>NW_022145610.1:9892901-10492901 GCF_000002235.5 Strongylocentrotus purpuratus
TTCAACTGATCAATGCTTCTCCCCCATCAGTGTTTGCGATGCTTAAGGACCTACTTCCATCCATTATCAACTTACCATCCTTGTACGAGAGTTTGTTCATAATTAATGCATGTAAAACAAACATCGGTACATTTTGTTCGAATCTGAGTGCCTGTGTTTGCATAGTACCCTTCATAATCAAAACAGGATGATTTGTCATTCAGATAATAAAAATAATAATAATAATTATAGGCATTTCTATAGCGCCGTCTATCTAGATATTCTATACCGAAGCGCATTTAATATTACCCCTGCTTTAGCCTAGCTGCCATTACAGCGCTCTAGCATTTCAAGAAATTCATTCCTGCCAGGTACCCATTTACCTCACCTGGGTCGAGTGTGGCAAATGTAGATTAATGCCTTGCCAAAGGACATTAGTGCCGTATCGGGGATCGAACCACGACCTTTGAATTTCAAGTCAAGTGCTTAATCCATTCAACTATGACACTTCGATATAAATTGCCGCAATAAACTTAAAGCATTTACTAGTAGTCTACAAAACGATACAGTGGCGGATCCAGGGGGCACAGGGGGCACGTGTACCCCCCCCCCCCCCCCCCCGGCCAAAAAAAATATGTTAAAATCAGCCCTAAATTCGTCCAAAATATACTGAAGAACAGGGGCGTGCCCCCTGGGCCCAACGGAGCAAAATGTCAAATTTAAAAATTTTGTGACCGGAAAAAAAAATTGTCCTCTTACTCTCCCCTCCCCCCCCCCCCCCTCCGCTTATTCAGCAGCTGGCTTAGTCGTTGCGATTTTTTGGGGACTAAAAAAAAATATTTATATAATCTTCTCTTTCCCACACGGTGCCCCCCCCCCCCCCCCCCCCCCCCCCCCCCCCCCCCCCCCCCCGGTAGGAAATTCCTGGATCCGCGCCTGTGAAATGTTATCATTGTATTTGTTTGATACAAATTTTTGATTCATAAATCTAGTAGGGTTTTCCGTCAGGGTAGAAACAGAATATTGATTTACAGCATAGGTATGATATTGCTTTATAACTTGAATTCCAATCATGTATCACAGAGTTATCAATTTGTATAGGATTTAATTTAAAGATCCATTATCTTCTCATCCTTCATCAAATATTTCTCAAAACTTTCACTGCTCTGCAAATTTCTCTCATTTTTGCTTTTCTTGAACCCACTTTATATCAGAGTAGACCTCCCCTTTAAATTTGTGGGTAATACAACCATTCCTCAAATGGATTTCCCACTGGGAATGTGTGCATTCTATCGCAGTGAGTGATCTGTTATTGGTAAACTGTCTGCAGTTTGAGGTTTCCTTTTTAAAAAAAGGTCATGACGTTGTCACCAAAAAAGGTTTTGGATGATTTTATTGAAAACTGTCTAGACTTAGGAGCCTGTATATGTTTTTGTTATCATCCAAAAATGATTCAGATTGATCTTCATCTGGATTTAGGAATTTCCTATACACAATCTAGCATTCGCTCACAAAATTTGAGATGAATTTATTGCAAACTCTCCGAACACAGAAGGGTTTTCTGTATAGTATAGTATCATGGAATCGTCCACAGAATGCTTCAGATGAATTTATCAAAATCTGTCTGCATTTTCAAGTCAGCTCTGTACAAGGGATTGTCCACAACATGTTTGAGATGAATGAGATGAATTGATTGAGAACCGTCTTAATTTAGATGAATAATTCTAGTATTGCTGACAAAATTTGGAGGTTAATTTAATAACAAAAACTGTCTGAATTTGTGGTTTCATTACATAATTGTGATCAAAGAAATCTAAAAAATTAAAATTAAAAAAAAAACCTTCTGAAAAACTCAGGATTCATGAAAATTTGGTCACAGGATTTCCCACATAATGGTTTGAGGTTAATCAGAATTGATTGATCAAACTTCTTTAGATATACCCACAATTGGGTGATTTTAAATATCTATATCGTAGCCAAAGATGTTCTTTGGCAAAATGGGTAAAAACCACCATTCTCTATTTCCATCACTGCTAACGGTGGAGTAAAAGGAAGATGGTCAATTCTATTTGGCATGAATACAGAACTCATAAGGCCACTTTTAAATAATATGCTTGCAAGTTAGTCTTAAATTTCCTTTATTCACTTTTTAAGCCATTATGTGATACACTTCCTATAATGTAGAGACATAAAAAAAATACTTATACCAGTAACAGAATCACCCAAACAATTTGACATGTTTGACCAAAAACAAATTTATCTAAATAACACTTTAGAAAATATAGACAGGCTGATTCAAGGGCTGAATTATGCTCTTTAGACCAAATAATGCCACCCCCCCCCCCCCCCCCCCACTATATATGCATTGACCCAGATCAACAGAATTGAAGGAAAATATGAAGTGTAATTTAGGCCACATCTGTGGAAAAAATGGTTGAATCAAAGGGTTTAATCGATGATGAATGACAGCTGATCTCAATAACAATATAATTTGTATACATCATCAGTTTTTCAAGCCGTCAGCAACGCATCTATTAAATCAATGATAGACAATCAATGCACAATAACTGTATTATGTACTCTAGGTAGATCTGCCTCATACAGGTGTAACAGATTAAATTTAGTTCAGCGAGGTCATGAATGTATTAATCGTATGATTTTTTTTCACACTTTTTCTTTGAATTAAGGTGCTCAAACCTTTGCTCCAGTGAGATTTGCTCTGAGCTATATTTTGTCACGTACAGTGAAACCTGTCTATAAAGACCACCCAAGGGAGACAAGAAAAGTGGTCTTTATAAACAGGTGGTCTTTATGTACAGGTTCCTTTAGTACATGATTCAATGAGAAACCATTTTCAAGGGAAACAAAAATGTGGTCTCTGTAGACAGGTGGTCTCTGTAGACAGGTGGTCTTTCTATACATGTGATCACTAAAACAGGTTTTACTGTAATAGGGCCAGGGATACAGTTGGGATAAAGATTGTAGTATGAGGATCAGCTATAGTGTTCAATCCATGGTTGTAGTTTAGAAAGTTGATATAGACTGCAAAAGATACATGGTCCTGGCTTTTATGGTACAATCTTGCAGTGAAAAGAATATATGCCACCATTTTGCTCTTGAGAGTCATTTTGTTTCAAGTTTTATTTTTGCCGTATTAAAAAAAAATCAGTATGAGGGAAACAATTGGGATAAGGCTGGGTTAAGGAATAGGGTTAGGGTTATGTACATGTATATATAGAGTTAATTCCTCAGTTGAAGAATTCGTCTAGTGTAGGCAAAATATTGCAGAGCAACTGTTGCCCGAGCATTATTTGGTGTAATCTTTGATATGAAAAGGATAAAGGAGCACCATGGTACATTAACACTTTTCAAATATTTATTACCACTTTGCAAATATTTATTACCACTTTGCAAATGTACTTGTTTTTGTACTTGTATTTGCTTTTGAATTTTTATTTTCTGATTCTATCTCTAGTTCAAGTTCTAGTTCAAATTCTATTCCTAATTCCAGTTGTAATTCTAGTAGTTCTAGTTCTAGTTCAAGTTCTAGTTATATCTGGTTCTAGTCCTAGTCCTAATTCCAGTTGTAGTTCTAGATCTAGTTATAATTCTAGCTCTGCAGCAATTACTATACAAAGTAGTAAACAATCTACATGTAAACCTTCAGTATTAATATGTAAGCCTAAATATGTCATCACTGCATTACAGACAGGCACACACAGAAAAACCTTCTCATCACCTAGTAGCTATCCATGAAACAGATGGTCATCTTTACACATGATTGACAAAGCAAATCCTCTGTGCACTTCATATAGACAGGTATAGTACAGATGTCTCTATGAGGGTTCATACATTTATATCACTAAAAGGTCAACAAGAACATATGAGGTCACAACTCCAGTTGTTATGGCAACACAGCAGAGAATCTTGAATTTATGATAAGAAATAAAACATCTACATCGAAAAGTGCATAATCTATGAGCTGTGAGGGGGAAAGGGCATAATGCTACATGCTAAATATAAATTAAATATTATACACATAATGAATGGTTATGAGTTCAATAGTGCAAATATTTTCATGAGTTCAGTTGAAAGATTTACATTCTATTCAACGAGGCGTCAGCTGAGTTGAATAGAATTTACGTTAATCTTTCAACAAATGAAAATATTTGCACTATTGAACGAATGAAAAATATTCATTATTTGTTTTATACAACATCGAAGAAGATCTAATAGAACGTCAATCAACAAATTATGCTTTACTCCTTATATTAAAGATAAATTAAAGTTGGAGTCAAGCCTTCTTGATTACATTCAGATTGCCTTCGCGTCAGATACACACAGGGATACGTGCACGGCAGAGAGTACGAAGTCTGCATATAACCAAAAATGCATGGCGAATATAACCAAAAATGCACGCCTGTGCAATAGAACATCTATTGAATATCATGTGACCAACAATCCCCCAATCAAATGACAAGGATCCACGTAGGTGTTGTATAAATTAATATAATACAATCATACGATACAAACAGTAACAAATAATTTACATTATGGTTACTGCCCTTATCTGACTATCTGCAGACGAAATTGGAGGTCACAACCACAGTTGCTATGGCAACACAGATTTGAATCTCTATCTCAATTCGAGCACCAAGCTTCATATCTTTGAAGCTATTTGATTCAAGTTAATGTTTAAAAATCACATGTCTCAAATTGAAGTAAAATTAGTACTTATATGAATATTATGTAGAGGAAAATACCCTTATGGAAATTGGTGCAAGCTTGCCGCGAGCTTGCAGTGCAAGCTTGCAGCAAGCTTGATCTGCGAGCTTGTTTCAAGCTCGCCTGTGAGCTTGTTTCAAGCTCGTTACTAGCTTGCAGGGTTCCAAAAATGCAAATGAGTTATATCTGTCAGCCAATCAAAACAGAGGAAATATATTTTCAGGTCTAACAATCTGCAAGCTTGCAAGCTTGCCTGCGAGCTTGTTGCAAGCTTGCATGTAAGCTTGCAGCAAGCTTGTTGCGAGATTGCAAGCTTGCAGATTGTTAGATCTGAAAATATATTTCCTCTGTTTTGATTGGCTGACAGATAAACTCATTTGCATTTTTGGAACCCTGCAAGCTAGTAACGAGCTTGAAACAAGCTCGCGGCAAGCTTGAAACAAGCTCACACAACAAGCTTGCTGATATCGAATTATATTTGCAGGTCTTAAAATCTGCAAGCTCCCAAGCTTGCCTGCGAGCTTGTTGCAAGCTTGCAACAAGCTCGCAGGCAAGCTTGCAGCAAGCTTGTTGCGAGCTTGCAAGCTTGCAGATTGTTAGATCTGAAAATATATTTCCTCTGTTTTGATTGGCTGACAGATAAACTCATTTGCATTTTTGGAACCCTGCAAGCTAGTAACGAGCTTGAAACAAGCTCGCGGCAAGCTTGAAACAAGCTCACACAGCAAGCTTGCAGATATTGAATTATATTTGCAGGTCTAAAAATCTGCAAGCTTGCGCAAGCTCCCAAGCTGGTAAAAAAAGAGAAGCGTGCAATCTTGCAGCGAGCTTGCATGCTTTTGCAAGCTTGCGTGGTAAAAAATCCAAATGGTACCCTCAGCCAATTACAAAATATGCAAGCTTGATGTTAGCTCGTCGCAAGCTTGCTACAAATTAAATGGAATAATAGTAACAGTATGGACAATAACATTGACAGAGATCTACAAAAGATACATCATATATGTATCAACTGGTTTTAATGTTACCTGAGTTTTAAGTACATTTCAATGACATTGTAGTGCTGGAGCTAGACTTCTGAATACTTGTACATGTAATAACGACTGTCTGAAAACATTGACAAAATATTATTCACACTTTTGATATCTCTATAAAAAAAAATTCCCTCTCAAAAATGAAAGAAAATGAAAGGTATTGCCATGGCAAGTCTGGCACAAATTGAATACATAGAAGTGGAGAAAATTTGTTCCCGAAAGACCTGTGGGTGCCATCTTTTTTGGGGGAAAAAACACATAGATCTAGGTCTAGTCTAGTCTAGTCTACATAGTATAAAACCTATACCTTTTCACAATTGATGCAAAAACATACACGCACGCACGTCAACACAAACACACACACTCAGAGACACAAACGGGGTTGAACAAAATGCAGATAATTAATGGATTTTGTTGAATCATTTTTTTCTCTCCCACTTTACCTTTGTTACCTGTTTACCGCACACACACACACACCCTCACACACACACAAACCCTTAGAATCAGGGTAAAAACTAAAACACACACACATATACAAACAAAGAGGTAGAGAGATAGACTGAGAAATTGCGTCCAGAGCCGTTTCAGATTATACTAGATCTAGAATTGGAAGTTATGGGCCTATAACTAGTCTAGACCTAGTCCTGGTCTAGACCTAGACCAGCTTAAACCAGAGACTATCGCCCACACTGACCCTGTCAAATTCAAAATTGCCCTGACGTCCCCACATCTACGAACTAATATACACCCTACCCGTTAAGTTAAAACTCAGACGAGTATCTTGGAGGACCAACCGAACAAGTACCAAGTAGACTAGGCTACCTACTAGTACTACCTAGTCTAGCTAGTTTAACTAACATTTTTTTGGTGATGTGGGACTGAGTCTGAGTTTTACATTATTTCATGAAAAATTATCAAATTATTACAATTTTCCTGTTTTATTTTCATTTTAATATTGCTTTCCAGAGATTTATATGTTAAATGTTGTTGTGAATTATTATAATGTAAGTGCAATATCTCACAAGTACTTACCATTTTGAAGTTGATTCACACTTGACCAGTTCACAAAATGTTCAACAAAACTTTGAACCAACCACAAAAAATGAATTACTTGGAATGGCCAATAGAGGGCGCGTGACATTTTTCTGATTAGGATCTTGTTGGCACTGGGAGTGTTATCTTTGGAAGTCAATAACTTTTTAGTAAGAGAAGTAATAAATATAAAATTTTCACAGTGTAATAAATGAATATAAATGCATTTTTTACAGTAATTCTTTAGGATTTTCATTGTTTCCTCTTTTTTTACAGATACGAACAAAAAGTGATAAATTATGATTTTAGTGAAAAAAAGTCAAAAAATTACATTTTAAACCCTAAAAAAGGTTCAAAATATCATCAAATATTATAAATATTCATATCATGTGATAGATAATTTCATTATCTTTCATTAGACACAATATTCATTAAAATTGAGGCTCTTTTTAACAAATGACATGTAAAAAACAACTGTTAGGCGAAATCAGGGTCAAATAAAGGTCATTGACCTCTGAAATCAGGCTCCACCACCCACAACACACAAGACATCACTTTTCAGACATGTCTTAGGATGTTTTATCCAAAAATTAAAACCAAACACTTGGTCTTTTTTGTCAATTAAAGAAATTCAAGCAGGCTATTGGACTATTAGTTTTGCTTTTGTTTAAGAATATAGTTTTTTAATCAAATCGTTTTCCGGCTAGATTTTAGCAAGGTTTGATTAAACGCTCATTTAAATTATATATTTCGTTTCAACCATTTTTGTTGACTCTTGCCTGGTCTCTCGTAAATCACAGTGAAAAAGGAAATCATTTTTAGAGTGTTGGATGGTGTACTTTTTTGTACAGTGAAAAGTGAGTCATGATGCGATATTTAATGTTTGTTTTATGATCATCCATCTTTAAACCTTTTTCAAAGGTATAATGCGCTACAAGAACTGTACTATTATTATTATATGTGTATAAAGATCCCCTATTTTATACCTCATTAGCAAAGAATCAAAGGTTTTGAGATAATTATTGAACAATTTAATTGTGCATATAAACTTTTGTGCTGTATGTTTACAGTGACAATAATTTGGTCATAGATGGGGTTTGTCCATAGCAGTCTGACATAAGTTTGCGGCAAGCTTGGCAGGGCTTTAGATTGCACCCAGCAAGCTCCGCAAGCTTGCTGCAAGCTTGCAGGGCATACACTGTCGGCCTGCAAGATTGCCAGGGCTTTAGATTGCGCTCCTGCAAGCTTGCAGGGATATCCTCTTTGTCTGCAAGCTTGCAAGAGCTTTAGTTTGCGCCCCTGCAATGTCCGCAAGCTTGCTGCAAGCTTGCAGGGCATACACTGTCGGCCTGTAAGATTGCCAGGGCTTTAGATTGCGCCCCTGCAAGCTTGCAGGGATATCCTCTTTGTCTGCAAGCTTGCAAGAGCTTTAGTTTGCGCCCCTGCAATGTCCGCAAGTTTGCTGCAAGCTTGCAGGGCATACACTGTCGGCCTGTAAGATTGCCAGGGCTTTAGATTGCGCTCCTGCAAGCTTGCAGGGATATCCTCTTTGTCTGCAAGCTTGCAAGAGCTTTAGTTTGCGCCCCTGCAATGTCCGCAAGCTTGCTGCAAGCTTGCAGGGCATACACTGTCGGCCTGTAAGATTGCAAGGGCTTTAGATTGCACCCCTGCAAGCTTGCAGGGATATCTTCTTGGCCTGCAAGCTTGCAGCAAGCTTGCATGAATATCTCTCTTTGCCTGCAAGCTTGCAGCAAGATTGCTGTAAGATTGCGCGCAAGTTTTGCAAGCTTAAATTTGTAATGCAATCTTATTAAGCTTGCCGCAAGCTTCTAACAAGCTTGTAACAAGCTTGCCGCAAGCTTAAGTTTCTGTAAGGGTAGTAGTCAATCAAAACATAATTGCTATTGCTAATGTAATTCTTATTTCAATATAGTTCTTAATAATCCTTGATATGGGCCAATCAAGTTAGAAATCGGAGAATTTGCATTGCATTGCCTAGAGTGCAAGAAGAACATTGGAGGTCACAAAGTAGTTGCTATGACAAAATACATTTGAAGCTTGATCTTGATTCCTGTGAATAACACTAAAAATCAGATGCCTCAATGAGAGTATGTACATTATGATAGTCACAGAGTTGAATGAGAACCAAGTTTTTTTTTTCTCTCTCTCTCCCTTTCTCTATCCCTCTCTTTCTCTTCTCTCTTTATTTCTTTCTCTCTCTCTCTCTCTCTCTCTCTCTTTCCCGCTCAATATTATTTTTGTTTTATTTGCACATAAGAAGCATGGGAGATATGGAGACCGAGGACCAGAAAAATGACACCTCCAACTCATGTCCTTCATCTTGTTGTTATAAAATATATATGAGTAAACTGGTATAATATGCCCTGTTGCCCCAACCACTTTTGTGCATCCGTGTAGGTCTAATGATAAACGGTTGTTTTTCTAGCTCTGAAAATCGAAAGAGTCTGCCCCTAGTAGAAGGATGCCATAGGCATAAGCCAAACATTTGTAAAGATACTAAACTTGAATTGTCCAAAACAAAACCATACAAAACAATAATCAAGGCATTTCTACTAGTACTCCTACATTACTACTACTGCAGTAGAATACACTGGTATAAAAACTCAGATGTTACTTTTGCTATTTTCTCTAAAAAGGGGGAACAGAGAATCCCCTCATCCAAACTTGTGGCTAACCACACCCCTACCCCCCCCCCCACAACAACAACACCACCACCACCACCATCATAACCCTTTTTTCCCACACTCCACTCATATTTGATCCCTTCTTTTAGCTTGCTTTTACAGATAGCAAGTCATATTTCCCACTCTAAACATCTCCAAATAGTTCTATTTTGAAAAAGTCGCTAGAAATAAGTTTCGGGGGACTTACCCCCGATGATCTCTGCCCGGCCATCGGCAGGGATGGCCGAGATGCGTGGCTTCTTCTGGTTTACGAAGCTCGACTCCGCCATCAATTCGACGTCTTCGTTCCTTTCCTTGGCCTTGCCACTCATAATAATTTGCTCTTGTTGTTCTGGCGAAGAAGCACGCCTGCCCGATAAGTTCCTCTGATCTTTCGGAACTTGAAGGATTAGTAATCCGTCTGGGCTGCTTATTCTCCGTTCAGCCAGTTTGGGAGATGTGGTAGATACAACTTATTGAATAGAAAAGTAATGAAATGGGAGCACTTCGACTCCTCCCTCGCACACGCACGACCAATGTCTTCAACAATACAAATTCTTATTGAGGAGGAACGACGAACAATGCATGCACCTTCACGAATCGTGAGAGGGCACTGTACAGATTGTTCAGGTTTGTTTTGATTGGAGTCAAGTTCTTTCCCGCGTTTTCATATAAACAAGTTATTTTGATTTTGTTTTTTAATTCACAAAGAAACCTTGTCTTGGAAACTTTGAGAGTAATTTTTCCATATCCTAACGTAAACTTATTACTATTCCGTCTTTCTATTAGGCCACTCTCTTATAGGAAATAACAAATAGTACCTTATGTGATTAAAACAAGTAAATTACATCTGATTAAAATATTTTTTTTTTGGGGGGGGAGGGAGTACTCTTTTTCTCTTTTAATTGAGCATCCTGAAAGTTGTTAATTTATTAATTGATGTTACGATCTTTCTTACAGTCATGCCCCCTCCGCATCCCCTCTCTCTCTCTCTCTCTATCTCCTTCGTTCTCCCTCCCTCTCCCTCCCCCTCTCTTTATCTCTTCCTATCTCTCTCTCCATCTTTCTCTCTCTCTCTCTCTCTCTCTCTCTCTCTCTCTCTCTCTTTCCCTCTTTCCCTCTTGTCCCTCTCTTGGTCTCTTTTCCCTATATGCCTATTATACTCAAATATGTTTTCTACATTTGTCACATGCATACACAAAACTTGTGAGAAATGCTTTAACAACAACAAAAATTACAAAATAGTTTTCATACTTTTTACAATTTCACTCATTTTATTTAAACAAAAATAGGTAGGCCTTTATGACTAAGAGCAAAATTGAACAGAGCAGGTTATTGTGAATAATAGCGCAGGAACGGAACAGAACAGATTGTAATTTATTCAGTAATATAGATTGAGTAAACAATCAAAAATCATATAGAGCACTAAGGCAATGACTTTCATTAAAGAGGCATGGTTGTAATGAAAAAAAAATAATATTCTGCATTTATATAGCGCATAATTAATAGACGGTGTTTTGAAGCGCTAGGTCATCGGATTCGGATTTGCCGCACTCAATGTACACTGTATTCACATTCTCCACTCCCTAGGGAGCATAACAGCCAGGCGCCATTTTACAAACGCTCACAATGCTGAACAAACTATAACGAATTTAGCATCATACCAGGTATCCATTCAACACCAGGGAGGAGAGTGGCAATTTAAAGTTTAACGTTTTGCCAAAGTACGTTATTCGAACAATTTCTTGCTTATGCGATTTGTAAAACAAAAATGAAGTTTTAATAGAAAAATATATGATTGTCATAAGCGCCTTCAATGTAGGATATCTGCATCAACGTTAGTTTAAATGAACCTCCGAAAGTTTTTTTAAAGTGAAGAAATTCACTTTTAAAGATCATTTCAGACTGATTAAAACAAAGGGGGAGACACGATTATAGGGTTGAACAGAAATACCCCGAGATGTTATTTATCTCGGAAAAAGTTTTCATTAGAAACTGATTATCGTTTTGGTTACGGCCTACCAAGTTACATTATTAATAATTGAATCTTAACCAACGTCCATGTTCTTGGACAACATGCATTGATTTGAGGAATGCTTATAAGGTAGGCCCATTTTATTTGAATACTTTAGAGTCGTGTTAACAGTCTGAAATTCAGAATAAAGCCTCAGTATAATCTTAATCGGACCGTTAGAGGTGATGTGGTCCAGTGGATAATTCTCCGGACTGTGATCCACAATGTACGGGGTTCGGGGTTCGAATCCCTGCCACAGCATTAACGTCTTTTGGCAAAACGTTTGCCACACTCAACCCAGGTGAGGTAAATGGGTACCTGGTGGAATTATTCCTTGAAAATGTACTGTGCACTGATGACGGCTGCCGGAGCTAAAGCTAGGGTAATAATTTCCAAAGCTCTTTGGAAGCGCATAGGGACGTTATAATGTCATATGCGCTAAACAAGAACGGAACATTATAATTATTATTTTTAAATCACAACACTGTTTGGCTCAATGTATATATACTTATCTTCATGTCATTCTTTTGTATCATAACTTAACATGAAAGCAACTTGTTTATGTAATTTATTTGGTAAATGGTCTCCTGTTCTACTACGTCCTTGGTCGTGACTAGCTGGCTGGAATGCTCCCCAGGGAGTGGAGAATGTGCATACATTGTGTGCGGGTAAGCCTTGAATCCGATGACCGGGGTAATAGTATATATATCTGTAAGGCGCAGTTGATAGGGCCTTCCTGAAAAAGCGCCATATAAGAAATAATAATTATTATTATTATTATTACACGGGATAGTTACAATATTGTAATATTTGGATTTATATAGCGCCTTTTCCAGAAGATAAGGTTAGTAACCCATTAGTAAAGCTTTGAATGGTTGTCTTTTATACGATATCTAAATCATTTTTCATCATTGAAATTAGAATCACAGTGTCAACCCTGCAGACGCTCAAACAGGAGACCCCTAGAAAGAAAAAAAACTTATTCTCACCATGAAATTCAAAACATAAAAGCCATTATTGTATGCCAAGAAAACAATTTGTTATCAAAATTGACCTCAGTGTCAAATAAAATGATTGCATAATTATTATTGAGCTAAAGGTGCACATCATATGAAAAACATGAATGTCAAATACAAAGTTCCTTGTAAATTTTGAAAGGAAATTCGTTTTCATGATTTGCAAAGTTTTGCAAAGATTGGCAGTTAGATTTTGAAGCCAGAGTCCGTCATCAATCATCTGTTGTTGAACACTCGTCCGAGATTTGGGGTAGATGGGTCCGAATCTCTTCTCTTTCCATGTCGTTCCATTTCCCCTGTGATATAAAGAAAAGGGACTTATAATTATTAAAGGTATTCATGCGTGGGTATCTAGACGTTCGTGAAATAGGCAACTTGGCGACCACGACATGGGTCACTACATAACCCGTGCGTTTGTCCATGTGCTGCCCTCTATTATACCCACGCATGAGCAACTTTAGATGAAACGGTTAACAACTAAATTGTGCATACTCATAACTCATTGCGGGCTAGAGGACCCCCAGAGGATATCAAATATGGCTGATAAAATGTAATGGTGAACAAATTAATTGCACATGTTCGTTTACAGGTACAATTCTGTCTCGTGCTGGATAATCAACTTTTCGATTTCAAAACAGCCTTTCATAAGTTTATGTAATATCATTATTCCAAAAGTCCGAATTTGTTTAAATGCAAATGACTTCAAAATAAGGTGATCCTGTGACACTTCCTCCGGACTAATTTTTATTCTCAAAGACAAGATTTGAAATGTAACTTTGTAGACGGCTAACTTACTGTAAACGGAACGCCAGCTGGTCGAAAGCAGTCCATATCGACGTTGGTTTGGTGGACGATCTCCTGCCAGACCTTCTTGGTCTCTCCCGTCCACTCAAGCCTTTGGAATCCGTCTATGATCTCCTCATCGGACAGGTCGTCGGCAACGTCTTCTTCGTGCCTGAGAGAGAGAGAGAGAGGGGGAGATAGAGGGAGGGAAAGAGATGAGGGATAACAAGTGAGAAAAAGAGGAGGAGGAAAGCAGGAGGGATAAAACAAACAAAAAGAGTACTTCAAGGGTCTTTATAGAGGTGTGCTTTTTCGCCACTCTCTCTCTCTCTCTCTCTCTTCCTTCTTAGTTTTTTTTCATCTTCTACTTCTTCTTCTTCTACATTTTCTTCTTCTTCTTCTTTATAGAGGTATGCCTTTTCGCCTCTCTCTCTCTCTCTCTCTCTCTCTCTCTCTCTCTTCCTTCTTTTCCTTCTTCTTTTTTTTTCTTCTTCTTCTTCTTCTTCTTCTTCTTCATTTTCTTCTTCTTCTTCTTCTTCTTCTTCTTCATTTTCTTCTTCTTCTTCTTTATAGAGGTATGCCTTTTCGCCCCTCTCTCTCTCTCTCTCTCTCTCTTCCTTCTTTTCCTTCTTTTTTTTTTTCTTCTTCTTCTTCTTCATCTTATTCTTCTTCTTCTTCTTCTTTATTCCTCACTCTTTCTCTCTTTCTCTTTCATCTCTCGTTTTACAGTTTAAGACATCGAACACTAAACAATTCCACAGTTCCAGAAATGTTTTGATGTTTAAAGGAAATAGCTTGCTTGCATTTACTGTAATTTTGTCTTCCCAATTTAATTCTGTATAACCATGCATCTACTTCTTTTTCTTTCATCATTACCTAGGATCATGATAAAAGAGAACTTAGAGACGATTCCATGTCAGATGATCTTTAATGTCTTCCACTTGATATCAGAGAACTTTAAGATTAAGGTTTCCATCCATTAAGTCGATTGTCAGAATCTGGCAATGCGTGTCAGAAAGTGTTCTTCGTTCTGCTTGCATTGTCTTTAGACTTTGGTATATAACTTTCTGTTTATCTGAAGCATTTTCCCTCCTAATTTTTCGGTTGACCTGGCCCCGTCTTATAAAAAGTTGTGACTGATCAGAATCAATCGCGCAAGTCCTCTAATAAGTCCCAATATTGCAGTCTCCTATCTCTTATGTACATAGCTGTAATTAAAAAATCACAACTGTTATTTTCAGTTGACCTGCATGGTTTATGGACATCGGGTCACATTATGTTGTGTATACTTCACGTACCCGTTTGCCCAGTAGAAGAAGTTTCTGAGGATCCTTTTGGAGATGGTGCTTTTACAGACTTCCAGCGGGGAGCGTGGATAATAGTGAACGTAGTTTACACACATCTCATCCGTGATACTAAAACCACCCTAGAAAGTGAAAAATAGATAAATGACATCTCATCAATGATACCTCAAACTCCCTAGAATAAAAAAGAAAAAATCATTCAAATCAAACATATAGAGCAGATAGGGCGTTAAATACACTACTGCCTATAAAGTTGGAATAATATTGTTCTTACCTCTTTTCATGAAATGATTTTGACAATATGATTTACCCTTGATACATACAGTTTATAACTTCTTACATTGATTATTGATCAATCTAGTGAGTCATAGAGATTGATCAATAAGGTTTTGAGGAGCTATAAAATTTGCTTACTTCCTATGCCAAAGTGGTGAAGATTATTACTTACACGATGATGCAAAAGATAGAAAGAAGACTACCTATAAATTGAAAACTTGTATTGAAGTAACTTAATGATATCTGAAATCCCAGTGTGGATATGTATTATTAATCTGAATTATAAATACATTTATTTACTTAATATTTGCATAATGATCTACAAGTATGTGTTGATCAATGCTGCCTTGTTGACTATAACTGTCAGTATGATTTACGCTTACCATCGTCACGTTATCTTTGTCACTCGTGTCGTATCGGCAAGAGGTTACTAGAGTGTCACCCTAGAAAAAAAGAAAAGGAGAGAGAGAGGGAGAGAGGGGGCGGGAATAATAAACGAATGAATAAACGAAAAAATGATGGAAAATTTTACGACATTAAACTTCGGTTAAATATATTATAGGGGAAGCCCACCCTGATATTAAGTTGGTTTTAATAGAAGCACAGAAATAAGAGGAACAGGTCAGTGAAAGTCTGAGCAAAACCCAATTGAAAATTAGAAAATCATTTATTGTTGAAGGTGCGATTAATCAAACACAAATTGACAACTCTGTGACGTATCTTGTGAGCTCTGCTCCCACTTGCCCTGTACTAAACAACTTCAAAAATGTATATTGATTAAATTTTAAGTCATACATTAAGCCTAGATATTAGTATTGCAAATATATTTGTATACAACCCTTGTATGAAACAATTCTATTCCGTCATCAATAACTAAGAAAATGATAGTTTATAAAATTTTCTGTACAGAGGAAAAATTACTGTTTTGCTTGTATGTTAAAAGTTACACCACAGAAATACTTACTGGCAAGATATGAACTGGTTTTGGTAACATTCGGATTTCCTGCGAAAGGAACAATGCAAATTAAGTTAAATACAAGAGAAATCGAGTGTCTTTCAAAATGAATGAAAATACTACTTCATCGCTCTACTACGATTTTGCTTTGTGTTTTTGTTTGTTCAGAAAATATTGTAGTCCTTTGATAAACCTCCTAGATTAATTGTCAGTTTACCTTTTTAAAAACTTTTTGAAAGGCATCTGGAAATTAATTTTTGGAGAAGTATAAAATATTGTCTGAAGCTGATAGAAAATATTGCAATTTTTCAGGTTAAAGTGAAAAAATAGTATTCTACATTTTCTTATTAAAATAACAAAGTACCAAGTATTGATCATTGTGGGACACCACACTCTATAGATAATGAATCCTATTTAGCTTACATTATGACTCAGTCAAACCATATCTAAAAAAACATCTCCACAATATAACCATCATCAATGTCAAACTCGACATCATCGTCGTCATCATCATCAAAATCATTGCCGTCATTATTACTTTCTTATAGCATCTTACCTGGAAGTCCGAGCTAAAATGATCGTCTCTATTAAGCTCAGGTTGTTCTATCCCGTCTCGGACATGTTTGGTCCAAACCGCCGTGCCTGTCAAATGGGTGTGCAGCTGGGATGCAAACGCTTTAATACCCCGTCGCGGCAAACCCTGACAGGAAATTCGGAAAAGAGAATAGTTCGAAAAATAATAGTTCATCCTTCAATTAGCATACAATACGGGAAACATAATTGGCAGTTGAAAACTTTGTAATGAATGATGTAAGAAATAGAAATACCATTTTGATAGAAATTAATGCATTTATTGACACGTGACTTAATCGTCCCGATGTATTGTATTTCAAAATAACCCCGGAGAACTATCCCGAGAAAAATCAAAGACCACACGTTGGAGAGCTCACATTCTAATAAACAATTCAGTAGTTTATCTGGGAATAATTTGAGTTATTTTGAAGCGACAGTTTCTTTGGGGTTAGTCGTGTCAGTGGCTAAGTTGTCCTAGGGAGGGATTTTTCTTAGGGGAACTCTCTTGGGTGTTGTCCGGGGCAATAGTTCCCCTGATTCGTCATCACAACGTAACGGAATCATATTTGACACCTGCATACGTCAAACAAATCTGCAAGATAAAACAATACTTCTGTCATATTGAGGCAATCGTTCATGCCATACACCTTTAAAATAACGGGAGCATAGAGTATTGTCTCGGTTTCTTAAAGCTAATCTTGAGCTCTGGCTTGGGGATCGTTTTTGAGAGAAAAGTGCTACGGTTTATTTTGGATTGTTTATCCTGCAGTAGATTGTTTGTTTGAACCAGAGAAATAAAAACAAATGCACAAAAACTTACTGGGTATCAGCTTCGATAAAAAAACATCACAAATTCCGTTTGCACATAGTGACCTGTGTTAAGCATAGGGTGTCGGGCCTGCATGACTTGTACTTACCTTGATTTCTTTATCTTTCTATGCTCATTACTCAGCCACTATACATTTTCTACCAAAATTGTTTGGCACATATCATTTATTGTAATCTTAAACATTCAGTGTAAGTTTCGTTGGATTCTGTGAGAATCTACTTTCTATATTTACAAGAACTTCAGTTTATCTTGAAGCATACCTTTCCTGTGCATCTTGGTAGACAGTGTCCGGTCAGAATGAATTCATCCATCTCTGGTGGTATCGAGAGCTTGGGGGTGTAGACTAGACCCAGCTCAATGATACCAGCGTCAAATGGTCTCAGGGTAGGTGTGTAGTAGAAGCGAAGACCGGAACTATCCACGATACCTGCCATGTTAAAAAATATTATTATTGTCATTGACCAGATACCCACATAATGAAAGATTTAGATATTCAAAGGCCTATATTTTTTGGCAATGTAGTATAAAATGTAAGGAATAATAATAAATCAAAATTGATTTTAGCAACTGTCCACCAAAAAAAGTATATTCTAATCTCAATTGAAACTTACAGTTGGCATAAACTTAATTATTTATAAGTTAATGAGCTCTTGCACTAATTATCGCTCATGTCAACACAGAAGCATTGTTATATGTGTCTACATTAAGTACAATGTAAAGGGCATTATAAAATGCAGACCATATAATATACTCATGTAGGTTCTTCTGCTATGTCTATACATATTAAATTTCATGACATTTAAATGTGAAAAATAGTGCAAAAAGTGTTATTTAAAAAAAAAAAATGATTTTTCTCTCCACTACTTTCTTATGGCAGACAAAAGAAAACGGTTGGCAATCATCTCCGATTGGAAAGGTGCCTATAAACCATGTGGCTTTGAATGAAAAATGAAAAACCACCCTTTACCTGATTGTTTTTAAGCACTTTTATGGGATGAACATTCCTAATGTAATATGAATGTCTCTTTGGACGTTAGTGAGCCTGCGTGTAGTTCTGAATTCAAGCAAAGAACAATTTAGTTGTTAACTATATACCTGCTTTTCTGGCCGGGTTGTTATAATGAATCTCTATCATGATGTAGCTTGATGTTGTTGGTCCTCCTATAGCAATGCCTGCCTCTTCAGGGTACACGAATGCCTGAAACGAACCAAAAAAAAAATGATTGAAATTGGTTGGGTGGTTGGTAGGTTTCTTTGCTTTACTTGACTTCTAAGAAAGCATGTGTATGCTTGTAAGTAAGCAACCATGGGACCGACAGCTTAAAGTCCTCTGCGAGGGAATTAGTCATGAGGATTAATGCTTTACCAACAGACACTAGCGCATCGATTTGGTTTCGAACCAGGGACCTCCTGATTACGAGACCACTGCTCTACCCCTGAGCCACCGCGCATCACTCTTAAAAGCCTGAATAGAACGTTTTTAATATGACACAATAATCTCCAACCTAATACTATTGAGCTAATACAGTCATGTTAATTCCGTCATAAATATCGAAGTTATATGTTAATGATTGTTTGTAATGGTGCGTGTATGTGTATGTGGGTGAGTTTGAATAAATCTCCCTTTTCCTCCGTCTTCCCCCATATTCATGTTATTCAATTTTGGTTTTTCCGTCCGCATTATATTCCTGCTCCTCTAATTCCTCTTTGTATTATCAGCTTATCAGTTTTCATGGCCAAAACCATCATCAT
This sequence comes from Strongylocentrotus purpuratus, assembly GCF_000002235.5. Classification (NCBI taxonomy): domain Eukaryota; kingdom Metazoa; phylum Echinodermata; class Echinoidea; order Camarodonta; family Strongylocentrotidae; genus Strongylocentrotus; species Strongylocentrotus purpuratus. The sequence continues at coordinate 9,911,855 of NW_022145610.1, forward strand.
TATCGTCATTATCAAAGTCAACGATGTCAATGACATCATCATCACCACCACCACCACCGTCACCACCACAACCACCACCACCAATATCATCAAAACCACCACACCAACACCACCATCACCGGTCCAACAATGTTAATTGATATATCAGATCAACCCTATCTATATACCAACCTCTGCCCCCATGGCCCAAGCGCCAATGACCTGGCTACACGCCAAACTGGAAGACCCGGCCGGACGATCATCACAGGGACCCTGGTAGAGAGATACTTCGACATCGGGATCGACGTCACAATGGTAGACCTCGATGTGATGAACGAGATCCTCGTTGCCTTCCGTTACCTCTACCTCATACTAAAACGAAAAAGGTTGAGAACTTATATTTAAATCCCATTCATTTTAGTCATTAGCGGGAGTTACAGTCAGCCAAATTCTGTTTTGCAGAAAGGACCTCGGACGACATTATATCCGTATGTCTAGCATGATACCTAGACGTTGTTTTATTTAACCACAGATGTCTTGATGATAAAAATCACCATTCAAAAAATGACATTTGCGCTGCTGTGTTCGCTGTGTTCGCTGTGTTCGCTGTGTTCGCTGCTAATGTTGATCTTGATTATTATCAGTTGCCAATAGAAATGGAAATGGTTTCGTCATTTGTAATAAACATGTTCAATAGAAATGCATAATAATGATTAATGGAAAGAGAGGAAAACACATGTAACTTTTGTATTTATTCAACTTGCAAATAGTTATTTCAACATCATAAATGAAAATATATTATCAGCCTACCTTTACGATGTGATGTTTTACTTCTGCATCGGGAAACTTTGAAACTTTGCACCAATAAGTCGTATCATCATCAGGAACCGTGATCTAAATTAAAAGAAATGTTGCAATTTTCATTATGATGCAAACTGATACAAGCTAAATAAAAATCTTACCAAAGTAACGGTATATCTCTGCCATTCTCTGGAGAATAATGTTGGTGCAATTTTATGAGTGAATCTTCGTATAAATGAATGAACTTTGCGAATTTCCTACATATTGCTAATGGCAAATACTTTTCTTATCGCAATTATACACTTTAAAGAATTACTTAAAATGTGATGATGTTGATGATGATTACCAAACGGCATTGACAGAATATGTCAATATTCTATTTTGCAAAGCTAACAAAGTGTACAAACAGATCGGATGAAATAATTCAAAAGGATTGTCAAAACAATTATAAGCCTGGCCGAGATCAACAGCTATTCATGAGTATTCGCTCATAATTTGGTATATAAAATGACTGAAAATGACAAAACATCCGTGTTTTATAAAGATTTTTGTTTTAATTTGGGACTTACATCGTCGACCGTAACCTCAATGATCTTGGTATCAGATGGGAAGCTTGGAATTGGTCGCTCCGGCTTCAGGAGCGTTACCCTTCGTAGGGAGTGGTGGAGGGGTGCAACGGAGGACTCCACAGTGTCGTTCTGGGGCCAAGAACCAGGCCCGCGGAGAAAGAGGAGGTGCGTGGTACCCCTCTGAAAACAAATGAAGCAAAACAGGTGAAAATGATTAATTGATTCACAGAGCGATTAAACTTTGGTTTTGGGAAGTGTCTCCCTTCGGAGGGAGTGGTGGATAGGTGCAACGGGGGGGGGGGGGGGGACTTTATTACGCGGGGATAACAGCTACCATGCTGATTAAGAGGTGGCATGTGGATGTCCCACTGGAAAGAAATACATTTAGGAGGAAATCATTAATTGACGATAAAGACATTGGAAGGAATCGATACGGAGAAGGAGAGAGAGAGAGAGAGAGAGAGACAGAGACAGAGGGGTGAGGATGGGTGTAGTGAAAGAAGTGAGAGTGAGAGCAACAGGGAGGCAGAAAGTGAAAGAAATGAAAGAGAAGGAAAAGAAAAAAAGACTTCGACGTATAGATAGATAGATACATACATAGAAAGGTTAGATATAGATGGAGAGAAAGAGAGGATCAAAGAGTTTGAAGGAGTTTTAACTAATATCTCTAAAGGGTTGGCTATACATGGGTACGTTTTGTCATCATTTGCCGGACTTAGTTAATCCATGCATACGAGACTCATTTTCAAGGCAGACACCGTTGTCTACACTGTAGCTTTGCTAGCTATTTGATCCTCCATTCATGTTCATGATCATTCGTTGAATTATTTCATATATTACTATAGCAAATACGTTTTCATAAGCTTTTATCGCTTTCCATACAATAACCAATTTACATTTATGATAATAACAATATATAAAAACGCTTTTCTAATTATAAGCAAAAAGCTTCTGAGTTTTAAATTACACCTCAAAGCAAAATCGCTACAGACAGCGCAGACGAGGTCTGTGATCGACTGATTGTCGAATGAGGACAATCGCCTCAGGTATGACGTCGTTGTTCGTCGCATTCTTATTGCAATAAGAACGAAAGTCGACGTCGAATTGATATATACTGGACATCGATTGTATAGTGTACGTTGGTACAATGGCCCCAGGGGCCGGTTTCTCGAAACCATTGTAAGACTTTTAAAGTCCGTGGACATCCCATAGAAACGCGAGTTTATTCTATAACATGTTTCATAGGGATGTCCAAGAAGTTAGACTTATGACGGTCCAAGAAACGGCGCCTGGTGGCAGCGGTTCGTGCAGTCACGTGATTGCGTGGCAGATGTTAGCGTTGAAATAGTCCTCTTGGCAAATCCCCCAAAACAATTTTTTGCCAAATACCAGGGAGAGCGTGGATAGATATTGCTTTCTCAAAAGGTGGAACATCTTTAGCTTTACAATGACATTTTATAGCAATGATACGAAAAAGGGGATGATTATTCAGCTCATGCAAGTTTCATCGATAGAATCATTGGTAATCTTATTAAACCTGTGTAGTAAAATATTCTGACAGAATATGCAATGCAGCCTTTAGCCAATATGGAATGTAACCATAGAGTACTTTAAATCTTAAAATCCGTAATCGCAATATCCAATATGTTTTTTTTCTTTTAAAAGGGCCCTTTGGCATGTCCCGATGCAGACAAAGAGAGTTGGCTGAGAAATAAGAGCTACACTTCTGAGAAAATCCCGCCAGTGATGACCTCATTCACCTCCAATGACCTTAGGTTTTAGGCTAATGAGACCATAGCCCTAGAGCCATTTGAGTTGGCGGCACATTCATGTTTCAATTCACCCTAAAAAATCAATGTCCAATTTAAGTTGAAATACTGCTGCTATCGATTTGTTAATTCCATTTTCACGGATCGGCGAGGAACGATGAGGGGGAGAACGGGGGAAACTGTCAGACATCGGATACAAGAGTAAACGAGAAAAGGAGCATGAGAGCAAGAACAAGGAAGAGAGAGCAGGAGAATGAGGGGGAAAAAGACACTGATATGGAGCATAAGAGGAGAGAAAGTGAAAGAGAGAGAGAGGGGGGAATAAAGAAAGAGGATGCGACGAAAGAGAGACAACTACATTGGGGTGGTGGGGATCGGAGGCAGAGAGATGGAACGCAACAGTTCGGGAGAAAGGAAAGATAGATGAGGAGAAAGCGAAGCAGCATTATTATAACTGAGAGCACTCCGTGAAGATAAAGTGGCTCTAACGAATCAATTTAATTTGGACGGAGTAAGCCAACAGACAGATAAACTTACAATGGGTATGTAATGAAATCGCACGAACGCGCGCACGACGATGGACGAAAAGGAAAACCGGAACAAAGAAAGAAAAGCCCGCGTTGACAGTTAAAACAATCGCAGAAACTCATGACATTGATTGATTGACTGATTGACATTACCGTATTACCGGCATCAAATATCCGGTCAACCGCGTTTTCCCTCGAGTCGATATTTGACTGTAGAAAGATCCACCTGAAATGCCGACGGATTTTACTTTTAAATATCCCGTGGTACACGAGTGTGTGCAATTGGATCTTAGGTAAATCGACCATAGCTCGAAGCATAGGTCGGGAAAGTTCGTTGGACGCTCTCCGGGCTGCTAAATTCTGTCTTTCTGTAGACTTTTTTTAATGACTTTGTAAAGTTTGTAATTCATCAGTGTTAAATTTTGTTTTTTCATCAGTGTTAAATTAATGTGTTTATAGGGTTGTTATGTAGGTAATCAAGACTGTACATGGGTATTTTTACATTAACAAAGGGGTTTTTAAAACCATAATGCGATTCTTCTTTTAATTGACGGAAATGCTATTGTTTTGAGTTCATCTCCATGTGTGGTAAAGAAGAGACTGCGTATTGTTGCTGGTGGTCAATAAAGGATTCATTTTTTGCTTTACAAATCTGAATTATGTTTAGATAATTATGTCAAATAATGAGTCTGTATCCGCAGACAAGATAAAAATGGGGACCTTTCTCCCTCTAACTTTAGAGGGAAAGAAAATTGTTCTGGAAAGTCTTACGTGGAGAAATGATGTGGTTTAGTGGTTCATTCACTCAATCCAAGGGTTAAGGGTTCGAATCCCAGCCCGGCACCAAACTTCTTTTGACAAACATACATTTGCCATTCACCACTCAGGTGGAGCGAGGTGGAAATGGGTACCTGGCAATTTGTTTCGGTAATAATAATTGCAGGACCTTAAGGAAGAACAGCATTTAAGCTAAATGATCAAGGGTTCCAATTATGGGTTAACAATAATATTATTATCCCTTCGGCAGGAGAAGCGAAATACATCTTGGCATCCCAGCAAGGCATAGACACACTGCAAGTATTAACATTATCACGTCTGTTTTCGAAAAAGCAACGCAAGGGCGATTTCAATACCCTCTTATAATCTATGTCCCATAGAAATAATGTTCGGATTTTGTAATACATCATTATCATGTTCGCACATTTCAATAGGTTTATGCTTTTCCGAAGTGGTTGCAATCCTGATTATTACACTTTTTTATTTTCTGGGCCTTTTAATGGAAGTTTTTCGTTCATTGGTTCACTCATAAAATGATGCTGAATACGTCGCCGACATACGTGTTTACTGTGAAGAGACCCTACGGACTTTTAGATTTGCACGTCCACATAGTGGACTGCCACGTGTGACGTCCTTTTAATGTACTGGCAGTGCCTTAAAAGAACATAACATTGCCTCAAAAGGACGTCACACGTAGCAGTCCACTATATCGACGTGCAAATCTAAAAGTCCCTACTAGCAGCCCCTTGGCCTTGGGTTAGTCACTGGCTAGGGTTTCACAAAGTGACCGACATGTCACCCAAGGTTAATCAATATCTGACTCATGGCCAAGTTTCGAAGGATTTTAGGGCGAGAGTCTTAGCAAATTATAAAACAAAAATCCTATAATTAGAAAAAAGAAATAGCTTAAGGAAAGAACTTAGACTTGGCGTGTGAAGGAATTGGACAATGGGAAACAGCTAAGACATGAAAATGGTAGAAACATGAAGAGAAAGTGACAAAGAATAGGGTTTGGAATGTAAGTATAATGGATTAATTTGATATTCAGTGGTAATGCATTACAGTTTATATTAGTAGATTTTGATTATTGAGGAAAAGGCGGAGCTACTTCAATATTTCAGAACTGAGACAATATTCTCATCGAAAACGAGTCACAAATTTCTACGTTAAAACATGCAAGAATGATCTGCAAACATAGGAAAGTAGACCTATACCATTGTTCTTTCTCATAAACCATGGAACAATTACGTGGAGATACTCATAAAATTTGATCGTTTTACCGCTTGCCGGTGCGTAGTTATTAGTATGCATATTACACTCCAATCTAGGTGGTGGAGGGGTATAAGACATAGTGCCCTATATTTAAAAAAAGAAAATTCTCATGTCAGCCCTTTTTGGCACCTGTGTGCGGCCCTTCCAGTCAGCGAATCCTCCCTATCCATAGAAGGCTTATTCCTCGACGGATCCAGGGGGCAGAGGGGGCACATGAACTTAATTTAACCATTTTCGCATCTCGATCAGCCCTTCCACTTTTGATGCCTGTTTGCGGCCCCCTCCTGTTAGAAAGAATCCTTGATTCGCCTCTGTGCCTCTCCATTCATCCTTTAAACCAGGAAAGTTCTTCAAGTGAATATCCATCGCAGTAAGCAAACCTGTGTCGTATGTAATGAAAACCACACCACAGTAACATTTCAAACACATCTGTTGACCCTCTTCTATCCTTTCTATACTCCACGTATGCACGCGGCCTTTGCCCCTCGCGGCTTCCTTGTACAAACTCCATCGAACCGCATTCACAATCGATTAATCTTAAGTTACACGCTGTTTATTGCGAGGAAAACGTGGAAAGCATTAAGGGCATTTGCAATTCAATTTGAGTCTTTGGTTTATTGTGGATAAACGATAAAGGTATTTCTTTCTTGATAGACAGTTTAATGTCCTTCAACTTAACATGGCTTAACAGAACAATCTAACACTAGAACAATGTAGTTCTCGGGGGAGAACTTATTAAATAGAAAGAGAAGAAGAATCAGAAGGTTAAGGAGGAGAACGAAGGGAAATAGGGGGAAAATGAGAAGAAGTAAGAAAAAGAAGAAGAAGAGGAAGAAGATGAGAAAGAAAACATGACAGTGGCATCTTTTGGGTCCATCAACTGATAGCGGCACTGGTGTCATTGGGGCATGGACCTACCCGTATAAGTCCACCGATTGCTAGACGGTGTGGGTCATCTTCCTTTTGTTCTCATTTTGCTATTATTGCGAGGGGTTCGCCCCCTTAATAACTACGCCACTGACTTAGTCAGATATTATCTCTCATTTATGCAGACACGTAGCCAGAGTTCGATGTTTTTTTTTTGTTTTTTTTTGGGGGGGGGGGCACCTACATGACTTGTAATCAATCGAGGTAAACAAAAAGGGGTCTAAAAAATTTCAACCGATCTTAGAAATTTTAGGGGGGCACGTGCCCCCCCCCCCTCCCCCGTGGCTACGTGCCTGCATTTATGTACGTTTTGTGATCTTAATGAGATGTGAAGTAAGGAAATACATACCGGGGTGTGTTAACTTTGATCGAGAACAGTCAATTTAAATTACATAGATGTGGAATCGAGATGGGGCACCCCCCCCCCCCCCCACATACTTATTCTTCGGTACATCCGAAAGAGACTCTTATTCCCACTATTGAGTTTCATGATGTGCCCCATTTCCACGTCAAATGTTTCATGAACCTCGTTCTACACAAAATATCCCACTCATAGCCTCATTAATCATAACGAGTCGTTTTATCGGATCAATACCGCGGATATCTTGCCTCGCTTCGGTTAGCGTGCGAACCGTATCGCTTGCTACAGGTGTTTAATCTTTCGCGGTTTAACTAAATATCCTTTTCAATCGATGTCCGCTATCGGATTTGTGGACTCGCAGGGGTATGAATTCTAAAATAAATCATTGCTGGTAATGGCATTGATTTAGTTTTAATGTCAGCGTTAAGAGATTAGATTATAGCCGGAAAGACAAGTCGTGTCCACAGCTTTTTGTGAGAGAATTTCTCCGTGAGTAGTTGAACTATACACGATGCGATCTGTCTAAGGGCGCGTTCATGCTTGATTTTGAAGGCAGAATGAGCGATTTGTAACGCTCATCGTAAACGCTCATCGTAATCGCAGTTCCACGGTGCACTGTTCATGCTCACTTCTCCAGGCAATTCTCCTTGGGTGGCCTTCAGCTGGATTCGCAAATCTGTGTGCGCATGCTACGTAGACCCACTAGAGGTCAGTGCGTTGACCCCATTTAAACGCGTTTACAAATTGTAAACGCATCATTTTGTGAGTTTACGATCGGCGATCGTGATCGCCGTTTTTCGGTGATTCTACAAAAGTGAGCATGAACGCAATCGTGTTTTAAACTAAACGCGTAACAGATGCCTGATTCTGGCCGTCAAAATCAAGCATGAACGCGCCCTATATCGGCAGGATTTATTTCAATGTCTATGTGTTCCTTTAAGATCTTGGTGACTGAAATCATTAAGTTTGTTCATTCGGCAACTCAGGGACACCAACATTGTGACACACATTTCTTTCATTTAGCTTTGGTCATATATAATACACTCTATCACCACACGGTTGTTTTAATATGGCAATCTAATTTTGAAAGTAAGCTGCCTCGAGTGAAAGCAATAAAATTAAAAGATAATTAAAAGTGTGATTATGAAAATCGGTATCAATATGATTAATGCACCTTTGATTTCTTTCAAGACAAGTGATTCACTTCACATAAAAAAAAAAACACACACAATTTTTTAATGTTATCGTTTTCTTTAAAATTGTGCCAAACGGGTATATTTCCGTGGTTAGTCTACTTGAATAAGTGCTATCAACAAGACAGTTAGATAATAACCATCTCCAAAATGCTACGAGAAAGGACCAGCAAACATAACTTTATGTTGAAATGAAACGCACCTCAACTAAGTAGTCTTTATCATCGCATGTGTCGATCTGCCGTCCATACTCGATCACGAGTTCTTTCCTCTTCACACGGTGGTCATCTTCATCATCGCTAATGTCCTCGCCTAATGGTTGCCTTATCCAAGCGTTCCATAGCTTGTAATCCTGTTTGTCATCAACGGTTAGCACTCCATACTCATCTGTATAAGTGTCCTATAAGAAAGATATAATTTGATAAATATAAGACACACATATTTTTAGAATGAGGTTTCTTTCACAATGAAAAAAAAATGTTTTATTCGTCTGATTAGTAATAATATGCTTCCTGAACGATATATGCACGATGATAATAAAAGAGACGAGAGAGAGAAGAGAGAGAGAGAGAGAGAGAGAGAGAGAGAGAGAGAGAAAGAGAGAGAGAGAGAGGGGGGGGGAGAGGGGAGACATAAATGGAAAGAAAGTATAGGAAGAGACAGGGAGAGAAAGAGAGCTACTGAATCATATTAACTTACTTTTTTTAAATTAGAAGTCGTTTCCTCCTATCCTATGTCGCTATTTTATTTTTAAATCTAGATTCCATTTCTCACATCTATTTGCATCATGACGTCAAACTATTCTATTCCATCAAAGTTTTCTTTTTAACAAAACTATATGAATCATCTTCTTTTTCTGAAACCACACATCACCCACTCTCAGAAAATGTCATATGGATAAATCGTGAAAGGTCATCTGATTTGCACCCCAATCCCTGCTTCAAGTTTTGATTATGTTGTGGCTAAAAATGTACTCCAATATATTCCCTACCACTTAAGCAGACATGAAATTGTTAAAAATGAAGCGGGATAGTTTAATAATCGCTTGGAAATATTGATGTCTAAATATTATGAAATTAGGTCCGAAAAGAGCGGTTCGATAAAAATCTCTCGGGGAGAGTAGGGGTCAGAGTAATGCGCTGCTTTTTGTCCGGCATTTAATGAAGTTTTTAGGAAGCTTCGGGTGAAAATTGAGTTTTGAATCGCAACTATGCTCCGGGCTTGCAAGAGCAAATTGATGGCGTCGAGCCCCGAGCATTTGGAAACATGTTGTACGTGCATGGCTATATCATTTCGTGTACTTTAGAACTTTGAGAAGTGTTCTAGAGACTTTGTGCCATGTCAGAGGTGCATTTAGTCGGGCTTTTGGATGGGTTGGGTAGCTAGAGTCTGGTTGAAATCATTTAGGAAATCTCGCTGTGGGTATAATGCGGAGGGTCGGCCAAAAGTATAGGATGCGACTCAGCTGAGCCCCCCCGCCCCCCCCCCCCCCCCGTCCTCTCTCTCTCTCTCTCTCTCTCTCTCTCTCTCTCTCTCTCTCTCTCTCTCTCTCTGTCCGAATCATGATTGGAAGCGGGGGTGTCGAAAATATCGGGAGGGAGTAATACAAATATGAAGAAACTGTATCTTTTGATTCCACTACTTCATTTTCTGTTATACTATAAACCCTTTTTTTTAACGAAGTCTTGAACCTTGAACCTTGAACCTTGAACCTTGAAGAATTACTCTCCCAAAAGGGGGAACTAAATCCGACAGCCCAAGGTTGACTGAAAAGACAATTTCTTCGGTAAATGAAAAGGATGGTCTAAGTAAGCCTACAGGTCAGTATAGTGTGAGCTCAAACGGGTGACATGTTTGGCAAGGCCCTTGCCATGATTATACGTCGCCACTCAATTTTAGTTTAGCTTTATTTCGTAAATTATTCTCCATCAGTTCATTACGATCATTGCTATGTGTCTTACTGAATTTTTGTTTGTACTCGAAATCCAACTTGTTATTTATTTTGCAACGAATAAACTTATAATTCATCTAACTTTTCATCTCGAACAAATACAAATCAATTAAATACATGCAGATATACATAATTATAAATATAATAGGCATGTTGACGTTAACCCATCCCTCCAAAAAAAGCCTTTACCCCCCCCCCCCTAAATACATCTCGACAACAATAACAAAATAATTTACCGTGTAATATTAGACATTTGAAAGTGAAGGGGGCGTTAAAAAAAACTATAGTTGTGATATGCATAGCACAGATGAAATACAATACTGCTACTGCTTTTTCCCCCTAACATTCTGTACGCAAATGGCCTCCTATCATTTCCATTTCGCCCACCTCTCAGTTACACAATATTGCAATATTATTCGCACCTCTTTCTAAATTTTAATATCTGACTCCAAAAAAGAGATAATATCTCACATAACTGTGACAAGATAAGAAGATATCAATTGCCCAGGCATCAATATTTATTAAAGATAACTGCAGATGTATCAAATTTCCCTACAGTGAATATATATATCGGGTGTAGGCGTAAAAAGGCACCAACAGCGATCTTTGAATAGGCCTACAAAAGAAACGTGACACGTTTTGGTCACTTTTCAACCAACGGGCAGAATTGCAAATAAAATGATAATACGAACAATGACTGCGCGTATATAATTCAATGGTGAGACTCGGTTATTAATATAGTCAATGAGCAGGCCGAAAATCTAATAGACGATCACTGAATACTGCTGAATGGCAATCCTGGGATGTCAATATCTGTTATTGGTGAATTTTGTTAACGTTTTGATAAAATAGTGTCGCTCGAATGTGCTTGCGTGTGACCTGAATTTATCGTATGATATTGTCTATACAATTTGCATCAATAATGACAAACAAGAAAATTCCGAGGAGAAAAAATGGACCGCCATCATCATGAAAATGGGAAACAAAAATATTGCAGATAACAAAATTAATGCATTTATATGAGTGTTCTACCACCAGACCTAAGTCAATAATTCACATTTAATGTAAATAGTGATTTTTCATTTTTCAGATTTACATCTCTCGAAATCTAAGGGGAAAAGGGGGGGGGGGTGGTAAGTTATGAGATCTTACTGCTTAATACAAAAATATATCAAATTTATTCAGTCAAAACAAAATCTATAAAATACTTCAAGGGTTTGTTCTATCTCAAAAAATAAAATACACCTATTTCTTATATAAAATGCAATATTTATATTCTAAAATAGCCAGAAGTTGGCGCTAGGATATTCGTCAACGGCATAGGTGATAATAAAAGCCCCCCCCCCCCCGATTTCGTTGAAGGCTGACGTCTTGCCCGAACACCAAGAAGCGGTACTAGGGGGTAGGGTGGGAACTGAAGCATCTCTCCCCTGCAAAAGAAAGGTGGTTTTTCGAGGCACAAGCCATGTTCAAGAACCTCAAAGCGCACCCACTAGCCGCAGCTCCCCAACCTCCACCTCCACAAACATTAATGTAGAATTGATCCTGCGTATACCGACTCTCCAGTTTCTAGATTTTTACGCAGCGCCAGCTCTCTTGAATGATTTAATTAATAGGTTATTATCATTATTGACGTGGAAAAAAACATAACCATATAACACCTCTCTCAATGTTTTAGACAGATAAAGATGTGGGTAACTACACGAACGATGTCCACATAATGATTACGTGTAACAATTTTTTAAAATCTGTTTCTCTGTATCTATCTTTCGTTCCCTATCTTCATGTGGTTCTGCCAATCTGTCTCTTTTCCTTTCTCAATCTTTCTCTTTTCCCCTTCTTTCTTTCTGTCTGTCTCTCTTTCACTTTATCTATAGTTTCCTCCCCGTGTCTCTCTCTCCCTCTCTTTCTCTCTCTCTCTCTCTCTCTCTCTCTCTCTCTCTCTCAGTCTCTCGAAATCCCTTTCTTATATCTCCGATCACAACCGACTTCAAGCACTGATTTTATTTCCAATGACAATGACATGCCCTATCTACTTCCATACAGAGTGGCATGCAGCATCCACTATAATTATGATAAAACATCGCCAGGCAATGTCTAAGGGCCTTGTTAGTTTACCGATTTCTAATTCACTCGAAAGCTTCGGGCTCTTGCAATCACAATTACACCGCCTACGGCCTAACAAGATCAGTCAAAAATAGTTTGCATTGGTTATTAAGGTACACGGCGTGAATTGGCCATCACAGAGTGATCAATTACATAATATTAATCACTTTTGTCAACCATAAAGGTTATATGTAGGTGTTGTACTCTCTTTCATTTTTCAAAAGTACACGTGCAACTGACGTCATCTTGGCATTGTTTATGTATTGACTGCTGTCAAAGCTGGTGGGTACACCCTAATTTAGAATAATGATGTTGTTTTGGTGGTGGTGATTACATTGGTAATGGTTCTGATGGTGGTAATGTTGGTGATGGTGTTGCTTGTTGTTGTAGTTGATGTGGTAAGGTATTGATGGTGGTGGTAATGTTGCGTTGGTGATATAGTAGTAGTATTCATAGTAGGCCTACTTATAGCAGTAGTACTTATTGAAATGTAGAAATCATGCGAAGCTAATAAAATGGTATACATCTACAATGTAAAACCCCGCGGGAGATGCTGCTTAATCTTAATATTTAATCAGCGAGTTGTATCCATTGCTGACAAAACGTCGACCAAAAACTGACAGAAGGTGATCATATTCCCTTCTTCGTCATTTATTTACCTAATCATCCCTGAAAAATATATATGAGCCTAATTGAATCCACTGATGCTGATATTAAAAGAAAGCATATACAAATATGTACAATTGAATAAAATACATTTAAACAAAATAAGCAAGGAGTCAGAAAATCAGAAATATTACTTCACTATCTAGCATAGAAACAATTGTATAAAATGCTTTTTCTATCATTTTTTCTACAAAATTTAATGTGAGAAATTATTTAAGTTTATGACTTACCAAAATGGTGACTTCGCCATTGGACCCCCTGATAAACGTCACCATATCGGCACCAGTAGATGCACCATAGGGCGACATCCCCACCGCCAGCCATTCGCGGCCTGCCCGAGAAAGCGCGGGAAAATTTTCACTCCTGCTCCCTGCATCGTCTGCTGTGACATCGTCGAACAACGGTACGCTGAGCATGTACCGAAGCAACGACGTCGTGTAATCGACGGACCATTTTAGATGGGCGAGTTCGTCGATCTCCTCGTATGGTGTTACGAAGCTGGTTTCGTAGTGGTAGTCGTGGACGACGTCATGTTCGGGCTCCTCGGGGAGGATGGGGAGCGCGTTGATGGAGGAGAGGGCTTGTAAGAACAGGAGAATATGCGTTGCAGTCACAATGCATTTCTTGTTCATTTTCCTAACAAAATTAGCACCAGACGTTCTTTTCTTCTTCTTCTCTATAGTTTTGAAGATTTTGAACACCGATGAAAGCAAATCAAATAACGCAACTTTTCGAATCCAAAGATCTAACTACCTTTTAAATATTAAGATTTTTAAAATAATATCTGCTGTCCAATAATAAGCCCTATGACGAAAAACTAGAACGAAAATATCTTCATCGACGCGAATAATTTTGTTCTATCTTCTTTAAGGTCGACTTCGCGTCGTCGGAGCTTGAAGAGAATGCTTGTCTGATGCTCTTCAAAAATCATGGAGTTGTATTATTGTCCCTCGAGTGGCCTTAATAAGCATTTTCCCAGCTACATGCAGTCTCTCATGGAAGAATTAAATGCAATCAAAACGACGTTGTTCATTGAGAGTGTATTGATGGAGGCAAGGTTGACATTACTCATGAATATTCATGAGATGTGCAGCTGTGTCGTCGACCGATATTAAACCAATCGTGACCATTCTCGAGGGAGTAGGGGAGGGGTCAAGAAAAGACGTAGTATGACGTCAGAATCATGGCAATTTATACTGATTTCTCTTGCCCTTTCCACGGTATTAATCGGTACCCTCTTCACTCGGCGTAAAAAATAGAATAAAATAAATTTGGTAGACTTTATATTAAACAACATTTAATGATTTTAATAGAAACTCTACCTAATTGATGTGAAAAACAATCTCTTCAAATTTGTAGTGAGCTACTTCTTTTGAAAGCATCAATAATAGAGTAAATTGTTTCAAGCTCTTCAAAAAAAAACTATCATTAAGACTGGCCACTGTGAAATTGGTATTTATAAACCACCTCAAATATGTTTGCGGGATATTATCTAAGTGGCTGAAATCATAAAAACTATAAATCGCAATTGTCTATATTGTTGTTGATATAGGCCTATTTCATTATAATGTCACATTTTTTACATCCAGATTTTTAGACTGTATCTTTTAAAACATATTCTGGGAATTGGCAGGACAATCGTTAAAACCCGACTAAACCATAACATGATCATACCTTTAACATTTGATATTACGGAAAGATTAAACGATGGGTATCTCGTAATATTGACTTAGCTTCATGTTTCAAAAATAAAATGATGTCCATCGTGCTATTCTATCTAATTGGCAAAGTAGAATTTGGACAGATATAGAATTACATGGAATAATGAGTTGACTAACTGCTATCGGGGGAATACAATGATAAGGGGCGCATTCCAGACCCCCTCCCACCCCATTCTGAAGATTTTTTTTCTCGTTTTTTCTCGTTCTGTTTTTTGCATTTTGAAAGTTGAATTTAGCAATTGGCATATTCTGCGTTTCTTCTCTTTAAAGGTAAAGACCAGTAATGGTCATGCGATTGCATTGTGAAAGAAACGTTGTGGAATCGATCAGAAAAGGTTGATCATCTAGCATCTAGCATCTGCAAGGTTCTGGAATCATCAAAATGATAAGAAATTTGGCCCATTCTTCGTAAAGTTACAAGCACTATACACAGAAAGATGTATATGGGACTACCCTATATCTCTCACAGACCATGAGAGAAACAAATTTACCAAATATATGAATTAGTAGGCGGTTTCCCGGCAATTTTTTTATCATCATGTATTAGTCAAAACATATTCTTTCACATGATTGGTAATGAGAGCTTCCATTTCATTTTTTGAAATTGGGGCGTTTCCAATACTGGTCTTTACCTTTAAGATAAAATACCCATACAATTTCAAACCCATATAATAGCAACAGAAATCATACGAAACTCCATGTAAATTAAAATGTTTTATTGCAGGAAAAAACAGACAAGGGAACAGATTTTATCGGTTAAAACAACTTTAAATTATAATTACGTGGATCTAACGTGGTATGGAAGTACACTGGAGAGTTCGGTATTTAAACATGCCCCACCCTACTGGTACACACATACCGCCATTAAAAACTGAACCTAATAATATATATAATGTCCAGCTAGGCGGAAATTTTTAAATGGGTCTACTATTACTCATTAGATAACAATGAATAGTGAATGTGCGTCAAACAAACTAACAAGTCTTTTGTTTTTTGTATTAAACTGCTTATTTTGGAGGAGTCTATCTTGGTGCATGTCATAATCATCTATTAATTGCCGTAATGATTAATTATCACCTTACGTAATCTTTTATAGGTCGTTCTGATTGTTCTTTTAAAAATTGCTCACGTTACAATCAATATAAATCTCGGTCATGATGTCAGTTATATTAACAGTACAGGCTCATACGAAAATGCCACCAAAGTGCAAATGGGCCATTTCACAAACTCCGCCCAAATGTCTTATGTTTTTTTTTACACCAATGTATGCAAATAATATAGACGGAAACCTATCATTCCCCTCTTGTCCACCAATGAAAGTATCAAGCCATCCTGATATTAGGCCGATTGGAATACATACACTGTTGGTCATAAAGGTGGAATACTTATTTTTACCCCATATGGAATGATTTTGACAATGATTTATTCCTAATAGATCTAAATAATAGTATTCATTCTCAGATTTTATTGAATAATAATTTGCGAGTGTTTGCTTTGCATGACTGCTAAAGCATGTGTATGCTACTTTGCTTATTAACTAGGGGACCTACGTCCTTAAGTAATATCTGACAGTAATGAAGATTAATGCCTCACAAAAGGCACTAATTTAGCTGATCGACACGGTTTTGATCATGGGGCTTCATAGTAACGAGGCCAATTCTTAGCCACTGAATCATGACTGTACGCAGCGGGGGCTAGGGTACGTCGCCGCCCCCACATTTACAAAAAACCAAAGAAAATGCAATAAACTATCAAAAATTCATTGCATTTTCCCCCGGTCCCCAACAGGAAAAAATCCTCTGTAGGGCCAGGCATTTTAGTTCAAGGCGTGCCCACATAAATGACGTTTTTATGATGGGGATCTGGGCAAAATGCAATGAATTATTGATATTTTATTGCATTTTCTTCCTTTTTTTTGTATATGTGGGGGCGGCGACGTACCCTAGCCCCCGCTGCGTACAGACATGATTCAGTGGCTAAGAATTGGCCTCGTTACTGTGAGGCCCCATGATCAAAACCGTGTCAATCAGCTTTATTATTGCCCTTTTGTGAGGCATTAATCCTCATTACTGTCAGTTATGACTTAAGAACGTGGGTCCCCTAGTTGATTAGCAAAGTAGCATAGACATGCTTTAGCAGTCACGCAAAACAAACACTCGCAAATTATTATCCTATAAAATCTGAGAATGTATGCTATTATCTAAATCTATAAGGAATAAATCATTGTCAAAATCATTCCATAAGTCGGGGTAAAAATAATTATTCCACCATTATGACCAACAGTGTAAGAATGCTTCTAGGCCAATACTCATGCCAAGAATAGTCATTTACATACTTATTGAGTGATTATTTTGTTGATATATAAACTTATGCTCGAAATTCTTGTTGAGCCATGATTATATTCGAATCTATGTCACAGTTTATTAGTGTATAGAGAACTGCAGACTTTCATCGTCTTTGTCTTTTCTTCACTTATAATTAGTTAGCTTTCTATTCCTCCTCCCCCCCCCCCCTCTCTCTTTCTCTCTCTCTCTCTCTCTTATAGTGTGTTTTGCTACGGTCACAAATGTTCGTACGAACGATAATTTCGTACGAATCTCCCTGTTTTTCCATTGTCTTCCCGAATTTCCATTGTCTGAAAATCGTTCGTATTGCGTTAATAGCAGTTCGTAATGGCATTTGTGACCGAGGCATTATATGACTCTCATATAGCTCCGATTAGTCTCATTTGACAACGCCCCCTATCGTCAGAGTCCAGCAGCCTAACATGTTAGCCTATGGACTTTTACCCCCAAAATCGTTAAAAATTCTTTTTTTTTTTAACCGAAAAGCACATCCAACCCGACGTACGTTGACACTAGTTTTTTCATTGGAACCCTCATGTCCCACTGACTTTTTAAAGTTCTCCCACCGTAATTTGATCAAAATAGGTCGCTACCTCGCTATTGCCTATATAACGCATGTGTAACAAGTCGAACTTTGGACGCAATTTGCCACGCGATTGTAAGGTTATAGGTCAAGCACACGAAGGATAACAAGCATGAATTATCATAGATCAGTTCTGATTGGTTCATTATGTCCATTTCAGCCAACCCCCCACCATAATTTGTCCATTTAGTATTGGCAACCATTTTGCCGAGGTAAGCAAAAACATGAATATTCATGACACACCATGGACTATTCGATTATTTACAGAGGGGTGCAATTGTGCACCACGTCAAACTCCCCTACTTCATTCAAGTTTAACACTGTATTATGTAGTTTTTTTTCAACTTACCGATGTTAGAAACAATAATTTAAAATTTCGAATTGTAAGTCTACTGCCATACTTGTCGATCAGCCCATCGGCATAATTGTGTGCATTTGTGTATAATGAGAGTATTGAATATTCATGTGTGCAAATGCTGCCTATTAACACGTAGTGCAGTGCTAGAGGTCAATACGCATTAGCATTCACTCTCTATGCTTTGCTGGAGTGCTTTCTATCGCCACCCCAAACATCAAGCCAAGATTATGGAAGCGGTATGTGGATGACGTATTTGCGTTCATCAAAGCGGAATCTGTAGACGAACACAAGGACCATCTCAACCAAGTGGACACAACTGGGAGCATCAAGTTCACACAGGAAATGGAAGAACACAATTCCATCCCAGTTCTGGACAAACGCATCACAAAGAAACCGGATAGTAGTGTGAAGCTCTTAGTCTACCGTAAGAAAGCCCATACCTCACATCACCCCCAGCACCAAAAACTCGGGGTATTCCACACACTCATGGACAGAGCCCAAAGCATCATCACAGATCCTGATGATCTAGAGACAGAAACCAATCACATCGAAGCATGCCTTAAGAGGTGTGGCTACCCGGATTAATGAGCCTTCAGAAAACGGAAGCAGCCATGAAACCCCGGCATGAAACCAACAACCTCTGGACCAGAACCAACCCGTAACACTAGACGGAAAGACATGGCTGCCATCACATATGTCAAGTGAACATCAGAAGCCTTCCAGAGGGTCCTCAAGAAGTACAACATTGCCACCACGACGAGGCCCTTCTCAAAAACTACGTGGTTCCTTAGTGCATCCAAAAGATGAGCGCACAATGAAAGACTCCTCGGGATTTTTGTACAGCATCCCATGTAACGATTGTAACGAAGTACACGTATACATAGGAGAGACATGCAGAAAGTTTGGAGTAAGAAAGACAAAATACCAGCAAAAAAAAAGAGTCTTTAGCAAGGTAACACTTCACAAGAGCCAAGAAGAAAGAGTCCGGCACAATCTTCAACAAGTCAGCCATTTGCGACCACGTAGCACAGCACAACCACACCATTAACTGGAAAAGGAGCAAAATCCTAACCAAAGATGACAACACATTCAGCAGATGGATCAGAGAGGCGGTGCATAACCAAAAGGAACGCGACCATGTCATGAACCGCGACATGGGCCAGTTTAACCTATCATCAATGTACATTCCCATTCTCTCGGACTGTCGTATTACCCCATCTAGTGTCGATAAAACGTCATTCTGATGATGCCTGCAGCAACGAGTAGGCGAATGTGTCACAGATGAAACAACCTTTTTGATTGTGATAGAATTACAATTCAATTTATGGAATTACTACCAATCAAGATGAACCTCTTCAAGGATGAATGTTTATGCTTGCTTAATATTAGCAATTATGTGTGCAATCATCTGTAACTCCTTCTCACTTCAACCCCCACCCCCCCCTCTCTCTCTCTCTGCCTCTCTCTTTCTCTCTCTTACCCCCTCACTCTCTTACCCCTCTCTCTCTATCTCTGCCTCTCTCTTTCTCTCTCTTTCTCTCTCTTCCTCTCTCTTTCTCTTGTTCTCTCTCTCCAAATCACTCTTCAGTCTATATCTATCATCTTCTTTTCTCTTTGCTGTACTTATGCATCACCAGGAACCAGTTATTAGGGCTCACAAAGCATTAAGCTTCGCTTACCTTGGAGTCCTGGCCAGTTCTGTTTGTATGTTTATATTTCTCCATATAATGTATACTGATTTTTGTGTGTGTAATAATAATAATAATAATAATAATAGCTAGTACTTATACATGTATAGCGCTTTTCAGGACCGAAGGCCCTCTCAAAGCGCTTTACAGATATATATATTATTACCCCGGTCATAGGATTCAGGCTTACCCGCACACAATGTATGCACATTCTCCACTCCCTGGGGAGCATTCCAGCCAGGCGTCTTTTTTACAAGCGCACACGTGCTAATCTAACCACACTCGTCCACGACACCTCTAAATTCAGTGTATTCGTGTATTCAGAACTGAGTAGTAAATGAAATGAAATCATTATTATCATTTTTATTATTATTATTGATATTTTCATCATTGTCATCATCATCATCTATATATTTTTCTTCTTTCTAATCATCCTTAATTGTATGAATAGCATGCCTACAGGCCTCTTCTTTATCAAATATCAACTCTGCTGCACAATAATGATGATAAGGACACGCTAATCGAAATTTAAATTCCCCACAAACGGTCTTACTTCGTTTTTGTAACTGTTAGTACTTTACTCTTCTGTTTAAGTCATATTGCATAAGTAGCTGACATGTGGGTGGGATCAAAGCACATTGCACAAAGATTGTAAGCAAACTTTGTAAACAAAAATTTAGCATTCATGTTATCTTCTCTGTTGATATTTTGTGGTTCTTAATTGTATTTTATCCTAACATTTATGATATTGGTTCTGGCATTACGTATTAGTTTTCTCTCACTTGATATTAGATTCTTTCTCTATTTTATTTTGTTCATTATGTTTCTTTTCCGATATGATATTATATTTTCTGTAATGAGCTAGCTGTTCGGTTTTCTGTTCATACATCTTTTAACTTTTCATCTTACTTTTACTCCATCGAACGAAGCACGCAATATCTTTTATTTAATTTCTATCGAATAGCTCCGGGTACTGTAAAAAAAAAATCATCTTACCTGATGTAATTCAGTATACGAGTATGAAATCCATTGGTCTATATTAGATATAATATAATCTCTCAACTCGATATTTGTAACCTAAGCTAGCTTAACAAAGCCTGTAAATTTGTTACTTTTTAATGGCCTACATAATTATGAGCTATATAAATTTATAATGATTCAATCCAATTCAATCAAGGTTTATTAAAGACATGAATGGCAGTCACAGACTGAATTGTACATGCTTTCACAGTGCAGGTAAAATACAATGCAAGTATAACATAACAACATGAGATCAGGAAAATGGAATTGAATATGATGTGTACAAGCATAATTTAAAATTTGATAGGTAGTAAAATATATACGGACTTTTAAAATGACTGATTGATATTGCCCCACTGTTAAGAAGAACATAATATTGCACAGTTCTTAAGGCAATTATAAGCTTGGATTTGCAGAGTAAAAGTGTAACATACGTGTGAGATTGGGAAGAGCACTGTTCTGGAATCGCTTAGTTTTACAAGAAAATCCTTGATACTTATTGACGTTTCGTAAATTGTATTTGTTGGTTTTCTGTGGTGGCAGGCGCGTACTCAGGGGGGGGGGGGGGTTGAAACCCCCTTTGGTATGTTTTATGTGGGTTTTTTTGGAGGAGACCCCCCCCCCCCTCAAATTTCGAGACCAAAAAAAAAAGTGATAGCTCAATCAGGAAAAATGAGCGAGGAATGACAAAGTTCTGTTTGTTTAAAGTAGTGCTTGCATTTCCATAATTTTATTAAACTAATTCGTTTTCACTAGCTGCCTGCCGTATCAATAAACGAAATTAGCAAAAGACTTAACTCCGTTTCGTTGACAATCAGCCGTAGACGAGAGTCTTCATGCATGGCTAATTGTCAACGAAACGGAGTTAAGTCTTTTGTCAAATCTGCTTTTTGCTACGGCAGGCACCCAGTGAAAACGAATTCGTTTGTTAAAATTATGAAAATGTAAGGGCTACTTTAAACAAACAGAACTTTGTTATTCCTGGCTCATTTTTCTTGATTGAGCTATCATATGAAAGAGCGGAAAATGAACTTTCTAGAAATATGAATTTTTCTTTGAAATTCAAATACCGCCCGCCAAATGTCTTTTTGGTTTCCTTCCTTCAAATTGCTTTAAATCACTCATGCTTGAAATATGCAGCACGTGAGTAGCATCAACTGAAAGCAGAGACTCTAAGCTTTCCAAATATGTATCATTCATTAATTATGGTTGTGATTAAGTTATGATAAAACATCGATACTTCTCGGTTTCGTTTTTTCTGGGACACACTGTATAGGGGCTTTTGACCTACATTAAGTGTGTTTCAGCCCGAACTTGTCAGAATATGATTTTAACAATCATTTTTAAAATGGCAGTTTCTCCAGTCAGAATGAGTGTTGACAGTGACTTAGGTTTTTCAGCATTACTATACAAGGCATGCAACAGCCCAAACATATAGTGACAGGTAGACGTGTTCTTTCTATTTTTCAAATTGATTTGGATCAATTTTGGCTGAAATATCTTCCCACAGCCATTTTGACGCTGATAAAGTAGATGATGGTATTGGTAATAATAGATCCAAATTTGTAGTCGTATTCATAGCAATTCACATATACAATGCAAGATAGATTTCATACAGTTTAGAAGCGAACAAAATATATTTCCAGACATACCAGCAAAATAATGTTTACAAATTGTGTAATTCTAATACCCAAATATTAATTAAATAGCAGTCAGTAATTATATAGGTGTTCAAATGACCTTCGGTGAAAAATTGTGTGATGACTACTGAATAATACTAATGCAATAATTGTTGTTCTGTGAATATACAATTTAGTTGTTAACATCTGTTATTACAATCTGTTATACTAAACCTGTTTATTTATGAACAAAGAGCAATTGATTACCTTGGAATTCTATGAATTTCAAAAGGGCATGAGATTTGTAGGATTGCAGGTAGGAAAATGCTTGTTTTAGCAGTTGTATAGAATATGCCAAGGTAGTTTAAAGGGACAACGTTTTAGTGTGGAAAGGACACACTTACTATACATATTTATAAAAGGAACATAAGATAGCTGTGAAAACGAGCACGATTATGTTTCTAAAAGGGGCACAGTTCGTTCATATAATATTTGGGCATTGTACCCCCTGCCCCCTCGGCTACTACCTTTTATTGTGGTTTTAGAAGGGTACCTGTTACTACAAAAAGTTGCCTCGATTCTTTGAACTAGATATGGCTCTTTAGATGACCGCAAATGGGCACAATTTGTAAGTGACAGTGGGATATATAGATAAAAAGGGGTTCTTATTAAAGGGCAATTACATCAAAAGTAACACGTGGAACTTATATTGTATAATACTTATACTTATATTTAAAAGGACACTTATCAGAGCTAAAAATGGGTATTTCTCATACCTAAAAAGGGGCACTCATCAGAGATGTAAGGGGGCACTTCTTTGAAGGGAAAATGCAATTATTACAAACTAAGGAAAAGCGGCACTTTTCAGAGGTAAACAGGAGCACTTCTCGCACCTTAAAAGGCGCACTTATAAGATATAAATGGGTGCATTTATTACAATTTATTACAACAGTGCACTTGTCAAAGTAAAACGGGATCCTATTAGATTAGAATAGGGAAATTCATCAGAAGTGAAATGGGGCACTTGTTAGAAAGAAAAAAGGGCACTCACCTGAAGTGCAAAGATACACTCTTCCTATGTAAAAAGGGGCACTCATCAGAGGTGAAAAAAGCACTTTTGAAAAGGGGGAGGGACACTTATCTGAAGTAAAGGGGCATTTTCCCGAAATAATAAAGGGGTACTTTTGGGGTGCTCGATAATGGCGAAAGTTTAAAACAATCGGACCAATGATAAAAAAAGTGATGGATGTTTGAAATATGAGATCACTAATTCTATGCGAATCTCAAATTAGCAGTTTGGTCAGTGGAATGTGACGTAGTCGTGGGTAACTCTCCCGTTTGTCACTCTTGGGTCCCTTAAAAAAAAAATCGATGGATTGCATATTATTAGTCCTCTGAACAGAACAGACCCTCCTAAGTCATACATTTCTGAAAAAGTGAATGTTAGTCATTTTGTGTGTTGGAATAAATGGGAAAGTTGTCCGCCACTACATCACAGATACGTGACCGATTCAGCCAATTTGAAGAGCCCATTCCTAAAGCGATTACATTTTTCAAAAGTTCATAATTTTCTAATTTGTTGTCCGATTTCATTCAAACTTTCACCAGTCTACATCTCTAATAAAAATAAAGATGTTTTAATGACGTCTTATAATGCACCAATACTGCTCAAGCAGACGACATCCCATAAAGAATGAACATAATTGCAATGCTATTATTTCTCAAATTATAATGAATTTAGTGTATATAAATGTGATGGCATTTTACACCATTCAAAAGGGAATGTGAAACCTATTCTGATAACTAAAACCTTTTGTTTGTAAACAAAAACAAAAAAACAACAGGAAAGGAGTTAATCAACCAACAAAGAAACCAGACTTTAAAATTGAAAAAAATACGGAATGATAGTATAGACGGCATTTGTTCCCTCTTGAAACGCTGAACAAACCGCGGTGTGTATGCAGCTAAAAATACAATGGCGTCTTACTTTGTTTACAAGCGACGGATTCCTTTATTTTGTTATCGCTGCATTTGTTATCAAAATAATACTATGTGCGGGTTTTTTAGTGAGGCAATAGATTAAAAATTTAGCCTGGCGGTAGTAACGTAAGAAAAAGAACTGAAGAAAAGATGACAAAACAGGCACTGAAAATGTGTGAGATGTCATGAGACATCGTCTGCTCGGCAAATAATGTCCAACCTGTGATGTCACACATCTCAGCAGCGTTCGGAGAGCTCTTCGGGTGCTATGCCGGGGTTGTGTTTAAGCGTTTTGTAATTGATAATAATCATTACTTCGAATGTTTCCAAGCGTTGAATTTTGATAACCTTTTCCAATCAAATGTTCACCTTTGCAATAATCAAATTAGTTTTTAAAATCAATAAACATCTACTTTAAAAGGTACTCTATAGGGGCTTTTGACCTACATTAAGTGTGCTTTAGCCCGAACTTGTCAGAATATGATTTTAACAATCATTTTTAAAATGGCAGTTGCCCCAGTCAGAATGAGTGTTGACAGTGACTTAGGTTTGTCAGCATTACTATACAAGGCATACAACAGCCCAAACAGATAGTGACAGGTAGACGTGTTCTTTCTACTTCCAAATTGATTTGGATCAATTTTGGCTGAAATATCTTCCCACAGCCATTTTGACGCTGATGAAGTAGATGATGGTATTGGTAATAATAGATCCAAATTTGTAGTCGTATACATATCAATTCACATATACAATGCAAAATAGATTTCATACAGTTTAGAGGCGAAAAAAATATATTTCCAGATATACCAGCAAAATAATGTTTACAAATTGTGTAATTCTAATACCCAAATATTAATTAAATAGCAGTCAATAATTACATATGTGTTCCAATGACCTTCGGTGAAAAATTGTGTGATGCCTACTGAATAATTTTAATGCAATAATTGTTTTTCCGTGAATGTACAAATTTAGTTGTTAACATCTGTTATTACAATCTGTTATACTAAACCTTTACATTCATGGACAAAGAGCAATTGATTACCTTGGAATTCTATGAATTTCAAAAGGGCATGAGATTTATAGGATGGTGGGTAGAAAAACGCGTATTTTAGCAGTTGTATAATGATAATAATAATAATAATAATAATAATAATAATAATAATAATAATAATAATAATAATAATAAGAATAAGAATAAGAATAATAATAATAATAATAATAATAATAATAATAATAATAGCCTAATAGTCCACTCCAAATTTTATTAAACCGAAACGGAAATTCTTTTTGCCTAATTGATCGTGAGCCCGGCAGCCACTGAGCAGCGCCAGATCGACGTTGCTCTATCCCTTATTGTTGAACGCCAAACAAGGTAGCAACAACTCCAATCTTTTAACGTCTTTTGGTATGACGCGGCCGGGGTTCGAACCCATGACCTCCCGGTTGTGAGGCGGACGCTCTACTGATTGAGCCAACACTCCGGAATATGCCAAGGTAGTTTAACAATGTTAATTATGAGATGCACGGCCCTATGTGTTATCAGTGTCTGTGATATGATGTAATATTGGATCCTGAAAAAATGGCGCTTCAAAATGATCAGGAAGTGCCTCCAAAAAGTAAAAATCTTTGAGTGACCGGTTTTACCATACTCGTTTCCCCCTATAGACTGTAGTGTTATGAAAACCGTTAGCAAACGGTTTTCAAAATTTGTAATTTCAATCATAAATACTTGATAATCAGACAGGCGATCGGCTTGTAAAAGTCATGGGGTTCCTGCCTAACTTAAAGGTTTATAATTATCATTGCAGCATGATCTAAATCCAGAATTTTGTTTAAGAATCTGAGACAAAGTTACCGGATCCCTTTAAAGGGGCAAACGTTTTTAATAGTGTGGAAAGGACACACTTATACTATATCTGTGGAAACGAGCACGATTATGTTTCTAAAAGGGGCACAGTTCGTTCATATAATATTTGGGCATTGTACCCCCTGCCCCCTCGGCTACAACCTTTTATTGTGGTTTTAGAAGGATACCTGTTACTACAAAAAGCTGCTTCGATTCTTTGAAACTAGTTATGGCTCTTTAAATGACCGCAAAGGGGCACAATTTGTAAGCTACAGTGGGATATATAGATGAAAAAGGGGTACTTATCGAAGGGAAATTACATCAAAAGTAACACGTGGACCTTATATTGTATATACTTATACTTATATTTAAAAGGACACTTATCAGAGCTCAAAATGGGTATTTCTCATACCTAAAAAGGGGCACTCATCAGAGGTGTAAGGGGACAATTCTTTGAAGGGAAAATGAAATTATTACAAGCTAAGGAAAAGCGGCACTTTTCAGAGGTAAACAGGAGCACTTCTCGCACCTGCGAATGCGCACTTATAAGATGTGAAATGGGTGCATTTATTACAATTTATTACAACAGTGCACTTGTCAAAGTAAAAAGGGATCCTATTAGATTAGATTAGAAATAGATTTCATACAGTTTAGAAGCGAACAAAATATATTTCCAGACATACCAGCAAAATAATGTTTACAAATTGTGTAATTCTAATACCCAAATATTAATTAAATAGCAGTCAGTAATTATATAGGTGTTCCAATGGCCTTCGGTGAAAAATTGTGTGATGACTACTGAATAATACTAATGCAATAATTGTTTTTCTGTGAATATACAATTTAGTTGTTAACATCTGTTATTACAATCTGTTATACTAAACCTGTTTATTTACGAACAAAGAGCAATTGATTACCTTGGAATTCTATAAATTTCAAAAGGGCATGAGATTTGTAGGATTGCAGGTAGGAAAATGCTTGTTTTAGCAGTTGTATAGAATATGCCAAGGTAGTTTAAAGGGACAACGTTTTAGTGTGGAAAGGACACACTTACTATACATATTTATAAAAGGAACATAAGATAGCTGTGAAAACGAGCACGATTATGTTTCTAAAAGGGGCACATTTCGTTCATACAATATTTGGGCATTGTCCCCCCTGCCCCCTCGGCTACTACCTTTTATTGTGGTTTTAGAAGGGTACCTGTTACTACAAAAAGTTGCCTCGATTCTTTGAAACTAGATATGGCTCAATGGCTTCTATTGGTAAATCAATAATGATAAATCAAAATCGATTTTAGCAACTGTCCACCAAAAAAAGTATATTCTAATCTCAATTGCATTAACTTCATCACATTGATCACTTGAAGTGAGATTAAGATGACCGCAAAGGGGCACAATTTGTAAGTGACAGTGGGATATATAGATAAAAGGGGTACTTATTAAAGGGCAATTACATCAAAAGTAACACGTGGAACTTATATTGTATATACTTATACTTATATTTAAAAGGACACTTATCAGAGCTCAAAATGGGTATTTCTCATATCTAAAAGGGGCACTCATCATACAATTATTACAAACTAAGGAAAAGCGGCACTTTTCACAGGTAAACAGGAGCACTTCTCGCACCTGCAAATGCGCATTTATAAGATGTGAAATGGGCGCATTTATTACAATCTTTTACAACAATGCACTTGTCAAAGTAAAAAGGGATCCTATTAGATTAGAATAGGGAAATTCATCAGAAGTGAAATGGGGCACTTGTTAGAAAGAAAAAAGGGCACCCACCTGAAGTGCAAAGATACACTCTTCCTATGTAAAAAGGGGCACTCATCAGAGGTGAAAAAAAGCACTTTTGAAAAGGGGGAGGGACACTTATCTGAAGTAAAGGGGCATTTTCCCGAAATAATAAAGGGGTACTTTTGGGGTGCTCGATAATGGCGAAAGTTTAAAACAAATCGGACCAATGATACAAAAGTGATGGATGTTTGAAATATGAGTTCACTAATTCTATGCGAATCTCAAATTAGCAGTTTGGTCAGTGGAATGTGACGTAGTCGCGGGTAACTCTCCCGTTTGACATGTGAAAAAATATCATTAATTGCTGTTTTTCTCCTAAAGGCCTTCACTCTTGGGGCACTTTAAAAAAAATCGATGGATTGCATATTATTAGTCCTCTGAACAGAACAGACCCTCCTAAGTCTTACATTTCTGAAAAAAGTGAATGTTAGTTATTTTGTGTGTTGGAATAAATGGGAAAGTTGTCCGCCACTACATCACAGATACGTGACCGATTCAGCCAATTTGAAGAGCCCATTCCTAAAGCGATTACATTTGTCAAAAGTTCATAATTTTCAAATTTTTTGTCCGATTTCATTCAAACTTTCACCAGTCTACATCTCTAATAAAAATAAAGATGCTTTAATGACGTCTTATAATGCACCAATACTGCTCAATCAGACGACATCCCATAAAGAATGAACATAATTGCAATGCTATTATTTCTCAAATTATAATGAATTTAGTGTATATAAATGTGATGGCATTTTACACCATTCAAAAGGGAATGTGAAACCTATTCTGGTAACTAAAACCTTTTGTTTGTAAACAAAAAAACAAAAAACAACAGGAAAGGAGTTAATCAACCATCAAAGAAACCAGACTTTAAAATTGAAAAAAAAACGGAATGATAGTATAGACGGCATTTGTTCCCTCTTGAAACGCTGAACAAACCGCGGTGTGTATGCAGCTAAAAATACAATGGCGTCTTACTTTGTTTACAAGCGACAGATTCCTTTATTTTGTTATCGCTGCATTTGTTATCAAAATAATACTATGTGCGGGTTTTTTAGTGAGGCAATAGATTAAAAATTTAGCCTGACGGTAGTAACGTAAGAAAAAGAACTGAAGAAAAGATGACAAAACAGGCACTGAACATGTGTGAGATGTCATGAGACATCGTCTGCTCGGCAAGTAATGTCCAACCTGTGATGTCACACATCTCAGCAGCGTTCGGAGAGCTCTTCGGGTGCTATGCCGGGGTTGTGTTTAAGCGTTTTGTAATTGATAATAATCATTACTTCGAATGTTTCCAAGCGTTGAATTTTGATAACCTTTTCCAATCAAATGTTCACCTTTGCAATAATCAAGTTAGTTTTTAAAATCAATAAACATCTACTTTAAAAGGTACTCTATAGGGGCTTTTGACCTACATTAAATGTGCTTCAGCCCGAACTTGTCAGAATATGATTTTAACAATCATTTTTAAAATGGCAGTTGCCCCAGTCAGAATGAGTGTTGACAGTGACTTAGGTTTGTCAGCATTACTATACAAGGCATACAACAGCCCAAACAGATAGTGACAGGTAGACGTGTTCTTTCTACTTCCAAATTGATTTGGATCAATTTTGGCTGAAATATCTTCCCACAGCCATTTTGACGCTGATGAAGACGATGATGGTATTGGTAATAATAGATCCAAATTTGTAGTCGTATACATATCAATTCACGTATAAAATGCAAAATAGGTTTCATACAGTTTAGAAGCGGACAAAATATATTCCCGGACATACCAGCAAAATAATGTTTACAAATTGTGTAATTCTAATACCCAAATATTAATTAAATAGCAGTCAGTTATTATGTGTTCCAATGACCTTCGGTGAAAAATTGTGTGATGACTACTGAATAATTATAATGCAATAATTGTTTTTCTGTGAATGTACAAATTTAGTTGTTAACATCTGATATTACAATCTGTTATACTAAACCTTTACATTCATGGACAAAAGCAATTGATTACCTTGGAATTCCAAGAATTTCAAAAGACCATGAGATTTATAGGATGGTGGGTAGGAAAATGCGTGTTTTAGCAGTTGTATAGAATATGCCAAGGTAGTTTAACAAAGTAAATTCTGAGATGCGTGGCCCTATGTGTTATCAGTGTCTGTGATATGATGTAATATTGGATCCTGAAAAATGGCGCTTCAAAATGATCAAGAAGTGCCTCCAAAAAGTAAAAATCTTTGAGTGACCGGTTTTACCATACTCGTTTTCCCCCATAGACTGTAGTGTTATGAAAACCGTTAGCAAACGGTTTTCAAAATTTGTAATTTCAATCATAAATATCTTGATAATCAGACAGGCGATCGGCTTGTAAAAGTCATGGGGTTCCTAACTAACTTAAAGGTTTATAATTGTCATTGCAGCATGATCTAAATCCAGAATTTTGTTTAAGAATCTGAGACAAAGTTACCGGATCCCTTTAAAGGGGCAAACGTTTTTAATAGTGTGGAAAGGACACACTTATACTATAGCTGTGAAAACGAGCACGATTAGGTTTCTAAAAGGGGCACAGTTCGTTCATATAATATTTGGGCATTGCACCCCCTGCCCCTCGGCTACAACCTTTTATTGTGGTTTTAGAAGGAAACCTGTTACTACAAAAAGCTGCTTCGATTCTTTGAAACTAGTTATGGCTCTTTAGATGACTGCAAAGGGGCACAATTTATAAGCTACAGTGGGATATATAGATGAAAAAGGGGTACTTATCAAAGGGAAATTACATCAAAAGTAACACGGGGAACTTATATTTTATATAATTATACTTAAATTTAAAAGAGCTCTTATCAGAGCTTAAAATGGGTATTTCTCATACGTAAAAAGGGGTACTCATCAGAGATGTAAGGGGACACTTCTTTGAAGGGAAAATGCAATTATTACAAGCTAAGGAAAAAGGGCACTTTTTAGAGGTAAACAGGAGCACTTCTTGCACCTGAAAAGGCGCACTTATAAGATGTGAAATGGGTGCATTTATTACAATTTATTATAATTTATTACAACAGTGCACTTGTCAAAGTAAAAAGGGAATCTATTAGATAAGAAAAGGGAAATTATCAGAAGTGAGATGGGGCACTTGTTAGAAAGGGCACTTCCTTGTACAAAGTACAAAGTACAAAGATACAATCTTCCTATTTAAAAAGGGGCACTCATCAGAGGTGAAAAGGGGCACTTTTGAAAAAGGCGTTGGACACTTATCTGAAGTAACGGGGCATTTTCCAGAAAGAAATAAAGGGGTACTTTTGGGGTGCTCTAGAATGTGGGGCGCACTGTGTTTAAAGTGATCCAATTTGTCTAAGCTTTCAAAGGATATAGTTTCAATCGACAGGATAACCTAAAATTATTTGAAACAGCCTACTAACGTCTTGTCTTATTATCTAAGATCTACCTGTTAACTTGTCCATTGCATCATTTAAAATTGCATAAGATGTGTATTAAAGGTGCATGAAAGTTTTTTGTCACGAACAGGACATGAAAACTTATAAGTGTACTAACCTCAAAGATTTAGTAAGTACAAGAAAGAAAACTTGTTGATAAATTACCAA
Organism: Strongylocentrotus purpuratus; assembly: GCF_000002235.5. Taxonomy (NCBI): domain Eukaryota; kingdom Metazoa; phylum Echinodermata; class Echinoidea; order Camarodonta; family Strongylocentrotidae; genus Strongylocentrotus; species Strongylocentrotus purpuratus. The sequence continues at coordinate 9,943,299 of NW_022145610.1, forward strand.
AGAAATTGAAAATATACTTTCATAAAAAAGATATTCAAGATTGTGTGATCAATGCAAAGAGAATATCATGAATTGTGCTTGTAAATGAGCATTTTCTTAAAGGACAATCCAACCCTTGTAATAAGTTCATTAGTATTAAAGCAGAAAAATAAGATAAACATAATGGCGAAAGTTTAAAATAAATCGGACCAATGATAAGAAAGTTATGGATGTTTGAAATATGAGATCCCTAATCATATGCGAATCTCAAATTGGCAGTTTGAGTATGATCTTATCAGGATGGTCCTTGAAGACATGAGATGGTTGGGTGTGGGTCAAAGCTACTGTGTTGCTTTGGGCATCATATCCTGACATATCAGTGTTTCTGGTTCCTTTGTGACAGAGGAACCTGGCCAAAGAAAATACAAAGGACATAAAGTAATACATACAGGCTCTACGTAAGTCATGTCAGAGACAAGCTTTTATTATAAATATGCATACCTAGTGCACATTATACTGATTTATCTGACTAAGTCCTTTTTCAATCTTTTATATATATCTTCAAACTTCTTTTCTGAAGATCATCCAACTTAAATCAGAATAAAAAAAATATTTAAAGGACTTCCATTTCTTTGCATTAATTTGAGCTTTCAACAATAAATACAATCAGCAGGTTCATAACCTTTGACCTACTTTCATGAATTTAAGCTTTAAAATATCCCAGTTTTAATTAAAACTTGAACTCTCACTATTTATTCTCAGATTCAGACGCCGCCATAATTGCTCATGTAAAAGTTACATCTTTGAACCAATCACTGCGCATGCATGCAGTGTAGCTAGCATCACGCGCATGCGTAATACTACTAGTATCTTTGCAGCTCAATCATGAATATTCATGATGCGTATACCTCTGAACCAATCAGGAGGAAGGATTTTACGCTCATAGGTAAACCTGTTTGGGAAAAAAAAATCGCCGCCCGGCCTGGCATCTTCATACGCTACTATTGGAAAGCCATAAAACCACCAGTATCCTCATCTTGGAGTCAAAGCTGTTGATACGGGCAGACCAGAACGTCATACACTGAGCAGCACATAGGGTGGCCGTTTGCAAGACTCTATAAGACTCTCTACAAATACAGTAAACCATTGGTAAGTTACGTTTAGTGGACGCAGTGATGCCAATTCATTAAATTTTACAACAAAATGTTCTAAAGTCGAAGATCATGGCGGTTAGCGCGTAGTAAAAAACGACCCTCTAGTTTTGAGTACTGTTAAGAATATTTTATACTCAATACGTACGTGACCCCTTTTTACTTTAACAAGTACAATATGGGAACTATAAAAACTATAGGTCTAACACTTTTTTTAAAAATCTTATAGAGTACACATTCACAACACAATTATAAACAAAAAAAAATCAAAAAGGATGTCGATCTGCGAAGTTTGCGAACATCAATACTGAGAATATGACGCTTTTCTTCAAATTAACTTATTTTTTTTCACAGAAATACCCGTTTTCAAATTCTTGAACAAAGAGCGCATTAAATAATATTTGATTAGAGTTTGTGCTAAGCACTTAATTTTCACTAACCAGGTTGCCGCGAGAGAATTTGAATCTTTAAAAAATCATTATTTGGGAATAACGTCCATTTCGTAAAAACCAAATTATTAGAAACCGCTAGAGTATGTAATTTCCGAAATGAGGAAATGGCATTTTAAAGGTGATAGAGTGTCTTTGTTCCTCGTTCGCTTTGCTGCTCACAACTTTTAAAAACAGGATAATTTCTGGGAGCGAAGTGCCTGAATACCTTCATAGTTGAGGAACGAAGTGCCCAAACAGCCTTCTATTTGATAGCGAGTTGCCTGAATATATATTACACCCTTTATATCAAAATTACATTTTGACCACGCTCGTTTGCTTCACTCGCTCGCAATATTTAGAAAGATGATAATTATTCTGACCGATGAGAAGCCCGAATCTCTTCATGTTCGTGCATCGACTTGACCGCATCATATGATTTTGGCATTCATGTTTTCTGCAGCGAGATGCTCGCACTCTTAATTCTATATTTTATCACGTGTGTTAATCATAAGGTACATTTTGTTATCATAACAAAAGTGTCATAATTTTTTTGCACGCTTGCTCCGGTCGCTCGCAAAATTTAGAGAGAAAAATTGCCAAAGTGTAGATGGCACTTGACGCATGTTGGAGTGATCCTTACTGAATCTTCTGTAAAGTATTTAGGACTGGGGTGACGTGAAACTGTTTTATTTCTTTGAAACAAGTGCCATGCGGATTATTTTTAAAAAAAAAGTTGAAAAACGCTGCTTAGTCTGTATGTACATGTGGGCTTTTTAGTGTTTGCAAACCGCCCTGAAAATTACTTTTATTATACACGTAACTTATAATAATCATGCGTACGCATATAGTCAGTGTGAAATGTTAGCACCGGGGGGGGGGGGGGGTTGACCAAATTACGATGCAGAGCATCGTCTTCGAGCCGCAAAGCTGCGATTTTAAACACCCGTAAGTGATGTTTTCTTGGCATGTACTAACATGCGGAGCATCGTCCACCTTATTTGCTTAAAAAAAATAAGAATGAGATCAATTTCTACCCTTAGCACGTTTGTTTAGTTATTAAAGTTGCTTTATCTCCTTAAATTGTGTTTTTTTCCCGAAAATTTTGCCGTCGGGTTTGAGAAGATTTTTCAATATTTGTTTTCTTCACACAGTATCGTTAATCATGTTGGCAGTTTGTGTCCTCACTTTCATCGCGATGTCGATTACCGCAGTCCCGGCCACGACCCAGGCCACGACCCCGACCCCGACGACTACCCCACAGCCTCCTAATGGAATTCCCCAATGTGCAAGTGAGTTTTTCAATAGATATATTAATTTATTTGTATATATGTATTTGTGCATTTAGTAGACTATGTATACAAGTATTTTTTTTATGTATTTAGTTATTTCTCTAGTTGTGCATTTATTGATATATTTATCCATGTTTGTTTTGTTGTTGTTTTCATCTATTTACCTTTCTATCAATTTAATTATCTATCTGCAGTCTTAGAGTGCCCCGTCTATACTACATTAGAAGAATTTGGTTCAAATATGTGGAAGAGACGGCTCGAACCACCAGGAGTTTGGGCGCGTAAGGTCGCTCCAACCTGCAGCCTATCTGCTGTAACAGGTCTAGCCTTTTTTGACCTCCATAACTACTTTGTGGGTAAGCTTTGAGAATCAGGCTTTTGTACATTCTGTTATAATTCCGAAGAAAGCATAGAACACTTATTTTGAGATTGCCAAATTTATAAGAATGTTTATCCAACATTTGATTTTAGATGATAAAATTACTTTAAATAAGGTCAGCTTTTGGTTGGATTTTATGGAAGTGAATGAATTCGATCTAATTTTATTATCTTATACGCCAAATACTACACGCCTCCCATCATACGTAAATCTAGCTTATCGTCGATCAATTATTTCAAAGCCATATTAAGATATTATCGTTCATTACAATATTAAACCTATGTTAAAAACAATTTAAGTTTAAACGGGTATTTGATAATAAATGGAAAACATTGGTTAGCTGCTGTAAAACAAAAACAAACAAAAATTAAGTTTATGTGCACGAGCATAATGCATTCTACTCCTGAAAAGGACGGTAACCAGGCAATAAATTGATAAAATTAAATTATCTTCTACAACATTTGTTGATGATTATTTCTTGATGAATTTCATTTATTCGAATTATACATGGGAAAAACCTTTCCGGTTATTTTTTTAGTCTCGTTTGATTTCCTACGTCTTGCTTTTCTTTACGTTAGCTTTGAAAGTACATTGCCATAATTTATGTATTCATATATTTTGTGTACAATGTACCTCTAATATTATTGAGAATAATAGTAAGCATTATCCAAAATAGAAAATAGCAATCCAGTCGCCTATTTCTATTTGAATATAAAAGCCTTTTTATAGAGAAAGTAAGAGAAAAGAGATGGAAGGGAGGAGGGGGCGGGGAGGGGGGACATGCCGAGGGAAGAAAATGGAATGAGGACTTTTACAGATATCTTACTATACCTACTAATTTTCATTTTTTTTGAAATAAAACAAACAAGAAAAATTGACTCCCAGTCCTCCTTTAAAATATTAGCATCATTTTAAATCAGTCATTTGACATGGGAGAAAAGTGAAGATAGCAGATGAGATTTTAAACTTCCGCTTCCTAAAATGAAACGGCAATTTACATTTCTTTTTGGCAATGTTATATTCCGTTTCTTTTTTAAATCTTGATGAATTGTTTCAAACCGATGTAATAGGGATGTATACTTTGGAACTTGTAAACATAAATATTGTATTATGCCTCACCCTGCTTCGTCTTATTCTATCAACATTTCTTTCATGTCGAATTGTTTTGCTAGACAACGGGATTAATAAAACAACACCAATCACTGTGAGAGTCTCGGAAAACACAGCCGCGCCATCTTCGTGTCCCGATCAATCAGAATCTTTCCCTTGCTGTGACAAAAGCTACGCACTTCTCTTCTACATCCCTGCAGCTTCGCAAGCAACCGCCCCACCCCCATCACAGGTACAAATCTTAAAGCCCAGGTATCGGCCCCCTCCCCACTCAGTGTTATTTAGGGTACGCATATGCGTGTTCCAACCGACCCCCCCCCCCCCCCCCCCCCTTTCAGCAAAAGTCCGGTGTGTAAAGTCAATACGGGTCGACCTTTTTCTTTTGTTACGAAAAGGACATGTTGGCAACACGCATGGGGTCCGTCCGTTCTCGGAGCGGGGGGGGGGGGGGGGGGGGGGGGGGGGGGGGGGGGGGCCCAGGTAGTGTAGGCCCCTATCCCCTTTTCAGCTAACAACAAATTATGTAGAACTTTGCAGGAATTATGAATATAATATTCATAATCAGGTGGGCTGTATCTAATACAGACCACATAATTATGGAAACGTTTTCTTTGATTTGTCTCATAAAAGAAGTTGACATCAAACTGACTCCCACACGGTGTTGAGTGCTCAGGGGTCACGGGCCACTGGCTTCACCGGGCAGGTAGTTCCATTATGTGAATGGGTAAATTAACTATTACAAATGAGGGGACACATTACATTGTACAATAGGACAATATGTATTTATTATGCAGAACATACTCTTTTATTGACTTACTTATTGAATGAAACTATAAAAACAAAATGCATTTTGTATTCTAACAATTGGAGTACAAAGAATAATGACAGGTGAATGAAATGCATAAACACCACCCCTGGAAAGGAAGCATTCATAAATTTGAATACATATAGTTGATAAACGACTCGGTATGAAACTATAAAACCAAAATGTAATTTGCGTTCTGGCAATTGGAGTACAAAGAATGATAGCAGGTGAATGAAATGCTTCAACAACACAAACACCTGGGAAGGAAGCATCCATAAATTTGAATAATTTAATTGATAAACGATTCCACATGTGGACGTTTGGTGGAGCAGAAAGCAGTGGATTCTTAACAACACGAACCCATTTAACATAATGTCGAAATGTAAATTAAATTTGACGCGGTTGGAAAATGCATCTTTCTATCCTGCGACTTTAATGGTACGATCCAGTAAATTAAAACAGTAAAATGGCTCTTATTTTAAAAATTACTCTTTGAATAAAACCAAAAACTTCAGTGATATCAGACAAAATATGTTATATCTTACTAATAGTTACAAAAGATGTATAAACATTGTGAAAGTGTAGCATTTTACGATAAAAGACACCGATTGAGCGAAGATGACGTCATTAAAACCTGTTTATGTGCGCTTGCATCAGGGAATTCAAGGTCAAAAGTTCAATTCAGACGCTGATAAGTTATCGGTCAAGCCTTTTGTTTCCTTTATTCCGACAAAATTATACAATCAATCAAAACAAGTTTAATACCAGAAGAATAATTTAACAGAATTTAATAATTTTGAAACAAGACAAAAAGGAGAAACATAAGGATAGTATTGAAGTCATAACATGTTATGTGCACATACTTAAATTAATAACTACTTCAATTCTATTTACACATAGGAGTAAAGGCATTGTTAATTCAAGAAAAAGGTAGACTGGCTGACTTTGTCCTCTACAAATACCTTAAGACTAAATTAATAAAAAATTTACATATAAATTATGTTTGTGTAGGCTTTCCCACCAGTGCACTTTTACGAGTATTATGGCGAAACTGGCCTGGCTAGCGTGTAAACAAAAAAAGCGCCGACCGCCGAGGGGTCATGGCAGGACTTGCTAGTTCCCGACAGCATATAAAGCAGCCAGACCTCGAATATTAAAGCAGTCGATATGTCTTTTATAATGTCGAATTGAAACAAAAATCTATCAAGAATTCTTACATTATCCTTATTTGATAATTGATGAGGTAATCCCTGAAGCAGCTTTTCCAAGCTATACTGGGATGGGATGTGTTGTGACAGCAGGTGAAGGTGCAGACAACAAAAGGGTGTAGAATTGCTTTATACAGTAAAATAGTGACGTGCAAGTAAAAAATCATGCTGTTATATGGTTTACAGCATTCTGGAACGTACAGGAGGTTCCAACCCTCTGATGACAGGGAGGGCGGTCATCTGGAAAGCAGCAACTGTTGGGGCAGTAACTTCAGTGAATAGTAGTTCATTCCAGATGCGAATGGTGCGGGGGTAAAATGAGTACTTGTAGGAGTCTATTGTTGCCTCAGGAACAGAGAGCTTGAGTGTGTGGTCTCTTCTGCTGATGTATGTAGCTTTGGTTATGAGGTGAGGAAGACAAATGTTGACTAGCTGGTGGTGTATTTTAAAGAGCATGGTGCTTTGTGCTAGTCTAGTCTAAAAAAAAAAAAACAGCTTTAAGTCAAATTTATAACAGCTTCTCACTCCAAGTCAAGATCAATTATGCTCTCAGACTTGCCATCACTCTCATGAACATCATAGAAGCGAAGAAGGAAATGAAATCAATACTTGCAGAAGACTTGCAGAAGACTTGCAGAAGTTGGCTTGTGGATGTCAGTTACCAACACAAGAGGTAGTATATGGGGCTGGTAAATCCATTTGCTTACTGTGCAAAGTTGAGAAGCTAGATTGAAGTCTGCAGATTTTTGCAGATTTTCACGATGACAACCCAGAATTGTCAATTAAAATTGATTTAATGTGTTCACAAGGATATTGGCAGTTAGCTAATCATGTGATTACACAAGACAAGCATTCAAAAGCAGAATTTAAATGAAATTTTTGGCAGAGAATTTGGGAGTGCAAAAATCACCCCTGCTGACACAACATGGTAAAAGATTGAGTAAAGATTGGTTAAAACATCACTGAAAATCTGATACACTGTCTGTAGTCTTTGCTTGAAAAATGACTGAAAATTTCAATCATTGGGAATTGCAGACAAAAAGCACTGTATGGTGTCCGCGCTTGCACAAGGAACATTTTAACACGTAAACCAATGGGTATCACAGCAAAATTTTGCTATTTTCATGGTAACCGGAGTTTTGAGGGATCTCACTCTTGGACTATTAACCGGTATTGACATTTTTCGTTTCTTTACGGGAATGGCTAAAATCACGACTCCAATTTCGACCAATCAGACGACTGGATTTCTTAAGTGAGGTATATAAAGTTGTATAGCTGTCATGGATATGGCACGTTCCGCCTGCCATACATGCCTGGCCCGTTATTGCTGGCATCCTTACTATCTAATTAAGCTATCCTTTACATCGGCAGTTTTGAGGATCTAAGGACTCGTTATTTCTTTCTTTCTCACTATCATCTTGTTGAAAGGCAGTGTTACTTAAATAATCTTGAATAAGGCCGAACCAATTGGGGGTACGTTGGAACCCCCCCCCCCCTCCAAAAAAAAAGCTACAACTTCTGTTTGAAAACATGATAATCAACAGGAAATGTTTCAAATCCATTAATCTCTTTGAAAGATTGAAGTACAAAATGACTTGATGTAAAGTCATTTTGTTCAGTAGAATTAATCGATATTGTGGATTTCATATTTTTTTTAAGGACTCTGGGATTGAGCTAGATTACTTGGAACACCCTCTGGAGTACTACGGCATCACCTTTGGTGGGCGACCGTTCAATCACAATGCGACTGAGAAATACGAACAGCTTTCTGAATACCTTGACGAGCAGGGCTTTCTATACGATACAACCACTTACTTTGTTGAAGGTGAGTAATTATGTAGTACATGTGGCAGTCATCCACTTAGGAAAACTTTCCCGATAACCATCCTCTTAGGACAACATACAACACTGAATACTATTATTATTTTCTTTATTGTTTATTATTGTTGATGGATCATGGTCGTGGTGATGATGAGGATGATGATGATTATTTTTTTTATTAGAAGTAGTATTTATTATTATTATTATCATTATTATTGTTAATGTTATAATTATTATTAATATTACTATCATTATTATAATTATTATTATTATTGTTCTCATTATGATTAATAAAAATAATAATATTTAATTTTTTATATAGCGCTTAATACAAATGACTCTAAGCGCTTTACAAATATACTATTACCCCGGTCATTGGATTCAGTGCTTGCCCGCACACAATGTGTGCACAATCTCCACTCCCTGGCCATTCCAGCCAGGCGTTACATGACGCTTAAAAACTGTTTGACCAACAATGACGGTCACATCCTACCGGGTATACTCATTTAACACCTGGGTGGAGAGTAGCAATTGAAGGTTAATATCTTGCCAAAGGATATTAGTGCCGTGTCGGGATTCGAACCCTCGACCTTCGCATCTCCATAATAGTATCATTATTATTATTATTGTCATCATCATCATCATTACATCATGGAGGTGTCGTGGTATAGTGGTTCATTCACTCAATTTATATCCAAGGGTTGAGGGTTCAAATCTCAGCGTGCCGGCACTAACGTCCTTTGGCCAGACACTAATCCACATGTGCTACTCTCCACCTCGGTGTGAATGGGTACCTGTAAATAACAAGTCCCTCGGAGACGACCTAAAGCCTTCGGTCCCCTGCTTGCTTCCTTCAAAAATACAAATGACTTTTTAGCAGTCCGGTAAAACAAACAAACAAGCAAACAACATTAACAAATTCCAGGGCCCTCAGGAAGAACAGCGTGTGAAGCTGATGAGACTACCCTTAGTTAAGAAAAATATAGTTTACATGACCATATTTATTTATTCTATTTTTTTACAGCTTATGACAAACCATGGGACCCTCAGCCTTATCGAAATGAAATCCGTATTTTTATCTAGAAACCCAGAAGGAATGATAATAATGAAGGCACCGACAGCCCAAGAAAACCAATGAGATCGCAGTGGGCGTGGTGGTCGTCAAAGACGCAACGTCGACGACCTTCCCATCACCGATCTCATTTCGTTTTGAGATGGTCGGCAAACGACTCCAACCAAGATTCTAATGATTTTATGTCATTTCATTTCATTTCTTTCGTCATGCACATAATGATAAGATTAGCTAAAGGATAAAACATAAGAAAAACCGGAAAGCACTTTTTTGGGGTTACATTTTCAAGGTGTATAATCAAATAGTTTGCTATCTTAATTTATTATGAGATAAATACAGTGCTTTGCTGTTTAAGTAGTGTCGAAATACATCATATTTTTAACCATTTCCAAGGCGTATAATCATAAAGTAGTTTGCTATCTTAATTTATTATGAGATAAAATACTATGCTTTGCTGTTTAAGTAGTGTTGAAATACATCATATTATTAACCATTTCCAAGGCGTATAATCACAAAGTAGTTTGCTATCTTAATTTATTATGAGATAAATACAGTGCTTTGCTTTTTAACAATTGGTGATTGGTTGTGAGAAAAAGAAATATAATTATTACAATAAAAGTACCTAGCAGTCAGTGATTGAGCTACTGTTATTAATATTAGTACTGCACTGTTTGAGGTATAGTGTTTACGTGTAATATACAAACATGACTTGCTTGACTTGACGTAATCCTAATGTCGTTCTCTTTGATATATTTTTTCTCGGATTGGTATTGGACTTTGTTTGGGCCTATTGATTAATAAATACTTCTACCCGTAAATTTCTCTGCATTCAATTCATTTACACCTCTCTGGGAAAATCACAGGTTTCTATATTGGAGATAATGATGTAGATTATGATGATGATGATGATGATGATGATGATGATGATGATGATGATGATGAAAACGATAGGTGGTGATAATGATTATGATATAGTATTGTGACGATGGTGATGATGATGATAATAAGGAGGCGGTGGAAGGGTAGGAGGAGGTATAGAGCACACGAGATGAGGAGTGGGAGGAGGAGGAGCGGGAGAAGAAAAAAGAGGAGGAACTGACTCCAAGCACTGACTCCAAGAACAGCGCAGGCGCAGACTCGAAGTATATTGAGCAAACTGCTTTGCATTCCGGAAGTGTGAACTAAAATTCTAGTGTAGTCTGGACTTAGTCCTGGCTTAACTTATGAGAATACCCCCAGTACATATACTAACTTAAGCCAGGGGTTTAAACCATGGAGCAGTTAGTCCACCTTTTGAGCATTGAACTTGACTTAGTCCATGGACTAAAGTTAAGCCTGGCCTAACTAATCCAAGGACTAAGTTAGGCCAGGTTTAACTTAGGCCGCTTTCGAGAATACCACCCACTGTGTATGATAACCATATTTATAGTTAGTTCTGAAGTATTTGACCAATTATTATAAAACATTGTTTGTGTTATTGCCATGTTTCATATTATAAAGTTATAACCTTGTTCATCATACTTGTAGAGTATTTAACCAATAGGCCTATTTATTGTTAGACACTATTTTTCATCGTTTTTGAGGGACCTTACCTTGGCAAGCTAAGTTTTTTCCAAGGCCTCCTCGTCTTGCTTCTTTCAATGTATATATTTTTGTTTCAAAGTATAATTGGTGTATTCTTCTTATGAGAATGATGAAATAGATATAAACAAAACTTGAACATGAACTTGAAAGAAGAACCAATCGCGATATAAAAAGGGTCAAAATTATAAAGATAACGCGGATGACGCATGCGCATCGCATAGTATTGATGATGTCATAATGCGATGCGCAGGCCTCACTCCAAGCGGTCACAATAAACAAACAAAACAATGCGTGTGAAATAAATAGTGAACATAATTGGAATAATGTCTTTATATCATTGGTAATTCACAACATGGCACCGGGAGGTATAGTATGCTTCCTTTAAATTTTTATTTCCATCCTCATCTGCCTTGTCAATATCATCATCCTTATAATTTGTATTTTCAATTACTTATCAATTCTGCTTAATAAATACCCCCCCCCCCCCCACTCCGTGAACGGAGGGATACCATGCGTGTTCCCGATGATGTCCGGTAAAGGGGTAATTTTCACGCACCAAAGCCTGGCTCGTAGTACACAAAAATCCGGCCCGTATTGACTTTACACACCGGACTTAGGGGGTGTTTTCAAAAGGAGGGAATAATATTATGCGTGCACTAAATAACACTGAGTGCGGGGGGGGGGGGGGGGGGGGCGGCGGGATAAATATGTTAATCTATTTCATGAGTTTTGTCTGGGGCTGTCTTATTTTCAATCAATCTGCTAACAATGACAGCCCTTCTTCCCCAAATAATTTTATAATGTTTAATGAAATGTAGTATTTATGACAGTTTAATTTTCGTTGTTGAAAATAACAATTGTTATATAATTTGCTTATTTATGATTCACTAATTTTTCAGAAAAACACTTATTGTATTTTATATTACTAATTGTTATCAAAAGAACTATGTACTTATAGTATGAATGCAAAAGAAAAATCAAATCAAATCATATTAAAAGGAGAACAATTACCCGATGCTAAATATGAGCAAAGGAGCTAGTCTATATAGTAAAGGCCCACATCATGTCCTAATAATATTCATAATATTCGTATGCACATCTCAGATTCAATACTTATTATCGTATTCTAAAAATCGTGTGCATGCAGGTTGGGTAGACAAATTATGTTAAAAAAATTTACAAAAAGTTACAAGCAGAGAGAAAAAGGGGCACAATGACTTTGAGTTAGGCCTACATCATTTTAAAGGAAGAGGACTATGACATTATCGAGTTAGAATGAACAGATTTGTGTATTATATACGAACCTTTATTTTGTAATAATAAACTTTCTTGATATTTTGTTACTTCACGAATGTGCTCCGAAGCTCGATCAACCGGGCACCAGGAGATCTCGGGAAATACGTTCTTTCTGGACATAGTACGAGGTCAGACTCGAACCGTTGGGAATGACCTGCAGAGATTGGGTGGGACAGTGGAAAAGTTCCTCAGCAAAGAGATCGACTACATCATCACCAATGGAAATGTATCTACACCACGGTAATTAGACCTTCAATTAAGGATATGAATTATAGTTGACAATTTTTTTTAGAATGACTTGATACTGGCGGGAATATCTTTGAAAGGCTTGAAAATGTTTTTCAAAGCTCTATGCAAACTAAAATGTACGGTATGTTGAATTTCCCGCTTTGTTTTCTTGAGAGAAAATGCAGTTACTTACTTTAGGTCGATACCTTTATACTTTCAAGTAAGAAGGGGGGGGGGGAACTTACCCGACATTTCAATTGAACCTTGTACTTATTGCTATGGAGCATAGAAATAATATTGAATACACATGTTACGAGGTACATGTATCTTATGCATGAGATTTTAAACAAAGGTTGTTCTTGACAACTTGAAAGCATTCCAGAGGCTTACCCGACATAGCAACACGGTAGTCGGACTGGATTCCAAGTCATTGTATTTCATTCATTAATATCAGGTTAACGAAATAACTCAGTTTTAGGAACCCAAGAAAGGAACATAAATGTGAATACATACTAAATAAACTGGTCCATTAGGAAGCGCTCTTTACCCCCCCCCCCCCCCCCCCCCAATCATCATCTTGAATATAGATTGAGCGAGGCATTGATACTTGTAGGCAGGGAAGACCACCAATATTTCTTTTTCTTCTTCAGTCCGTTCACACATAATTATTTTAAACGAATCTAGGCAAGAATATACCCAGATGTTGTTGTCCGCGGACAGGTTGTGTATGCGTTGAAACAGCAATTTGAAGAAATTTACAAGCAATAATTCATAGATCTTCTAAGACATTATGTTGGAGAATAATTATGATAATTATCATAATTATATATGCCTTTAAAGGCAGATATCACTGACTGATGGATGATGCTATTTGATGAATATTTACAATTAAATCTGAAGGCGAAAGAGAAGGCTTTATGTTCACACCCCCCCCCCCCCCCCCCCATCATACTTATTATTTATAACAAGTCGTCTCTTCTAAATATGTGATCTGAGACCTCGATCTACTCTCGACCTTCATAGCCTTAATTCTAGCTATTATGTACGCAGCATGTAGCGCTTTATATAGCTGCGTGATTTTAACCGCGAATTAATTGCGAACTGTATTTTTCTAGTCGGTCTTAAATTTTAGCCTAGCGACTGCACAGTATACAGACGACGAAGAACCTGCATCATTTTGAAGTTAAAACAATAGAACTTAGCTGCGTCAAGTTGATATCTATGTTCTAAGGTATGGTATTCGCTTCGTAACGTTTATATTAATTGGATAGTGATGTGGTTGTTATTAAATTGATTAATGAGCCTCAAAATGAAGCACTTCTAGTTTCACCTTTTCCACCAATTCCAGCAGCAGTGCAGCATGTAGTGGCGCCTCGTTCACCCGACTCGGCCTGCGCGGCGTCACCGTAGACCCATCTGGCATCAAGAACTGGCAGGACCCGAGGCATGACTGTCTGGAAATTATTCTTTTATCCTTGATATTTGAATTGAACAAGAAATATTTTCTTACACCTGTAGAATGATTAAAAGGAGTAGGCCTAGAATCTATACCTGTTATTGTCAATTTGATCTATGACTAGGGGTTTAGCCTATATTATAGGCCTATTGTTATTCAAGATTTTGGACGTCTTTTTTTTTTCATTAGGAAAACACGAGCATCCAGACCGTCCAGTGCACCTGTGGGAAAGAGCAAAGGAACTGAGCCTGAGGTAACTAGATTATGGCAAGTTAAGGTTGAGTTAAAGGAAAATGATTTAGACAATCAAGAAAGGGCCCAGTTTTTTCTGAATAAGAATCCTCTCAAAGAATAAAATATCAGATTCAGAGTTCAGACTCTTTGGCTTTGTGCATTTAGACCCTAGCTAGGCTAATCTGTTTTTAAAGGGCCTGAATAGATTTTGCCATACTTGCTACTGTAGTGTTAGGTCTAGATCTAGAGTCTATAGAGGTCTAGTTTTGCTAGCTCATTTATAACTTAGATCCTGGCTAAAGTTGTTCTTGTCTAGTACTTTGTAGTAGCTTAGCCATTAGCGCATTATTTATTATTGATCTAGGGACAGGATAGGGTCTAGTAGTAAGTTTATCTTCATATTTATAATCTTCTAAGTTCTAGAATCTTTGCTGTGATTTTATTTAAAAGAGTAGGCCTAGACTCTAGGGCTAGACCTATTCATTTTAAATTGATTCATACATTGTGTAGTCCTTGCAACAACAACAAACTGAATCAAATCATGTTCTTTTGGCCATTTTTAAGGCAGTAGACTAAACCAAGATACAGAATATGACATGCTCTTACATTTATATAACTTTATAGTATTCACGGGGAAGGGCTATGGTCACAAGAAGTAACCAGGCAAAACAGGTACAGGAAAATCTTAGATTTGAGTTTGTCTAATTACTAAATAGGTCTAGATCTAGAGTCTAGATTCTAATACCTAAATGAATTATTTGCCATGCAGTTGAAAGACTACACTGTAGACCTATACATGTATATGACAATCACATGTTTGGATGATTTGTTTAATTTTGGGGCGATAGAATATAGAACTGTGCGCTTTAATCTATTCTGATGATGATTTAAAGACTGTTAATACTACTGTACTGGGCCAGAAGGGATTAGACCACACAGCAAGGTCACTGACTGGTGGCTATCTCATTAACTCAGCTCTCAACTAACATAAGAAAAAGAGGATCATGGGGGACCAACAGGCACTGATTGGGGAAGTTTTCTATATAGAGGGAGCAAGTAGCTACAAGTAGGACAGTGGGGAATCTCATAGCAACAGACAGTTTTTTTGTAATGTAATCAAATTTAATGCTCAAATCTTTGTTAAGTGCCTTGATACAAATTATTTCATTCACCTATTATGAATAATTGTATTTCAATAGTCAGAATGTGAATTGCATACATTAGTTGTTGCTGGTAGGTAGGTGTCATTGACAATGTATGCAATATGCATACCGACTATTGAAATTCAATTATTTGTACTATTTGTATTATATCCTGGCTAAACAAGACTTTTGCACTTCACATATAGCAGTTGGTCCTTCCAGGGTCAAATCTTACAAAAGTATATTATTTGAATTTTGTTTGCTGACCACCCTACTTCAAGTTTAACCTTGATGTATTTTTATGCAATTCACAGCCTGAAGTCCGCTCTTATGCAGTTGGTGTAGCAGCAAAGTGGGGAATTCAAGTACTTAGTTTAGAAGGTAGACTATAAATAAAAAAATTAATAAATAATAAATACAATAATATACTAAATCAATGTAATTAATTTACTTTCTGTTTTGTTCACAAAATTTTTCCCATGAAAATAAATACTCCTCCTCCAGAAATTAAAAATGTTATTGTAATTGGCACAATTTAACTTATATTCTACTTATTTTTAAAAAGCATGGACTACTTTGGAAATGGTCATGTCTTTTGTCAATTATATTGCTTTCTTACAATTCCCCTGCTGAGAAAAATGATTGAATTGAATTGAACTTATTTATTATCCATATGATAGAAATTTGTTGTGTAATAAAGAAAAATAAAAGACATACAGAAGAACAAGGTAATCAACATACCTCACATGGCACAAAAAAAGCAATTACCTGGTACTTATGTTAAAAACAAGAATAAAGGAAATACAAGACGGGAAGACAAACAAGGCATGAGGTGTGTTGAATATTTAGCAGATTAAATAATAATTAAGTACTTATAGGAAGAATGCCATTTTATTTTTTAATATTAGGCATCCTGTGAGAAGTTTCAATTGAAAATGAAAGAATTTTGTTTGGCCTGCACCCAGTAAGTAAAATTAAAATTCTAGTTTTATAATAATATCAAAATATCTGCTATCAAATACAAAACTAGCAAGCAACAAACTTAATATCGACTATAATGCAATGTATATTATGTATTCTTCACACAGATTTGAAACAGTGGATTGCAAGACAAAAAGCAGCAGCAGCATCATCTTTACTCCGTCCATCCAGCAAGGCAGGTCGAGTTGCTCCGTCTTGTCAGCTCAGAGAAAACTTCATCAAATTGGAAGATAAATCAAAGTAAGAAGCAAATTCTACCTCTTGATAATTACCCAATTTAAATTGGTTTCCAGATTTTTTTGATATTTTTATCCTGATTTTTTTTTCTTTCGGATTTTCCCTGATTTTTCAAGATTTCCCCCAATTTTCTTACTCAAAAGGGGGGAATGTTGTTAGATGCCATTTTTTTCCTTCTCCGAATCCCCCTTTTTTTTTTTACTCAAGGGGGGGGGGGGGTGGGGGTAGGGGGTTGATTTTTTTTTTTTTTAGTGCTCATTTGACTATCACTCCTGTTCTGATCAAGTTATAGCATCAATATTTCAGTGAAAAGATAGGTCTCTAGAAAAATAACCAAATGCCCTAAACCAGAGCATTATACTTACTTGTATGTGTTGAAGATTTGCAGCAGAGAGAGAGAGAGAGAGAAAAGTGGGGGTTGCTAGATCTTGGCAAGTCTTTATGATTACCTACATGTATTGGACATGTATATCCAAAGGGGACCAAATAATAGAGGAAAGTTGTCCTACTGTGCCCAGCTTCTAATGTTATATTGATTAATTTACAATTATCTCCATGATGTACAGAGAAGCCATTACTTGCTTCATGGCTTTACATTGTACGATCATAGCCAATATTTTAGATCATGCACTAATAGAGTTCAGTAACGGTCTTGCAATATCAAGGGTTTTCAGGGTATACATGTACTTTTAGGGAGTACAGTTTAAAAATATACAGAATACTTCCTCAGGGTTTAGAGCATTGTTGAACTTCAATCGAATATCATTCTGGGAAAATTGAGCTCTTTAATGTAATCTACAGTAGATATGAACCTGGTCAGTGCCCGATGCAGAGAACGTAGTTATCGTCAAATCAGTATTGATACAGTAAAAATATCTGAATTCAAATTGGCTACACATTATTTTGCTGCCATTGTTAATTTTTTTTAAACAGATTAGTGTGTGTATATGTTAAATTGCCAGTTTTTCAGTAATTTGGTGTAATATCTAAAAAATAACTTGAAAATATATATGCATGAATTGATATGTTTGAGATTGCCTCTCCAAACTAGCAAAAAAAATTGTTTTATCTATCACAATTACTGTAATGAAACATGTATATCTTATAAGTCTAAAGGTTAATAGCTCAACCTTGTGGTGATATGTTAGGCATGCACAACTACACAGGTACATCTCTGTATAGATTCTACAGTGGGAGTCTCATGTACTGATATGTATGTTTCAACTAATACAGTTTCTTTTGAGCTTCTAACTTGATGTCAAGCATTATTATTACAACTTCTTTCTTTAAACATTCCTTAAACGAATTAACATCCTTGACACTGTTTTCATTTCCTATCTAGGAAGTATCAACCGACGGTCAAGCGTCCATCCACGTGGCCAAGGCCAGACTTCACTGCGTCCACTGGATCCCCGTTCACCACGGATGCCTATAGTCCCCCAAAGACCCGGTCAGCGGGTCGCTTGACCAACGCCCGTAAAAAGCCTGCAGCCAGGGGCAGTGTGTCGCCACAAAGAAAGGTATGCAGAATGGTTGTGTCTACTGATATATATAACCCATGTATGTCATTGAAGAAGCTTTGAAATATACCATTTGTAATGAGTTTTCCAAGTTGACATGGTAGCTTAAACACCGTCTTGAATAACTCTCTCAGACAGTGTAACTGATGTCTATATATCTCCCATTGTCTGTTCTATCATATGTACACTGTATATATGAATATGACTGACATATATACATGTATGTAATTCTTTTCTTTCTGTTATCTCTCTCTCTCTCTCTCCTGTCTTTCCTTTCTCTTTCTTTTCTTTTTCTTCATCTGACCCTATCCCCCTCCCTCCACTTTCCCCCCTCGCCCTATTTCCCACTCTATTTTCATTTCCTCTCCCTCTATTTACTTCTGGCTCTCTTTCCCTCTTCCTCCCTCTCCCTCTCTCTCTCTCTCTTTCTCTCTCTTTCCCTTATGTCTCTCTTTACCTCTTCTTCTCTCTCCCCCTCCCCTCATCCCCATTTCTCTCTGTCTCTTTTCTTTCTCCCTCATTGCCTCCTTCCAATCAACAGACGAGGCAGACGCGCCAGGTAGCCGCCACCAGAAGATCAGCCCCGCCCTCACCAGTTAAACCGTCACCCAGAGGAAGATCCCCTCGTGTAACCAGGGTAACCAGAGGACCAATTGTCACCTTCCAACTGGCCAAGATCCCTCCGGCATCTGAAGTTATCCCAAAGTGAGTCCAAGAAATGATGCATCTCAAACATATTGGTTGTTGCACAAAAACAAAAGTAACGCTTGGAGATTGTGCTTTCAGTTGCAATGCTCCAAAGCTTTGGAATAACCTACCAGTAGACATTTAAAAAAAGCCTTTATCTGTTGCTGTCTTCAAAGTTTTCTGAAGACACACTTGTTTTCAGGAATTTTTTTGAATAGTTTTGATAGTAGCACTGCCCGAAATGTTTGCAGTAGTAATAGCTACACTATTTAAATTGATCAAATTATTATTATTATATATGTGGAGTTGGTGAATTATTCACTATTTCATATCGTTTAGCACTTTGTGGGCAGTAGGAAAGAGTAGTAGATTGATTCCTACATATATTATGAATATTTGGTAGAGATTGGAGTATGATAAAAAAAAATGTTTGTGCTTGTTTGCTTTGAGAATGGAGTTGAAAATATAATTAGTGTAAATTTGAAGGGGCAAATATGATTCATATCAAACTTCTGTAAAGGTTGTTTTATCAATTTTTATACGGGTTACTGATTTGAGTCAAATAACCTAATAATGGATTACAAAGGGCCTCATCCCGGAAAATAACATATACATTCAACAATTTTCAACATTTAATGTTTATATTTTAGAGTCAAGCCATTCAAGAAGGTCAATGTTACGTTGAGGAAAGTGACACGACAGCTAGACTTTGATGATGTCATTATCCCTTCCCCTGTCAGCACTACTAAGACTAAGGTCATGAGGGTATCTAAGAAAGTCGCTATACTCAAGGTTAGTCAAATCTGAAGCCTGAAGGGACCGTTTATGTCGAAGCTTAATGAAAATTCATGGCTGTGTGATAATTAAGACTAGTTTCCAATAACATTAAATCACAATTTAATGACCACTTCACCAAATTGAGATTCATATTGAGTGTTTTTAGTTGTCAAACAACATGAATAACTTTCTTTTCATTTTATCTCTTTCTGCTTTTGGACAATTCAAGGTGGATTCAGTTGGATTTTGTTTCTGTCATGTTTGTTTGGTAATTTGTACCTGCAGGAGCTTCAAGATCGTCTCGATGGCATCACCGATCTATATTTTTTCTCTACCTCTTTCTGCTTTTGCACAATTCAAGTTGAATTCAGTTAGATTTTTTTCTTCCTTCATGTTTGTTTGGTGATTTGTACCTGCAGGAACTTCAAGATCATCTCGATGGCATCACTGATCTATATTTTTTCTTTACCTCTTTCTGCTTTTGCACAATTCAAGTTGGATTCAGTTACATTTTCTTTCATCACGTTTGTTTGGTGATTTGTACTTGCAGGACCTTCAAGATCGTCTTGATGGCATCACCGATGAATCCCCCGTCAAGACGACACCCAGACGCCAGCAGCCAGCCAGAAGGCGTAGGAAGGGCTCCACCTCCCCCAGACCCGTCACAGTCGCACGGCTTGCTCGTCAGCTCAAGAAAGAACTGCACCAGACCTCCCCAGAGATCTCTCCCATGCCCCTCAGAAACGGCAAGATGAAATTTGGGGCCTATTGATGGATGTTTGAAAATGAAGATGAACATTAACAGAGCTGCCAACTAGTACGATTTTATTGTATTTCGTACAATTTTTAGAATTAAATATGACAGTATGATTTTTCCTCAATAAGGACAAAAATTCAATGGCAAAATGCCCATTGTCTCCTGTAAAGTCTCCTACAAGCATCTCACATCAGCAATTTGGGGATGTTCATTGGTTTATCGAAAACACCAGTCATGACCAAATCATGCATATTCAACCAATGGTCCTTAAAAAAATTCTTCCTGTATGTAGGAACTTATGCAAATTGGTTAGAAAGTATTTATTGATCAAAAGTAGGATTTTTTTTGGGGAAAAGAATAGGATTTTTGTTTCAGTTGGGGTTGGCAGCTCTGCATTCACAAATCTACCTGATCAATAAAGAAATACCACCTTGAGTATTCATGCATTGCAATTGTATGTTGTAAATAATAACTGGAATATGTATTCAAACAATAGCTTGAAAAGCCATGGAATTAACATTCTCTGTGCAGTCGATATATGATTGAAATCATCAAAATAGTGCCATCATGTGCTTTCATGCCATGCAATTATATGAGTAAAACTTTGTTATAATATGATTGCAAATTTAGAGTAACAGCCAATATGAAAGTGTGTTTCCAAGATATATGTTTAGCTATCAATTTTCTCCTTCCAAAATGTGAACTGAAGTTTGAAGAAAAAAAAGAATATTCATGAAATGAAATACAATGTCCTTGAAATTAAGAACAAGAAGAGATTTTATTTTACATAAGCTGATTCAAGTTTTAATGTTTAGTTATTATTCTTTGCATATCTTGGATAAGTAATGAATGAAAAAGAATGAATCATTTTACAGAATAATAATGTTTGTATATTTGTTGGTAGCAACTTTGATGACTAGAGTACATCTGAATTGATTTTGATATATTTTTTTTAATATGATTTCTACAGTATTACCTTTGCCAAATAAAAGAATATGTAAATTTATAAGAAATGTTAAATATTTTACTTTGAATTTGTTATTTACTTTTGTTGCAATAGATATTATATTCCAAATGTGAATGAAATAATGTTTATTTAACTCAATCTTGTACAAATCATAATTTGTTCTGATAGATCAAGAATCAGAAGGGCATTATTATTGACTTAAAGCCCTTCCGGCTCTCAACAGACAGCATCTCACTAATTTGATTGATTGATTGATTGATTGATTGATTGATCGAGTGGTCAATTATATATTTACTTGATTGCTTGATTAATTAGCTAATATGTAACTTGAAGCCACAAAAGCAAGCATATAATCTTACGGTCAACAACTAAATTATTCGTAACCTTACCAAGTTTTGTAATTATTTTTAAGTGTGTGAAAAAAGAATTGTCATGATTTATGTTTCTTGAGAATGTGGGATATTAAAGCTTACATCTAAAAGTATATATTCAACAAAAGTCCTATAACTCAGCTGGTCCGCCTTTCATTCTGGAGTTAATACAAAAAAACACAAAAATTCAAATTTGTATGGGGTATGAATAATTTAGTTAACTGTATGCACATTCTATAAGATCGCTCTATATACTGTACGTCAAATGAGTACATAATTACAAATGAATACCCTATACCAAGACCGAAATGATTTTGAATTCCTGTCCAAGTACTGGTATCCATCTGGAGACATAATATAGGCAAACCTACAAAACATATGTCCAGTTCCTGGAAAGCTCTATTGCTCAGTTCTTTCCAAACTTGAAGCCTGACTGTGAACATACCTTGTGACCTTCTTTTGCTGCAATATTGTGCTTCCATTTGCCAATTGGTAGAAAATATTACTACCAGTATTTATTTAGACACTCGTACATCATTGAACATGCACTCATATATCATTAAACAATGCCAGTTGCCTTTTTGTTCCTGTTGTATTGAATTTATATTATGAGTTTGTAGCCAGCCATAGCAAATGTTTTGTATATTGGGGCTACAGACGTTTTCATACAGCCCAGTACTTCTTGTGTTGTCTTTTTGGATCTAATTATTTATTTTATTTTACTTTGAAATAAACTTTGGAAGAAATTTGTGGTGTCCTTGTGTGCTTCTTATGTGCCTACCGTATATAGTTTATTTATGATTAAGAAGTAAAAAAAAAAGTTCATTGCAAATTGAAGTTTTTAGTTCAGACAGGGGCTGCCATAGAAAAACCAACAATTTGTTATTGAATTTCAAGCCATATATGTTCTAGAGAGCAGAGAGAAAAAGAGAGGGAGAGAGAAAAAGAGAGGGAGAGGGAAAAAAAACAAATTTCTAAGCAATATGTGTGAATATTTTATGTTGGATGAAGATCCTAAATTCGCACATGTAGCCAAGAATTGAAAAAATCAAATAAAAATCTGAAATTTTCTTGCTTAAGTTAGCCCTAAAATACAAATAGATCCACTTCTTGTAGGTTAGCAAAATATTATACAGTGCAAAATCAACGTAATAGCTGAGCACGAGACTATTAAAATAAAAAAACTAGTTTTTCACTGCTTCTCCGTCTGGAACAAAGGCTAAATCCTGATCTTGATTTTTCCGATTCCCAATAATATTTCGGTACGTAAATCGTGTTTTTTAATGATTTCTACTCGATATTTGTGGGTGTTTATTGTCAATTGATTAGCAAATATAGGCAGGTAACATGACAATGAGTTTTCGTGCGCAAATAATGAGTGAAATTATCGGTTTTGTGCACTCTGGTACCTGTGTCTGCTATATGTTGTCCCACATGCTCACTTTTCTGTGTGTTAATATAAAGTTAATAATGATGTCTCGATGTTTGTTCATCAGTTGTCGCTCAATCGTAGATAGATTTTGTTTGAAAATATTTTGTCATTCATGTGAATTCATTTGTAGATGTACTATTTTACTACTGCTTGCAGTGATTTCTATGTATTTTATTACTTGTTTTAAACTTTTCACTGCCGTTGATTGTTTTCTCTCATTTTCTTTTCTCCCTCTCTCCCTCTCTCCCTCTCTCTATCCCCTCTCTCTCTCTCTCTCTCTCTCTCTCTCTCTCTCTCTCTCTCTCTCTCTCTCTCTCTCTCTATCCCCCTCTCTCTCTCTCTCTCCCTCTATCCCCCCCCCTCTCTCTCTCTCTCTCTCTCTCTATATCCCCCTCTCGCTCTCTCTATCCCCCCTCTCTCTCTCTCTATCTATCTCTCTCTCTCTCTATCTATCTCTCTCTCTCTCTTTCTCTCTCTCATTCCTTTCTCTCTCTCATTCCTTTCTCTCTCTTTCCTTTCATTCTTCTTGTTCTTGTCCTTGATCTTGATCTTCTTCTACTTCTTACAGAGATGGCAATTTTTCATGAAGAAAAGTAGAATTCTATTTGTTACATTGTATTATCTTTGAATAGACCCTAGTTTCTTTCTTCCTAGGCTTTGCGCAAATAAGGACTTTCTCAAAGATTCCATTATTTACATGAAGGCTTCAAATAGAATACTGCTCAGTCTGGTATATTAAGCATTTTGATGACTTCTTACTCTTAGAGCAGGCATGCTCAGTTGAATATCATAAAACCTGAATAGGTACGAACATAGGAAAAAGTGTTGTTCAGAAAAACAATTTCCATGACATTCAAAGCTTTATCATATTTGATTTATCACCCCAGTGACTGACTGCATACTTATTCTCCTATTCACAGGTCAGTCAAGCATATTCAAGCGATGTGATAAGTGAACCAAAGACCGATTAAACAGTGCTGATATCACAATAATCGGGACTATGGAAGATCCATCTTCAGCGGACTCCCTGGAAGCAACCAACCCTCAAGCCTCAGACCACCTTAGCAAACACGAGTCTACTTCAGGAGGAGATCAAGAGATTGAACCAAATGATGTAGAAATGAAAGATGAGACTGACTCGTGGACTGCCCCAGATGGCTCATTTTCCAAGCGCATCATTAAAAAGGGTTCTGGGTTTACGACCCCAAATGATGGTGCTTCTTGTCAGGTCACCATCTCAATAGTGGATCCGTTGGAGGACAATGACGTAGGTTATCCGACAGGTGAGCAGGTTGATATCGTGCTTGGTGATGGCTGTGGGAGGTTCTCTGAAGCGATAGACGCATGCCTGGAGACTATGCATCAAGGAGAAGAGAGTGAGCTCCGAGTCTTTGACGAACACCATGTCGAATCAGTTGATCAGACCCATGGTTCAGCAGCTGCAGAATTCAGAAGTGAGGCGGGGGATGGTCAAATATCAAACAGGGTGGCTACCTTTCGCGTTACATTGCATAGCTTCACAAGGAACAAAGACATCCACAAGATGAGCGTTGGGGATATCTTAACCAGAGTGTCTCAGCTGAAAGACTACGGGACAACGTGCTTCAAGGAGCGTAAACTTCAGCTCGCGGAGCGCTTCTACATCCGTGCCGGTCGCTACTTGATCATGGTGTGCCATCCGCAAGACGTCAAAGACCTAGACGACGAAGAACGACAGCAGTATCTGTTACTGAAGAAAGGTTGTTCACTCAATCTTGCTGCGTGCCACCTGAAACAAAAGCGATACGACGATGTAATCACCCATTGCACAATTGCCCTGGAGATTGAGCCGCTAAACGCAAAGGCACTCTTCCGCCGCTGTCAAGCTTACCTCGCATTGGACGAGTTTGAGAAGACCAGGACGGATATACAGACTGCTTTGGGGGAAGATCCTGAGAGTCGGCTCTTTCTAGAACAGAAAAGACTTCTGGGGAAGAGAGAGAGAAAAGTTTTTAATAAACTCTCTAGAGGTATGAATAAGATGTTTGGAGGACCATCATGATTGATGTTAACCAATTGCTTACTGGAACCGTGTGGTCCCTGTGTTAAGCCTATGGGAATTAGAAAATTCAGTAGTCAGCGGGTTGATGGTCATGCACTAGTTTTCTGTAGAAGGTGGCAAAGATTGCTTGGAGTCGAAGCCTGGAAATCGGTTACTTAAGCCTCGTTCAGATATGAAGGGGCAGAACTGTAGCTTTTTTTAAAAATGATGACGTAAATTGAAATACACTTCTCATTTCTGTGTCTTATAGTTATAAAAAAGAGCACAGTAATTCATACGGCAGTACCCTTGTGCACAGTTGTCATTTATTGTATACTAAATGGATATTTTTTTGTTGTTGCTTGCAGCATTTTAATGCACCATATATCTGAACCAACCTCTTTGGTCATACATTCAAAATGCATGCGGATTTGTTCATAATTCATTCTCAAATCAAATAACTGCATGACAAATTTACCTAATAATGTAAAATTTTAAGTCTGGCAATATGATAAACATTCCACTTCATATTTTTGAGCATATAATTATTTTTTCTACAAAGAATATGACAAACTTTAATCAGAAAATGTTATGTTGACTCATTCCGTGTCAGAAATGTTGCCCAATTCTATTGAAATCTGTAAAATTGGTTGATTTATTGTGAAAATGGGGATCAATCGGTGGCTCTTTGAGAATGATCTTTGAAGACAATTTTCAATCTTGTTGGTATTATCAGGAATAATCCTGGGTTCAATAGGTGAGCATAGGTAATACGTGTACTTAAAGGCATCGTTAAACCATGTTAAATCTGAGATGCATGGCCCTACGTGTTATCAGTGTATGTGATATGGTGTAATATTGAAGCCCTAAAAAAATTGCGCTTCAAAATGATCATGAAGTGCCTCAAAAAAGTAAAAATCTTTGAGTGACCGGTTTTACCATACCGGTACTCATTTCCCCCAGTAGACTGTAGTGTTAGAAAACCTGTTAAAATGAAAAATAAAACTTTGATTTCCTATCATAAATATCTTGATAGTCAGACAGGCTTGTAAAAGTCAAGGGGTTCCTGACTGACCTAAAGTTTTATTAATTATTATCATTGCAGCATGAGATTAATCCAGGATTTTGTTTCAGAATCTGAGACAAAGATACCTAATCACTTTAAAAGTTAGTTTGTAGAGAACTGAGGAATTTTTGAATGCTTGATAAATCTAACCTTACATAATAATTTCTTGTCATTATGTTTCATTTGCATGTTGATCACAACTCGAGGACATTATATTGATTCCCTAGATGCTGACTGTTGAATATGATACAATGATCTTTTGCAACAATGTAATCAGTGTTATGAATAGAATCAGATGTTACTTTTTGCTTTTAAAAAAATGCTATAAATTTATATTGGAAAAGATATTGATGTTACATGTATTTATTTGAATAGAAAGGTACCCAGGCTGCATCCCATGATTGAAACTAATGTTTGTTGCTGGTTACATTGGTATGTGATGTCATTGACTTTAATAGATGAACAAAAATGTATTGATTGATAGATGGGTAAATTTATAAACAGATGGACAAACATGGATTGAGATGTAGATAGAGTGATAGGTGGAGAGACTGATAAAACAATTGATAATGAATTGATGGATGAGATGATGAGTAGTATAGTAGGGATGATTGATATGATTGTGGGATGGATGAATAAAAAGATGTTCCGCGCCTAGAAGCAAAGTATTAGGCGCATTTTAAATGTGAGCTATTATTATTATTATTATTATTGATGAGTGGATGAACTGACATGTAGACTGAAGGGTAAATTGAAGAGTAGATCAGTAGATGAATTGACTAATAAATGGATTGAGCAGTGGATTAGTGGATGGATAGACTGTAAATGGATGGATGAATGAATCGAGTGATGATTAGAAGAGTTGATTAATATGACTGGTGGATTGATTGATGGGCTGATAGGTTGACGAGTGGATGAACTGACATGTAGATTGAAGAATAGATTGATTGATGAATAGACTAAATAATGGATTGAGGGATGAAGGCATTGAATAATGGTAGCTTGCACTATGAATATGACTGACAAAGAAAGCGGACAAAATATACAGTTCCTCAGGTAGACAAAGGAACATCCCTTCACTGCTATTATGTAAAAATTTGTAGAACAGGTGTCACACGCATATTCACCTTTTTACATAATAGCAGTGAAGGGATGTTCCTTTGTCTACCTGAGGAACTGTATATTTTGTCCGCTTTCTTTGTCTGTCATGTTCATAGTGTTGGTGGGATGGATAAACTGATGTATAAATATAGATGGATTGACTGATTGAATAGATAGATTAATGAATGAAGGGAGGAGTAGAAGAGGTGATTGATACAAATGTTGGATGGATTGATATATGGACTAGTAGATTGGTGAACTTGTATGTAGATTGAAGAATAGACTAAGGCATGGATTGAATGATAGTAAATTGGTGGATGGTGAAAATGATAAGAGCAATAAAAAGATAGATCTGTTGATGTGGAAGGATGGACTGGCGGAGGGTCTAATAGATATTGAAGATTCACATATACATCTAGATGGAAGAACACACCGATGGATAGATTGATGGAATAATTGTTGGATAATAAATGGATGAACAGATTTCATAAGCATGATATTGGATGTTAAAAAAAACACATTACAGGATCTCTCCAATCTATCTCACCAATCCTCTTTCCTCCCTCCCTCCCTCTTTCTCTCTCACTCTCTCTTGAAGGTTTTTCTTTCTTTCTTTTATCTTTCATTATTGCTTAGTTCTGTTTAGAGTAAAGGTATTCCCCCTTCACAAAACTATCTCTAGTAATAAGCATTTTCAATCCATCATGTATCAATGTACCTAGTGGGGAGACAACCTTCTCTCCTCCCTCTTTCTCTCTCTCTCACTCCATGTAAATATCTCTATTTTTTATCTCCCACTTTGTATAAAACTCTATTTCTATTTCTTTCTCTCTCTCACTTTATATAAATCTCTCTTTCTCTCTCACTCTATGTAAATCTTTCTATTTCTGTCTCTCACTCCATGTAAATCTCTCTATTTCTATCTCCCGCTTTGTGTAAAACTCTATTTCTATTTCTTTCTCTCTCTCGCTTTATATAAATCTCTCTTTCTCTCTCTCTCTCTCTCCTCATGTAATCTTTCTCTTCCTCTCTCACTCTATGTAAATCTCTCTCTCTCTCTCTCTCTTACTCCATGTAAATCTTTCTCTTCCTCTCTCACTTTACGTAAATCTCTCTCTCTCTCTCTCTCTCTCTCACTCCATGTAAATCTCTCTATTTCTCTCTCACTTTACGTAAATCTCTCTCCCTCTCTCTCTCACTCCATGTAAATCTCTCTATTTCTCTCTCACTTTACGTAAATCTCTCTCTTTCTCACTCCATGTAAATCTCTCTATTTCTCTCTCACTTTACGTAAATCTCTCTCTCTCTCTCACTCCATGTAAATCTCTCTATTTCTCTCTCACTCCATGTAAATCTCTCTATTTCTCTCTCACTCCATGTAAATCTCTCTATTTCTCTCTCACTTTACGTAAATCTCTCTTTCTCTCTCACTCCATGTAAATCTCTCTATTTCTCTCTCACTTTACGTAAATCTCTCTCTCTCTCTCTCTCTCTCACTCCATGTAAATCTCTCTCTCTCTTTCTCACTCCATGTATATCTCTCTCTCTGTCTCTCACTCCATGTACATCTCCTCCTCACTCTCTGTTGAAGTTTTTTTTTTTCTTCCTTTCTTTTATCTCTCATTATTGCTCAGATCCAGCAGTTAGAATTAGGCATTCCCCTTCACACCAAAAAATACCTTCACACATCAATATATCTAATGGAGAGACAACAGTTTCAATAAAGCAGTCGACACTGAGGTTATTTTTTGTTCACAGCATTTTACTGCAGTTTTGCGATCATCTCCAACTTGCCTATGCACAATACAATCTCACTATACATAGATTCAAATATACAAGTATTACACATCCACTAAAACGCAATAATGTAATCTGCAAATAAAACAAATGTACAAGATCATCTTTAAAACGGTCTAAAAACCTATTTCAATTGATTCATTTGGCACTACTTTAGAATTATATCATTATCTACATTACACTCTAGCACACAAAATACACAAGTTTAACTTTCTACAGTATCAAATCTAGCAAGTCCTAAGAAAAACATAAAATCTCTAAAATTGATTGTGACGATGACATACTTAAAAAGTTAATATCCTGGAATGGAATATGAAGAAAGATTAATAAAAACAGTTTAAAAAAATTGTCCTCTTGCGCAAGAAATTTAGGCACCCACAAGTTTGTTCATGTGCAGTCAAACTAGCGTTTTGTTCAATATAATCACTGCATACTGTTGAAGCTTGAAAAAAGTCATAAAAATGCACCAATTTATTTAGGAAAGTAAAGGCATTATCATGGCATGTTTCCACCACCTCCTATTAGTGTGAACTGTGAAGAATTCCTTTATGATACAAAGACGGACATTTATTAAGATCCTGAATTCTTATTTACATTTTACAAATTAACTCTGTACATGAAATATTGCAACAATTTCCCTTTTACATTTAAAAGAATCAATACGGGCACTACGTTTCATGTCTAATACATTAATACTGTGATTTGTACATACATGTATTATTATCCTGTTCTATACAAAATTAGTTATTATGAACCAAATGCAATATTTACATGTCCATATCTTTGTCATTTTTGTACACAGATTGGTCTCTTTATAATTTCTCTGCCATAGGTGTGGGCTCTTTTTGCTAGCTGAAGATTTGCTTGCACGAAAAACACATATTGCCATACACCCAAGAGGAAACCAAAGTTTCTTTTAAATCTATAATACATACTTTATCTTATATACGAGTCACACTGCCAAACCGACCCCACACCAACCTATTCTTGCACATAGTGAGAAATGTTAATTTTTGTTTAGTCTGGTGTCGGTCGCGATGGTGTGTGGTGACTCGGGTCTTAACCAGCTTCACAACTGATGGATATAAAATTATCAATCAATTCCGACGAGATGTTTCTTGGTTTCAAACTTCCAGCCCTAAATGCATCTAAAGACACTTCTAGCGATACGGTTGTTGCACTAATGCATGTACAAATGTTGAAGTCAGCGTTAGATAAAAACATATATTACATTTGTTAGAAAGTAATAATTCTGCTTATTATTTTATAAAAGTAAGCAAAATATAACGTTTTCATTAATATTTCCATTTCTTGAATACTTGGCCTTCAGAAATAATACCTTGTAACTTTTATTAAAACTCAACTCCATCTATATAGCCTAACCCTCAATATTATATTCTGTGTACAACAAGTTCTTATAACATGGTAATGAAGAGCTTAAGTTTCAAAGAAAATCATCTTTTAGAAAAATAAAAGCAGCAATAAGAGAGATTGAGGTCATCAATACCAAAATAATGTTAAAACTTCTTGGGTTCCTAGCTACAAAATCTTTTCTAGCTCTTGCTATGTGGATTGATATTTCAATCCTGTACACTTTCCTTATCCTGTTAACCCTCTATCCTGATCAATGCACAAATCATTCCTGCTTAAGCGTTATATATACTATGAACATTTTAGTTTGCTTTAAATATTTCTTTAAAACGGAGGCAAAAATAACCCAAACATGTATTCCCTGGCAAAAAAGGAGTTCACTCACTATATCGCAAAAAGAGACTTGACCACATTAAAAACAGTTGACAGTTTACATAAACTGGAATGCTTTATAATTTTGTAAATTTCATTTGATAATTCATTACACAGAGGTTATTTCATTTCCTGTTTGAGAGTGCAAGTGTACAAAAATATAAAGAAAATGTTAAAATAGAGTCCTTGCAATTTGTGAAACTGGGTTGTAAAAAAGAGAAAGACAGCTCGTCAAAATCGTGTCATATACGTTTCTATCTCCTTTGTTCTACTTGTGTCCTTATGCCTCTGAGCGTATTTATGTGCTTGCTACACCCTTATCCCTCTACAGTTTCTCCAGGTGGTTGCTATCACCTTATGCTTCTAATGTTGGTTTAAGTGGTTGTTACGTCATTATGCCTCTGATCGTGTTTATTTGCTTGCTACGCCCTTATTCCTGTACAGCTTTTCCATGTGACTGCAATATGACCTTATGCCTTTAATGTTGGTTTAGGTGGTCGTTATGTCCTTATGCTGCCGCTGCCTGAAGGTTGCGTCACCTCTGATCGTGTTTATGTGCTTGCTACGTCCTTATTCCTCTACAGTTGCTCCAGGTGGTTGATATGACCTTATGCTTCCAGAGTTGGTTCAGGTGGTAGTTACGTCCTTATGCTTCTGATGCCTGTAGGTTGCCTTTTGCTTTTTTGATGACATTGTGAGTTTTGCACACTAAAGTGGATAAGAAAAAAGGTAAAAAGAAGTGAATGTAAAGATAACAGCTGGATGTTCTGTAACATACGAACATCATAGTTGACATATATTGCCATGAGCTGATTAAAGAGATATTGAGTGGACAAATTTTCCTTTCATTCAGTGCTTGGTTTAAAGGGTGACTAAATTAAAAATTCATGTTGACTTTTGTTAATAAATCACATATCTTTTGACTTTTTGATGTATATTTATGTTATATATTTTCTATTATTTTTTCTATTACTTTCTATTACTGGGACAACATATACATGAAATGTTCCAGACAATTTTGATAACAACATATGCAAGAATTTAGTACTAAGTAAAACAGATAAGGGAATGAAGTTTGTTTAAATTTTGCTGGTATATACGACCCCGTATCTGCTTCATAAACAAATCATAATTACTTTAATCCATTTCTATTTTTAAAGTTTAATATCAGTCCTTTACTTATTACTGAAGTATTAGTTGTAGTTCGTTTATATTTTGGTGTTACACACAAACCATAGCCTGCTTCATAAACAAATCAAGATTACCTTAATCTATTTTTTGTTGTTGAAACATTTTAATGTCAGTCCTATACTCACACTGCCTGATGATAGCATCTTCCATGGTCTCCTTCTCTCGGTTTGTGGCTGCTAGGCGATCCCGGGCTTCCTTCATCAATCTGTCTTGGGCTCCAAGACGTTTTCTCAGCTCCTGCAAAAATAGAAACAAGAAAAATGTGTCACAAGCTTCCAAAAGCAAGAAGAGCAAATGATAGGGAAGTAAAGAGAGAGAGAGAGAGAGGGGGAAGATGAGATACAAAAGATATCTATAGTTGAAAAACAATGCTTCACAAGAGGAAATTAAATGTCAACAAAAGTAATGCAAAGGTAAAAATGCAGTTAGAGACTGCAAACAGAAAATTTGTCCACATCATTTCATCAACCTAATCATCACAAACATAAAAAATTACCAT
The DNA here is from genome assembly GCF_000002235.5 of Strongylocentrotus purpuratus. NCBI lineage: Eukaryota > Metazoa > Echinodermata > Echinoidea > Camarodonta > Strongylocentrotidae > Strongylocentrotus > Strongylocentrotus purpuratus. Next base: position 9,975,630 of record NW_022145610.1, read on the forward strand.
TACTATCATCAATTTTAAGACCATAATCATGACCAACATCTCTCTACCATTATCATCATCATCACTGTCATCATCACAATCATCATCATTATCATCATCAGCATCATCCGCATCAGTATCTTTACAACCATTTCAATCATAATTATCCATACCATCACCACTATTACCATCACCATCATCATCATCTCATCATCATCATTATATGCATCAATATCATCCCAATCTTTATCACTAAGAGGTAACATGAATAAGAGGTAACATGAATAAGAGCACAACTTTCCATCAAACATATCAAATCAAATCATATCCCAATCAAATTCAACCCCAAATTCCACGAATCTCCTTTGATCCCTACCTTGACCTCATCACTCTGTGAGTGCTGCTGCACCAGACGATCAGTCATCCAGAAGTTCACCAGGTGACGCCTGCTGGTGTCCAAGAGCTTCACCAGTCGCTTGACGTCGCGGGAGAGGGTCGTGAGAAGGGTGTGGTCTCCACTCTCTACCTCTGCAAGATCCCCTCGGGAATGAGGGCTACTCTCCTCTACCACCTGGGAGGGGGAGGGAGGTAAAGACAAACAAAAAATGAATGTCTATTTCATTACGAACAGTCATCTATCGGCCACTTCATATTGTGGGAAAATAAACTGGTGTGGCAGATCGATGCAGTGACCATTATAACAAAGATATAAAAGTGAAGTGCGCAAATTTTTCATGACTGTGTATAAGTGGTTCTCATGATGAGGATATCTGTGCAAACACCAATAAACATAAAATTACCACAAAAATGTTAATGATGATGGAATAATTTTACTCAAGTAAATTTGAAACAATTGTCAGAATACGAACAACCCTGGGGTATGGATATTGCAAATTTTGGGACTCATTCAAATAAGAAATTAGTTTCAAAGACGCTACTGATCTGCCATACCTGAGCAAGCCTGGATAGCTTATCCCTGAGCATCATCTCGATGGTTCCCCCGACGACAGCCGCCTCCTTGACCCCGGACCTCACAGCTTCATAGGTCGTTGCCATGGAGACAGCATAACTCTCCTTCTTGGAACCGCCCTCGGATAGATCTGAATGAATTGACGAGGATTTCTTTACCCTGCTGTCGCCATTGCTGAAGAGATGTTCAATACCTAAAAGCAACAAAATAATTGTGATTATAAATGTAGTTCTATCACTGGATATCATTTCGTAAATGGTAGGGATGAAATCACTTTTTCTTTCAAATTGTCAACATTCTACAGCAGTGCCCCAGCTTATAAACAGCTACGATTAACCGCAACTTATTTGGAATTGATATCAATCGCATCTATAAACATAAGAGATAGGAGGCTGCAAAATTGTGATTTAATTACAGGACTTGCAATTGATTTGGATCAATCGCAACTCTTTTCGAGAGGGGCCCAGAGCATCATTAAACATATATGTCAAATAAAACTCAAGGTACAAATATTGCTTGACGAGAGGAAAAAAATGGATCCTTTGACTAGTGTTAAATGCAATAGTTATATTTTCATTAAATATCAACACGTACCACCTTCTATACTGTAACAGAATAGAATTGAAGAGAACAATTTTTTTCTGCTATGTAATATAAAGCAATTACCTGTATGCCCCAAATACAAAAAGAATTCTACGACCTGGGATGTGTTAAGATTCAAGTTCAAGATTCAAGATTTTATTGTCCATAATATATTACAGAAATTTGTTAAAGCAATCTGAGGAGAATGGAACATAAAATATGTATTCCATTCAATGATCCCAAGCGATGTGATAAAAATACAATATCTTAAACATTTATTAAAAGAAAAAAAATCTATTTTGTTATCATTGAATGTCATGTAATCTCCCTGACAGCCATCCTATCAGTTATTGTTGAATTTAAATAAATAATGTGAATGTTTGTTAATTTTTGTGAAGTTATCACTTACCATCCACTGAGAAGTCTTCATCTAAATGTCCATTTCCTTTATGATGCTTCTGATTCTTTCCATCTAAAATTGCACCAATAAAAATAAAGTTATAATTCAAAGGGACTTCAAAAGTAATACTTTGTTACAGCAAAATAATTTGATTGGGTTTATGTGAAGTGCAGTCAAACCTGTCTTAGCGACCACCTCTCCATAAAGGTCACCTGTCTACAGTAGCCAGTTTTCCCAATGCCCTTGGGTGGCCTTTATAAACAGGTTTAACAACTGTATATGTACATTTACCCTATAATGCCCCTAAATCTCTTAAAGAGAAACTTGAGTTCTGGTAAAAAAAGAAAATGAATTCTCACAGAATCTAACGAAACTTACACTGAATGTTCAAGATTACAAATAAATGTCATGTGCCAAACAATTTTGGAAGAAAATGTATACTGGCTGAGTAATGAGCATAGAAAGATAAGGAAATCAGGGTAGTACTAGCCCCGACACCATGTGTGTTGTCCCATATACATCTTTCTGTGTAAGTGATTGTTACTTTACCAAGAGTCTGCCAAATTTATGGTGATTTTGATGACTCCAGAACCTTGCATTACACACCATTACTTACATGCTATATGATCAACTTTTCTGATCCATTCCACACCTTTTCTTTCACAATGCAATCGCATTACCAGAACTAAAGTTTATCTTTAAATGTTGAACTGAACAACATGCCCCCCGAAAAAATTCAAGCTGAGAGACCACCGATAAAAAAAATAAAAAAAACAATCATCCCACACAACAAATACACTACTCTAGAGAAACAAGTATTTACCTGTAAAAAGTTTCCTTGCGCTGCCACTCTTGGTCCTGTCGTCGTTTGATCTTCTCCTCGTACTACTGCTGCTGCTGTTCCAGTTGCTGGTGGTGTGTATCCTCGTCTCCTCCGAGATGATGGTTGCCCGTGGCGATGAGGACGAGGATGCCTTCCCGGCCCCGGCGGCGGCGTTGGGAGACGATAGGGTCTTCTCCCTGAGGGCCTCCTCCAGGCGGATCCTCAGGGCGTTGTTGGTGTCGATGCTGCGCTCCAGCTGGATCCGGAGGTGGCGCAGCTCCTGGAGGAGCTCGGAGAGGTCGACACCCGTGGTCCGGTCGATGACGTGGAGACGGGATGGGGAGGGGCGAGATGAGGAGTGTCCGTTATCCGCACCCCTGCCTTGGGAACCAGGTGATCTTGTGCTGCCATCTATGAGTAGATAATGGGGTGGAAAAATATGATTCTTTAAGTCATGAGATTTGAAGGCGTGGTTGAAACTACCTTGAGGGAAAGACTTTATAATTGTCTGTTTGGAGCCAGAAGGGTGTTATCTCTCGCATTAACACAGACTTAATGCCCTTCTCTCTCTGAACAGAAAATATATGACAGCAGAGAGTGAAAGACACAGCTATACATACTACAATATCAATGGAAACATTCCGTTCATTCACACTATAAACAGCATGTTCTTATAATAATAATAATACTCAGTTTTTATATAGCGCTAATTACTATCACTAAGCGCTTCCAAACTTGGAGATTTTTACCCCGGCTTTAGTTGTGCTGCCATTACAGAGAATCTACCAAGTCTAAAACCTACTTATTCACAAGAAACTCTTTTCAAGTTTACTTCTAGTAAATAAGAGATTTTACATGTTGTCTGTACAGAGCCAGAAGGGGATTAACTCTGTTCAACAGGATATGAGTTAACACCCTTCTGGCTCCAAACAGACAATAACTTTTTGATGCATAATGCTTTACACGCATAGTTTAATGTTTTCAAAAAATGTCTTTTAAAACCTTTCAGATCTCACAACTACCAAAATTGTTTCCACCTTCTAAAAGGACAGGAATAACATTCTAGCATAAAAAAACATTACTAAGGTTTTGACTATGCAACTTTGTGAAAACTACTAAATCACTAGAACTTCTATAAAGATAAAAATAAAAAAGTAGCAAAAATATGACAAAGAATTGGACTATTCAAATCACCTTTTTGATGGAGCTGCTCATAGATACTGAGTTCAAAGCGGAGTGAGTTAGCAAGCTGCTCGTTGTCCGTCACCTGATCATGTAGCCTCTGATTCTGATCACTATACCGACGCTTCTCAGAGAGCAATCTGGAGGGGAAAGAAAAATGCAGTGAAATTCACCGCCTTGCACAAAAATCCCCTGCCTTGCACTATTTCAAGTTTTATAACACTTGTGCTTTTTCAACTTTACAAATATTTTCAAGAAAATGTCTGAGTTCACAGATATGAAGTAACTATTTCTTCATACACCTAAAAAAATATCTAAGCTAAATCGAGTAGATTTTACTGCAGTGAACATGTCTGCAACCTGTTTAATTTGCAGTCTGTTATGTCATGTCTAGAATTCCTTATCAAATGATTCAAACGCATTTCAATCATTAATTTCTTCCACAAAATGTCTGCAATGTCTTCTAATGAATTACTTTTTGTTTCTACAACAGTTTGAATAGTTGTCAAACGTCTTTATTCTCCCTGTACAAATTATTTTTTGTACACCGGTACATGTTTCAAGGGGTACATCATAACAACTTAAGAAAAAAACATGAAATGTTATTTACCTTTTGATCTCTTTGTTTGCTCTGTCCAACTCGGCTTTTACCCTGAGGGTCTTGTCCTCCTGTTCGGCAAGCCGCCTCTGGAGGGCGCTATTGTCGGTCGTCAGCTTGATGTTGGTTTCATACAGGTAGATACTACCTTGACCTACAAACAAACAATATAGTGAATGATTGATGGCTATTGTGGTGATCAGATATTGGCTCTAGCAACTTCTGCCCGAGGCTTCAATTAAAGAAACAGTAAAAAATAAACAAAAAGACTCACTTTTAAAAGCTTCAATTTAAAAAAAATAAGGTATCCAATATCTGGGCCCTGTTTCATAAAAATTCTTATCAATAACAATTACCATAGTTCTATATCAACTTTGCTCTCAGTCAATCAAATGCAAGGACTTCAGTAGCTTATAACAATTATTGTAATTTTTTAATTATAACAAGTTTTACGAAATGGGGCCCTGCACCATCATTGCAAAAAAGAATTTGACATTTCACAATAATATTGTTACAAGCAAACTTGTCGTCGTTATCATTAAGATTATCTTAAAGACTTGTATCATATCTCCGTCCCATTGTTTAGTACGGTAAAGGTCCAAATAAATGATAAAGAAGTTTTACCATCCGAGTGTTCCGAGCCAGATGAAGTCGTCTTCTTCCTCTTCTCTCTGTGCTTGTCGTTCATCGTCCTCGCTTCCTCCAATCTGTCATGCAGGATGATGATCTCTTTCTCGTACTCCCTGCAGATAGGAAATAACATGTGATGTACGGGATGGTCAATTCCAAGAGTTACGTTTCCAGAGAATTTTTTATTTTGAAAAAATAATATTATATATAATAAGCCCACGCACGCCAGCCATTTCCCCACTCCTCACGACAGATAGTCAACCTGTTTGAAACATTGAGCCCCTCATACTACCCATCCTCTCCAACAGGCTCAAAGAAAGATTACCAACAGTCTTTTTCAGGACTCCCCAATGCTCTCCCCTCATTCACATGGTGCAACCGTAAGCCTACTGTATATCTACATCACCATGCAAGCTGATACTTATAAGCAGCATCTAAGAATATTATAGACATGACATTTTAATAAAATTCAACAAATTAATGATAGAACATATAAACTAATGTAAGGTACCATTATAATTTCCTATCAAGCGTCCTGTGATGTATTCACTAGACCACGACACCTCAGGGTGGCAGAAACTACCTCGAAGCATGGGTCAATGTGGCGTGCGACTGTAATCCAGCTAAAAATGGAAGTTACACACTGATTCAGCCAAGGACGCACGTTCAAAACTGAGTCACATCTTTCGGATGGTGACGTTAAAGGTCGGTCCCCAGACGTAAATCATCATATCTGATTGATACACGTCTGTAAAATGCAAATTACACACACACACACACACACGTGTCCTACCTCTCTAGGTCCTTCCTTGAAGCCTCTGCTCTCTGCTCCTGTCTGCGTAAGATATCCTGCATGTCTTGGATCTGTTTCTTCTGGCTCTCCAGATCCTCTTGCATTTTGGTATCCCGATTCTGTTCAGATTTCAACCTGTAGAGGACGTAGGTAGTGATAAATAGTGATAACTAAAATACTTGTAGCCACATTAAAGGCCCACTGCACTACTTGTAGCTACTTGCGCCCTCTATATAACAAACAATGCCTAATCGGTGACCATTGGTCCCCCATGATCCTCTTTTTCTTATGTTAATTGAGAGCTGAGTTGATGAGATAACCACCTGTCCAGTGACCATGCAGGGCGCTCTAATCCCTCCTGTAAACTACGGCAGATAAGCTTTAATATTGCACACATATCGATCTCAGGGGATGCTCAATGCACCTATTATTATTATTATTATTTTATTTGGCAAATCAAATCACATAAATACAACAATATAACAAACATGAATTGAGAAAAAATCAATAGAAATATATAGAAACATTGCAATAGCAGGTGCATCCGGTCAAGCTGCCAGGGTATGGAAAATTTTAACCTAATAACTGTGATCCGCAGACCTTCCTCCCCACACTTGACCTGCTTTTGATTGAAATATTTATATTAATACATCAACAAAAATTCATTTTCATTGAGAACACAATGAAATATGTAATGATGTGTATGAAGGGGTGTAATGATATTATTGCAGGGCTCTCAGGGAGAACAGTAGTAATACTGATAAGGCTGCCCTGGGTAAACAGGAAATATTTTCGTTATCATTATTTTGAGTCATCTTGAGGCAATGGGGAGCATGACAGAAAGAGCCACAGGATGTGGAATCAGCCCCATAAACATTTACAATATGTTCACCAAGAAAACAAAATTCTGCCAAAACCACACCAATGTGTTATTCAACACAACTGAAGCGAATACATGTTCAATTCTGTCAAAGCAGTTTCACAACAGAACTATATGATAAGTGGTAGATGTACCTTTTAAGTAAATACAATCACTTCAGTAAATAGTATTTGACAAAAAGATGGGGACGCATTTCTTTTGCTGTAAGCCTCGAGTTGTTGAAGCAATGCACCAAAGGATAACATGAATTGATAAGAGGTAGATGTACCTTGTCAGTAAAAATAAAAACATTTAATAGTATTTGAAGAAAAGATGGTTAAGGAGGCTTACCTTTTAAGTTCATCTTTCATGCTGTCAGCCTTGAGTTGGTTATTGTGTAGGATCTCTTGGAGTTCTCTGTTTAGCTTCTGTTGTCCTCTGATTTCATCTCTTAACTGCTGCATCTGCTCATCCTTCACTCGCAACCTACAGCAAATAATAATAATAATAATAGTATCATAATAAACGTTAGGGAGGGGGATAGAAGATCTTGTATAATACTACGTTTCAGCATTTCATATCCTGTTGCTCCACATTCTGCGATGAAATCATCTAGAGAGCCTTTAAGAGGTCTTCCCCTCTTCGTCTTTCCACTTAGACGACCTTCTATGACTCTGATCATCAAGCCATCATCATGCCGCATTATGTGTCCAATTCATTTCTTCTATCTCTCTCTGATCGTTTGAAGCAGCACCCTCTGAAACAGATGGCTCAAGACCAAAGTACTTGGAAAAACACTTGATGTAGAATTCTGATTGGGTCACTGAACCTTTCATAAACTGACAGATCACTAATGATGAAGAATTCTTTGTGTGTATCGTTGTTTGACAAGTACAACAGAAAAATGTTGAAATAAACAGTCCATGAGAAGGCCTGATGGCTAAGAGGTAGAGCAGTGGTCTTGTGAACCAAGAGGTCCCTGGTTCAAACCAAGTCAATGCGCTTGCGCCCTTTGGTACAGCATTAATTCTCATTACCAAGTCCCCTGGTTACTTACTTAAGGATATACATGCTTTCTTAGCAGTCAGGTAAAGCAATAACCAACCATCAACCATGATTAATTGGTAATAGCATGTTAAAAGAGAAAGATGTTACCAAACCTGTGTCAGAGACCACCTCTCTATAAAGACCACCTGTATATTGTGATCAACAACATATATATTGCTTTCTTCTTGAAAGAAAGGCCACCTGTCTACAGAGACCACCTCTTCCGATTCTATCAGGTGGTGTTTATAGAAGTGTCATAATCGAGTGGTTTAAGCACTTGACTTGAATTTCAAAGGTCGTGGTTCGATCCCCGACATGGCACTAATATGCTTTAGAAATGCATTAATCTTCATTTGCCACACTCGACCCAGGTGAGGTAAATGGGTACCTGGCAGGAGTTAATTCTTTGAAATGCTGGAGCACTGTAATGGCAGCTAGGCTAAAGCCGGGGTGATAATAAATGCGCCTCGGAATAGAATTTCTAGATAGACGGTGCTATAGAAATGCCTATTATTATAGACAGGTCCATCTCTCTAAAAGAGAACATATTTAATCACAGTGCATAAAGGATAAAGAAATTTATATGATAAATTCAAAACTATGAAATCATAGTAAGAGTTCCATAGTTACCTGTCTGAAAACAATTCCCTGACATCATCTTCACTTTGCCTTCTTCCAAACTGCGATTCATCTGTAAGAATAAACATCAATGTAAAACTTTATTCAATCAAATGACTAAAAAACATGTAGAGATAACAAAAATATCAGAGGGTATTCTCCCGGCGCTACTTTATGTAAAGTTGACTCTTCATTTTTTTCTTTCCTATAACAAAGAAAAGTGATGTAAAAAATTTGCATAATTCATTACAGTTCAGATAACCCAAGAGAAATATCAGTAAAAATGTGTTCTTCGAACATTTATAACAAAACATAAATTATTTGGAAGGCAGATACTGTGTTCATCTATACCGAAAGATAAAATGGTAACTAGTTACATACTAACACTTACTTACTGTTCATAGCACCTTTCAAACTACTTTGAGTTTGATGTGATGAATGTAAAGCCATTGTAATGACAAAATAATGTAATGAAATTAATGGTGGATATAATGGTAATTGTTCAAATTTTTATAATTTTATCCTGATATATGTTTATTATCTCATACTGTGAATTTTTAATTCTGTTCTATACTCTTAATTTTCGAGGATGCAGCCTGTGGGGATGACATGCTTTCGAGTAATAGCAATTTCAATTGCTTTTGTCACCCCTAACCAGCAGATTGTGTCCTTCTCTCTCTCCTCTCCACTTTCCTAAAACTGTTTGCATTTATTATGAATAATTGTTATACTCACTGTATGTTTTCTGATTGGTCAAATAAATAATAACAAAAATAATAATAATAAGTAGGTGATCACAACTTTACTTCTGACTGTTACATTTTGCTTACCTCCTATGAGTCTTTTGATTGTATCCACCACTTCCGTGCCATCTCTCAGCCTCTCCTCAATGACAGTCACTCTCTCAGAGTCGGCCCCTTCCATGGCTGTCTTGTTATCCTTCTCCAGTCCCTTCAGGATTCCCAACGCTTCTGTCAGCATGTTGGTGAGGACAGCCATCAGGCTGCGAAGCTCGGCCAGCTGCTCGTGGAGCCGCCCGATCTCCATCTCCTGGGACCTGATCACCTCCTCGCTGAAGGAGTTCTGCTTCTGGGTCTGGAGCTCCACCAGCTCAGACAGCAGCTCCTGGTTGCGCTCCTGCAGGGAGCCGTTGGCGTCCATCACCTTCTCTAGCTGGCTCGTGACGTTCTCCAGATCCTGCTGGAGACGCTCAAAGGCCGCTCTGTTGGCGACAAGCTCGAACCAAGGGTTGGGGTTAGAAGGATCACGGGATGGGCTGGTGGGGCGGCTTAATCCGCCATTCTGAATACGGACCTGGAGCTTGCGGATGACGTGGCGGCACCTCTTCAACTGCTTCTTAAGGACTGTTACCTGCTCTTTGAGTTCATCAGTGTCATTGGTCAAACCAAACCCAGCAAACGTAACATCAGCAGGGCCCACACTTCTTTCTGATGGTGTCAAGCTTGCCGAAGATGTACTGTCCCTGTCGTCATCAGAACTGGGGATATGCGACAAAGAAACGGCCGACAAGCGACGGTTAGCTTGAGCATAAGTAGATGTATTCAGCAGATTTGAGTCGCTGCTGACACGCTTAGGGGTACCTGGTACTGGTAACCCCACGTTGTGGAGTTGTCGTCTGTAACGCTTGATGCGTTCGGCCTGTTGATGAACAGTGCCCTCTGTTGCATGAAGCTTGAGAGTCAAAGCTTTGAACCTTCTCTTTGTTGCATTCATCTCCAACTGGGCCTTCTCAAGCTGCTTATTCAAAGATGGAGGCATGACAGCCTTGTTCGAACTTGAAGCACTTCTCACTGGGATCCTACTGGTACGGTTTGCTTTCTCACGAGTCCCTTGCTCTTGGTCCTGCGTGGAGTCCAGCTCCTTGCGCAAACGTTCAATCTCCTTCGCCATGTCTACAATCAACTCCGGATTGAACTCTCTCTCCTGTCCTTCTGCTCCTGAGCCATTAAGATGAATATGCCTCTTCAGAAGCTCTATCAAGTTCTGTGCTTTGTCCAGTTTCTTCTGGAGAAGTGCGACCTGCACACCGTCTGCCGAAGCACCCACCGATGTCTGTCCATATTTGTTCTGGCTATCATGTTGTCTTCCCTGTACACGTTTCACTGCTTCCTGAAGCTGAGATGCTAGGTGTTCATTCTCTAACTTTAGGTTATCAACAAGGTCTCTTCCAGACTCTGGAGGAGATTCTGGACCAATGCCGAGATGGTGACGGAGAGCAGCATTCTGCTGTTCAGCTGCCTGTAGTTTATGATTCTTCTCTTCAAGCAGTGCTTTGGCTTGATCAAGCTGTTGCTTCAAGATTGGAACCACATGGTCTCCTGAAAAACAACAGAAATTTCAAATCATCAATACAGATTCTCCATTTGACTTTGTATCAGTTGAAAAATGTCTTCATATCAATACAAAAGAGTTGACCTGCATTTTTCTAATGTAACTTACAGATTTGCCGATACAACATTAACTCATGTCATAAATTAAATTTATGGCATAGCAAGAAGGGGAAAAAACATTCTCACTTATTAAACTAATATATGATTCTTAAGAATTGCTGCAATAACTCATGATTTACTGAAGAGCAGGATCAAGTAGTATCATTTCATTTCATTACCTGAACTGTCACTGCTTGCTTGATTGAGTAACGCTGCATCTAGCTGTTGTTTGAGTGTGGTGTTCTGTCTCTCGCTCTCCCTCAGCTTCTTCCTCAGTCCTGCCAGATCTTTCTGAAGCCCAGAGATCACCTGGGGATCACCATCCGTCTCCTGTCCGGGAACGCTCCTGAGGCTCTCCAGCTCCTCCCGCTCAATCCGCTTCTCCAGGGACTGGTACCGCCTCTTGGCATCCTTGAGGTTGGAGCGAAGATCCGCCACCTCCCGCTGGAGCTCCTCACGGGTGGCAGCGGTGGGATCGGTCTGGTCGTGTCCAGGGATGCTCCTCAAGCTCTCAAGCTCTTCCCGCTCCAACTGCTTCTCAAGGGTCTGCTGCCTCCGCTTGGACTCCTTGAGCTGAGACCGGAGCTCCATCACTTCTCTCTGGAGCTCGTCTTTGGTGGCAGCTGTGGGATAAGATAGTTCGTCCAGGCTGAGACCCGGTTGGGGAACTGGAATGTAGAGATTGGTGTCTCGGGAGAAGAGAGGAGGTGGTTGCATGCTCTCTGGATCATGGCCAACTCCAAAGCTTCTGCGCTGTGCCTCACTGGCTGTGGTGATAGTTGGCGAAACATCTGAAAATGAAAAAATGGACAAAGGCATACGTTTTACATGGATAGTTGTTACCATCTTCAACGCAATATTACAACAGATTAACATGATTATCAGTTACAAGCAGCACAATTTTAAATTCATTTTCAGTCTTATTTTTCTTGCTCAGATAGTCTACAGCTCATTTAAACTAAATCGAAGTGATATTCCCTTTAATTTTCTTAACATCAAGAGCACTTGCTGAAGTACTCACCATTGCTATCACTGCCGACTCCGCTACCTACACCACTAGTCGTTGACGATTGCACAGCACCTTGCCTGTCAATCACCACATGCAGGTGATTATCATTCCTCCTGCCCATGCCCTCCTCAATCTGTCTCCTCAGGGTCTGCATGGCAGCCAGTTCCGCCCCCAGGACGTCCCTGAGGCTGTTCTTGTCCCTATCATCGTGGGACGCATCTCGGCTGCTTCCTGTCTCACTCTGGTGGGTGATGTTGACGTTGAGGGGGAGGTTGGCGTGGAGGGCGTTGGTAAGGCGACTAAGCTCTCGGATTTGTTCCTGCATGAGCTGCTGAAGCTATGTAAAAGCACAAAGAAAAGGAGACGATTCAACATCGACGCTACACCTAAACAATGTAAAAAAATAAAGTATTGCACTTGTAGAAGACAGTCAATCTTGAGTGACCGGTTTTACTATACTCATTTCCCCCCCCCCCCAAAAAAAAAAAGACTGTAGTGTTATAAAAACTGTTAGGAAAACAAATTTTAACATTTCTATTTCCAATAATAAATATCTTGATAATCAGACAGGCTTCCGGCTGGTAAAAGTCATGGGGTTCCTGACTGACCTAAAGGTTTATGATTATCATTGCAGCATGAGCAAAATCCATGATTTTGTTTCAGAATCTGAGACAAAGATACCCAATCGATGGTTCCTACACTAAGTCAACAGGAGAAAACAGAGGTCAACGAATCAAGACTATGTTTGTACCTGTTCTGATGTATCACTTCCTCTGGGAGATTGGTCGCTATTTCCCAACCTGCCGTTCTCCATCTTCAGTTCCTGCAATGTACACAAAAAAGGAGAGTGTTAGTCGTTTATAATGCACACTGAACATTTCTCCCCCAAAAAGAGCCCATCAGAAAGAGCGAAAGGTTTGCAATTAACGTTTACATGAAAATTAAACAACAGGGTACCAAGAACAGAACCCTGAGGTACACCATATTCAATAGAAGCAAGTTAGGAAATATTTACCTCCTTGCATGACGTGAGAGAAGGTCATGCATGTTTGGTGTAAGGCACCACAATAACAACAAAATATGGTGTGATATCATTATCTGTTGATACACACGTAGCAACTTCTATAATGTGCAGTAGGCTTACGGTTGGACCATATGAGAGAGAGGGGGAGGATTGGGGAGTCCTGAAAAAGGACTGTCCATAATCTTTCTGTCTTGAGTGTGTGTGTAGTCCTGAAAAAGACTGTTGATAGTCTTGAAAAAGAGGATCAACCCGTTCAAAACGTCAAGCCATTCCTACTACCCACCCTCTCCAAACGGCGCTATAGTTCTCCCTAACACTATAAGCTCAAGAAAGATTATCAACAGTCTTTTAGTCAAGGCTACCAACAGTCCTTTTCAGGACTACACACACTCAAGAAAGAAATATTACCGACAGTCCTTTTCAGGACTAACCAATCCTGCCCCCTCTCTCTCTCACATGGTGCAACCGCAAGCCTACTGTATATCTACATCACCATGCAAGCCGTTACTTATCAGCAGCATATAACTTCTTTAATGTCTTTAAAATGTTCTTTAAAATTGCTACATATTTGACATGAGCTGCTTGTATGATATAAGTTGGCTACTAGGGGAGTCAAGGAAGACTGAGAATATATCTTATTCACGTAGGATGACCTTACCTTGATCAGACCATCCTTGATCCTTCCTGCATTGTTAAGCTCATCGATGCGGTCTTGCTTGGCTTGGAGGTCGTCCTCCAGATCCATGATCTTCCTGCGAAGCTTGGCCTACAGAAAGATACAAGAGAGAAGTCGGTTTATATGCTGCAAATATACCTGACAATGTTAAAGGTAAAGACCAGTTTTAGAAACGCCCCCCCCCCCCTCTCAAAAAATTAAATGGAAGCTCTTATTACCAATCATGTGAATGAATATGTTTTGACTAATATGTGATGACACTACCGGTCTATACCTTTAATGTCTCTGAACAGACATTCTTAATTGCTATATGGATATCATAATAGTTGGTTTGACTGGAGTAAACTGTGATTGTTATATACCATTTTTAAGTTGAAATCACTAGTTCCTACAAAAATCCATGAAGAAAACCATGAGCTCCTGCACCCCTCAGGTGACTTTTTGAGCTGATGGGGACACTTATCATCATCACTGGAATGATTAAAGGAGACTTACTGCATTCTGTTTGGCCTGCCTATCTGCCTCTTGCCCATCTTGAAGAGACTCCAAAGATTCCCTGAAATGCACACAAATGGAAAAAGGGAAACTCATCAAAACATGAACATCAATATGGAGAGATGAACTTCATAATGAAGAAGATTATGGAGGTTATGGTTTCTCTTTTTGATGTTGGTGACTGATAAGGATGAGGCTTGTTAGGGTGATGGCAATGATGATGATGATGATGATGATGATGATGATGCTGGTGATGATCATCATGATAATGATGGTGTCAATGTGGTAATTATGATGGTAGTGATCATAGTCATAATGTGGTTACAGTGAAAATGACCACATTACCATTCAGACCGCAAATTAGAACCAGAGATTAAAGATAATATCCTGTAATAAAAATAATGGCACAACACTTCTTAATAAGAAACTTGTTTCACTCACTTTGCCTTGGCTAGTAGTTTATTTTTGTTATCCAGATCCTCCCTGAGAGAGGCCACATAATCCTCATCAGGCTTCTGAGATCTCAGTCTTGCTAGCAGATCTATCAAAGATGAAACAGATATACATTAAAGGGATTTGGTAAATTTGTCTCAGATTCTGAAACAAAATCCTGGATTTAGCTCATACTGCAATGATAATTATAAGCCTTTAGGTCAGTCAGGAACCTCATGACTTTTACAAGCCGATCGCCTGTCTGATTATCAAGATATTTATGATTGGTAATCAAAATCAAATTGTGCGTTTTCCTAACGGTTTTCATAACACTACGGTTTATTGGGGAGTATAATAAAACCGGTCACTCAAAGATTTTTACTTTTTTGAGGCACTTCTTGATCATTTTGAAGCGCAATTTTTTTAGAGCTTCAATATTACACCATATCACAGACACTGATAACACGTAGGGCCGTGCATCTCAGATTTAACATTGTTAAACGATGCCTTTAAGTAATAATAATTCCTTCCATTATTAAAACAAATGTCATGCTTTCCAGTGTACCCACAATTTAACCATATGGCAAGACAGGTAACCAAGAGCTTGTAATCTATAAATGTTACACTGTGTCACTAATAGTAATACTTGACTCAAATAATATACAACTAAATAAATAATGTTGCATAAGTGAATTAAATATTTTACAAATGACTGTATTGCTGCAGCACTAAATCTGACGCTAAATGTACATACAACACAAAAGCCTTGTGATGTGATTATTATTCTTGAGAGAAGAGTCATTTACACCATTCACAGTGGTTAAGTGCATTTGTACAGAACTCTGGTGGTAACAACACCCTTAATGCCATGTAAGCATACCTGCCAACCTTTCACAGCAAAAACTAGTAATCTCTCATGGCAAAATTAGGAATACAGTCTATTTGTCTACTTTTCATCCAGAATACTTCAGTAAAAGAGAGGAATCTAAGGTTCAAAACAATAGCTTGAAGTCCCCAAAATAGGAATCCTTCCTCTAAAAATAGGAATGGTTGGCAGCTATGTGTCAGATATACTAATCTTCTACAGATTGCTTACCTTTATTTATTTATTTGTTTCTGATATTTAGACAGGGTGACTCATTATCACTAATAATGGTGGTCCTCCATGAGGCACTGCTAAACATGATGAGGATCAATAATACAAATTTAAAAAATAAAAATAATAATAATAACAAAATCATGACCATACCTTTGAGTTTGTCTATCTCTCTGTTGAGTCTATCATTATCATCCTTGAGCCTTGACATCTCGGCATGGTGCGACGGACTGGGTGACGCCCTCACGGCCGACTGCTGCATCTCCAAGAACAACCTGTCCTTCTCCCGACCACTCTCAAGCAGCTTCTGTTAATAGTAACAGAATAAACATTTAGTGAGCGCTAGTATCAGAATAAATGGTTATGTGAGATGAAAACAATGAAAACATGCATGTAAATACTAAATCCCTTTTATACTTGTTTATAAAATGAAATTCATAGCATAAACAAAGGAATTACAATTTCAAAAGAAGAAAATAAAATCATAAACCTCTCTTGTTAGGCCTCGACTTTCCTCTACTATGATGTGAAGGACATGAATTCAACCATGCCCCTTTTGATAGGTACTACATGTATCTCACATAAAAGTAATTTTTCTTCTCAAATGTCTCGTCTGGTCTCTTTGTTGATGGCCACAATCAAATGAGTTTATTATTACAGCACCAAGCGTGTAGACAACACTTTTTACTTCTAGCATTGCCATTCAGTACTGATAAAGGACAAACCATTAAATTTAAGAATGGAAATCACGGTAAAGGTTAAAAACAACTTTCTCTTCATGCAACTTGGGGGAACCCCCTAAACTTTACCTTTCATCTACTGACAAACTATCGGGTAGGCTTTATTTATTAGTAGTAGAGGCGTGTTTCTAAAAAATAGCCACAACCCAAACGCTAACCCTAAACATACCCGATGCACAGTCATGTATGCATATGGATGCAAATTAGCTACCTTGGCTAAATTACGTTGTGGCTATTTTAAGAAACATACCTCTACAACTGATTCAATAATGCCTATCAAACTAAAGGCAACTATACCTCTATCGTCTTGTCTTTCTCTGCCAAGGCGTTTCTCATCTTTCCAAGGAGAGTGCCCTGCTCATGGTCAGCTCTTGCAAGCGTCTCTTCTGCGTTCTATATCAAAGAATAATGCAAGGACAGCAATATAATTTTTATTCCAATACATCAACATTCCTCTTTCAACAAACCACTTATTCACCATACTTTGGCACACACAAAAGTGTCTCTTTTTTTGCTTTGTACAGATTTTACTCTCAGTTCTTATTTCATGGAGAGAAAAACATGCTCTAGACTTGAAAATATATCTCTGACTTAAGTGAGCAAAACACTCTGACATAATATAATGGCACACAAAAGGTCTTTTCTTTGTAAGAAAAAAATGATCCTCTTGAGTTCGTAAATATATAGAGAGTAAAAAGCTAGACTTGAAAATAAACGTATACCATGAATGAATATCATATCAGCCATTGTAAATGTAACATCAGGATCAAACTTCTCCCCCCCCCCCCCAGAATTCCTGCTTAACAGCCCTGAAATTACTATTATCACGAGAATTTGTCACGGCAAAAATATCGTACAAATGGCTATAAGCACGGATTACAATCATACCAGGAGAAAACTAATGAACTATTATTCAAAGGAAGTGAGAAGTAAAAAGGTTGGTGCATGAAAAATGATAACAGAGAAACCTTATTTTGCATATGTTTGTTTGTTTTACCTGACTGCTAAGAAAGCATGTGTATGCTGGTAAGTAAGCAACCAGGGGGAAGACTGCTTTAAGTCCCTCTGAGGGACTTGGTAAGAATGATAAATGCATTACCAAAGGGCACTAGTGCATCAACTTGGTTTTGAACCTGGAGCCTCCCAATTACGAGGCCACTGCTCTACCACTGAGCCATCACGCCTCCCAAGTATCTTTAACTGTTTACTAACCTGCAGTTCATATTCCTTCTCGTTGACCTGTCTCTGTAGGTCTCTCAGTGCGTTGCTCTTAGCTACCAGGGCTCTGTTGTACTTGTCATTCAGATCCTGAAAGGGACAGGAAACATACAGTTTGCTAACTGAATACAACTGTATCAATAATCACTTTATTTCTCATTATCTAAAATTTCTTCTGATCCCGTCTCTGCTCATTCTCGGATACCCTCTCTGATGCTCTCTCCCTTATTAGTTTACATATGTCACACAATCACAATATCACCTCCTACCATCACCACCTCCCTCATTTATAAGTCGCATACAGGTGTACATGAAATTGTATCCATTTTTATGTGCTCTGTACATTATAAGTAATCCATTCTTTCTCATGACATGATTAAACTCAAGTTGCCAAATTATTCAATCACTACAGATGGAATCACAGCTACAAATAAACAAATTAGAACACTGTAAATAAAGAAATTAATCATACATTCAAACCTGCTTTAGTGACCACCTGTCTACAATGACCATGTGTCTACAAAGACCAATTTTTTTAGTTTCTCTCTTCAAAAAATGCTTTCTCATTGAAACATGTACTAAAGGAACATGTAGATAAAGACCACCTGCCTATAAAGACCACTTTTTCTTGTCCCCTTTGGGTGGTCTTTATAGACAGGTTTCACTGTATTGTCATACCTTGATCTGAGTGTCCTTGTCTCTAATGGTCTGCAGGAGGTCTTGCGTAGCTTTCTCATTGGCCGCGGCTACTTGAGCTCGCTCGCGGACAATCTCCTATTAAAAAAAAACATGCCACAGAAGAGATAGAAGTACATGTAGGACAGGGATAGATAGGGCAGTGTTACTAGAAATGGCAATTTAGTTTTTTTGCTTTAAAAAAAATAAAAAAATATGCACTGAACTTCTGCTGTACTCGCGAGTATTGGAATAATTCCTAGTTCGACATCTCTTTCTTTCTCCCCCCCCACCCCCGCCCTCTCGCCCACTCGACCTCTTTCTTCTCCCCTTCTCTTTCCCCATCTTTCTCCCCTTCTCTCTCTCTCTCTCTCTCTACTCAATCCCATTAACTATCTATCTATCCCATCTATTAACTCACCTATAGTTGTTCACTATCATGCTTGATTTGTTCAGTCTCTATATTCTCTCAAAGAAATGCTCATATTGTCACCCCTAGGCTCTTCTAGGTTGGAAATTGAATCATTCCTAGTTTGACTACCCCCCCCCCCAACACTCCCATGATCCCACCAACACCATAAAAGTACAAACACATCTTCAAACATTCACCTCCAGTTGTTTATCCTTGTCCCTGAGTCGTTCGGTCAACTGCTGGATGGCAACGTTCTGGGCCGCTCCGTTGCGGTCCTGGTTCTTCTGCTGAACGCCTCGCTCCTCCTCCAGCTCCCTCTCCTTCCCAGCGATGGCTGCCTGGAGACGGCTGATGATCGCATCCTTCTCACCAAGGGACCGGTGGTGGTTATCCTCCGCATCCTGATGGAGCAAGATTAAAAATAAAATCCATAATGACTGACTCATATCAGGGTTACATTTTTATCAAAAATATCATGATCTAATTTAATTTCATCTTGCATATATTTTTTTTACATCACTATTATTGCAAAACAAATACTATTGGGAGGGGGTGGGGGATTGAGCAAGATTAGAAATGAAATTCATAAGGACTGACTCATATCAGGATTACATTTTTATGAAAAATTATGATATAATTTTATTTCATCTTGCATGAATTTTATTTTGTTTGTTTGTTATGCAATCTGGTTTAAATGGGACCTCTGGGGGCCGTGTCTTAAAAAGAGTTGATATTAATTGCAACTTATTTGCAACTATGTACATAAGAGATAGGAGACTGCAAACTTGCGATTGTTGGGAGGACTTGCGATTGATTTGGATCAATCACAACTCTGTATAAGATGGGGCCCTGATCCCTCTGAAAACAGACTGGTCTTTTGGTTTGTTTTTTACATCACTTTTATTGGGAACATATTGAAAGACTGTGGGCTAAATGTTGAAATAAAAGAAATACATTCCAGACCCTCTTGGGTTCGTAACTAGAATGACTTTCAGGCATATCACTAGACAAAAATATAATCTCATGTTAAATGTAAAGTCTTCAAAGATTGAGGAGAGATACTAAATTTTACATTTGACATAGATGGGTTAATATTTTCATATTGATATTACATGGATTTGGGAATACATCACCAGGATTCTTTATACAACTTACGTGGTTGGCTTTGTTGAGTGCCTTGACACTGTCAGAGAGTTGTTTGTTCTTGTTGTCCAAATCCTTCATTTTAGCTTCCAATTCCTTTATAAAATTACAAAAGAGAGAAACAAATGACACTATACCAAATTAAGTTGATGAAAATTGATAACACTCATTTGCTTCTTATCTCTCATTTTCCTACTCCTTTTCCCCTTTGGTCTTTCATTTCAAACTTTCTCCCCTCTTCTGTGCTTCCATATTGGCTTCTGTATATATCAGATTGGTACAAATCTCAGTACTCCATAAGCCTTCTATCTCTCTCTCTCTCTGTCTGTCTCTTTCTTTCTCTCTGTGTTCTTCTTTTCCTCTCTCCATCCACCCTCTCTCTCTCTCTCTCTCTCTCTCTCTCCTTCCTCATGCTTTCTCTTTCTTTCTTTCTCTCTCTCTCTCTCTCTTCTCTCTCTCTCTCCCCTCTCTCATCCCTAGTCCCTTAGCATATGCCATCATATCCCTGTAATAGCTCTCTTTAGATCTCTTTGGTTATCCCTAAGGCTTTGTTTCAATGCTCTCACTTCAGCTCCTTTCTTTTCTTCTTCTTCTTCTTCTTCTTCTTCTTCTCTCTCTCTCTCTCTCTCTCTCTCCCTCTCTCTCTCTCTCTCTCTCTCTCTCTCTCTCTCAATCTCCCAATCTCTGGACCTTATACTCACCCCTAGTCTGTTAGCGTCTTCCATCATATCACCATTAGCTCTCTCCAGATCTCTTTGGTGATCCCTAAGACTTTGTTTCAATGCTCTCAGTTCTGCCTCCTTAGCATCTACAGCCTTGATCTTCTCGTCATTTGCCTCCTAAAAGAAATTAAAAATGTATAGATGATACAGAAGTTCATTATTAGTTTTTTTTTAATGTAATTTTTAATAATATTATTATCATTACTGTCATACTTTTATCTTTAACGTGTACTTTGGGGCTCACAAGGCATTAAACTTAGTTTCACTTCTGTTGGAGATTGATGCCTTTTCTCTCTTTCTTGAATAGTTTCTTCCCATTTCTTTTCTGTGAATTTACTTTTTTTATATGCGACAACAGCTCTGTATATTGAAGAACTAAATAAGTAATTAGGGATACAATCATCCATAATAATAATTATATCAATTTATATAGCGCAGCTACTACATTGAAAGTATACTCTACTGCCCTGTGATGAAAACAAAACTCCTGGCAGTGTTACTTTACAGACAAACCATAAACTATTTATTAGAGCTCCTGAAAACAAGTGCACTTTCAACAAAACTTTGAAAACAGTAACACATCAGGCTTATCTTATGCCTAGTGGTACTGGTAGGTCATTCCAAATCTGTGGTAAATAGGCATGTACAGGTATCATTCCTAACCTGCAAAGCTTTATCCCTGTCTGCTAGCTTGTCTCTGAGGTCTTGTAGAATGCTCTCGGTTGATGCCTGCTGAGCCTGAGTGAAAGAGAAGACAACATTTATTACTACACCAAAAAAAAATGAACAGGATAGGCTCCTCTTGCTATAGGTTGATTCTCTATATGACGTTTCTTTAAAACGATTTTCATATAAATAGTCTCTAATGTGAACAGGCTGTGAGATATTCATCTCGGAGATGGTTCTAGTAATCTTCAAAGGGCTATGCAGTCTATCACAAAGATGAAACATGCTTGCTCGCTTTCTTGAAATCAAAGCCAAACAACATCAACAGCAGGAGACTAACACAACATGGCAGGAAAGATATATATTGAGTCAGACTATTTTCAGATCTATAGAAACTGGCCATTTAATTACTTACATTTTCAAATACTACATACATGTATACAGTTAACTCTGCAGTTATAAGTCAACTTGGTTGGGACTACAAATATTAGTTCGACGTATGGATACATCGACTTTAATAAGAAGTGTAAATAACAAATCCTTGCATAGTTTGGTCCTAAAATTTATTCAATTTCGGGGAAATTTGACTGTGTGAACAAAATGTATCATGTCTCATGCTTACCAATCAATAGAGTACCAATACAGAATGAGAATTTGGAAATACAACTAAATACATGTACACTGCAGAGTCAATGTGATACATGTTTATTGTGGACAAGCATGTTCCCACTATGATAACTGAACGCTCACATGAGAGCAGAGTACTAACATGACTGTTTGAAGTGTAAACAAGAACCCAGCGAAAAACAAATATACATTAACCATCACCGGCTAGCTTTGATTTAAAGTGTACCACACTACCAATTACCACAACAAAAAATGTGTATGGCTAGAATGTATAAAATAACCCTCTAAAAAATTTAGCTGGCATTCTATAAGCCAGTGGATATAAAGTTGAAGAAAATAAAGAATAACACACAAAAATGCGAGCATAGAACCTAAATTGGACTTATGTTCATCAAGAGTGTTTTTATATGTGCAGCATCTCTTTATAGAAATAATATTTGAAGGTCATATTTGGAATATGTATGTGCTGTGTGTATATGGAACCTCTAACATACAGAACTAAATATACCGTGTATATATATAGTTTCAATTCTTGTAAAATTGTTGACACTACATGAACTCAAACTGACACATATTCAAATACTCTGTATTAATGAACTTTAATAACTATCAAAACCACTCGTTGTTTACGTTTTTGTTTGTGTGTTTAGTGTTTGTTTATTTAGTTTTGTGATAAATGTATGTGAACTTTATGTGAGGTCAGCCTTATACCACGATATTTCACCAATATGCAGTTTCTCTTTTTATACTTTGGGTATAATCACAAATATTAGGGTCTACTGGGTTCTATCTAGACAACCAAACAGAGGGGTGGTTGTATGCAGTACTCTTTTTCAGTATCTTGTTATTTCAAACATGTTGATGCACTCAGCAGATTAAAATGATATCCTAAAACACAATGTTAAAAAAAATATACATATTTTGCATACATATTAAATTGACTGATAAAACATTTATGGGAGATACAATGTATAAAAACAAACACAGAAACAAGAACAAATGTGATTTCACTAATGAAAAAAGCAATTTTCTTCATTCAGGCTTATAATGCAAATGCAATCAGCATCAGCAGTTGTTTTGTATTAATTAAAAACATCTAAACAAATACAGATTAGGGAAATATCTGAAATCCCATTAACTAGAAACTGAGAGAGTAGCAAAGAAATGACAAAACCTGGCACAAACAAGAGAGTATTAACAAGAAATACCACAGATACATGTATATAACATACACTAAAGACGGTGAGATACCACATGAACATAACAATGGTTAATGCTGATAGTTGGAATTGGCAGACCTTGACATCAAGGTTATTCTGTTAGCAGTATGGAGTTTTTTTTAATTTTCTTAATTAATCAGTTTTCTATCCTCAAATTGGCAACAATTAATCTTATTTTTTCACTCCTTTTTAGTTTAATAAAAATGAAAACTGGTTAATAAATGAAACAATGTGAAGGAAAATTGAGAGATTTAAAAGAAAAATTGCCAATTTGTACTAAAAAATAGTGATTTTATATTTTACACCGCCTTGCCAACACAAGAGAATTTAATGATAATTACAATTAAATAGTTTTTATTTAAAAACAGCACATCATACTGCATTGGAGATAGACTAATGATTTTTTAAAGATTTTTTACTCTTTTTGCTCTTATATAATGTGTTATCCATGTACATTGTAGCGTTCTGGATCAAAAGATAATGCAAAAACATCACTAAAAGGAGACACAGTACTGCTATGGAACAGCATTCCCAGAGTCAAAATCAGCCAATATACAAAGTCACATGCAAATAAATGTACATCTAGTGATGAAAGATGTTCCCAAATACCAGAATAAACTGAAAAATAACACAGAATGCAAAACATCAATGTTACGTGAACATGAAGCATTCAAATTGATCGCCACATGCGTTACTAATCATGAATATGAATGAACATGCAAGATGCAAATAAAAAGACATTTCGACAATGTAATTCACATTAGTGACACACAGAAACTTACATCAGGCAAGCTGGCATTCTTTGCAAGCTCCATGTATTCCTAGTCAGATTAGTAATGAGTGATACATAAAAAAGAATAATAAATGAGAATTATGACGACATCAACATGCAGATTAACACAGAGCTCTCATTAACTCAGCCATAATCAGAGTAACATACGTCTGTAAACAGCACGCCGACAAATCCTCTCAATTGTATGGATCCTTTAGTTTTAGAATTGATGTGACAATCAACTCTCCATACAGCCTCTATTAAAGTTCTAACACATAATTTTAAAGGGATTTACAGTTTACTGCTCCCAACATACTGTAATCCTCTGAAGCTAAAGGATTCTTCTATAAACTATCACTGGTACAAGTTAATGTAAATCTTTAATTACACAATTTCCAAAGGTTTTAAACTCAATTTACTGCTTCTAACAGAGAATTCTTCGAACAGAAATTACTTCACTTAGTAAAACATCATACCACAAACAGGTCCCCTAAAGCTGAAGAATTTCTTGAAAATTATTATTTGTCTAAACATCTTTTAATACACCATTGTTAAGGATTTAAATTCAAAGTGCTGTTGCCAATATGATAATAACTATAATGAAAATTGCTACTCTCTGTTAAAATTATACCGTAAAATTATACCTCTTTAAATCACCAGTCCATTAAGCTTCCAGTACAATTTTGAAGGGTTTAAAACTCACTTTACTGCTCCAAAACTGACAATACTGACAACAAAACTTGCTTTCCCGGGAGCAACAACTACCAGCAAAAATTTTCTGCTAGATCTTGTTATGAGATACCAATAAATTAATGGTGGATGGGAGTTATGGAATGCATGGTAGACATTTGTTATTTGATGCATAATTAATCAAGCATATATGGCTGGTACTCAGCATGCATTGTGGCTGTTCACTCAAGCGGAACAAATCAAATTTCATCCGTGACGTGACGGGACGTTAGATGTGGAATTATACAATCAGTGGAGCATACATAAGCAAATACTGAGAGGAAATATCCTTTTTAGTAAACTGATGTTCAAATACAGATTTTGATAGTATAAATATATTCTCAATTACACAGCCTACATACCACTGTTTGAATATATATGTACCGGTAAACATTGTATAATCCCTAATGCACATTTTAATGTTAAAATGTGCTTCATGCTGGGTTATTCACATAAAGTTCTTTTCTTCTGCACTATACAAGATGTAAAAACTGAACATCACTGTACACACTTTCATTCTATTCACTAAATTTTGCCCCCCCCCCCTAACAAAACAAAAAATAAAAAATAAATGAATAAATAAATAAATGATGAATAATAATGAGCTGATCATGTGCAAAAATAAACACAAGGAAAAAAAAAATTCTTTGACTTATTCATTAATCCCCCCCCCTTAAATTTTTGTCTCAGCAAATCTCTCCCCCCCCCCCCCCCATATTCATTTACATTGCAAACACCTGTACATATTTTCTTGCATACCAATAATTGGACTCATATACATTCAAATAATTGTTAAACCCATTAAAAGTGGAACTGGTTGGTTCCTGTATCAAAAACACATGAATGAGAAAATTCAGAAGTCTTTGGTTTAATAATATTTTCTTCACCTCACACACAACTCATACTAATTCCAAGTCAACACAACCAAAAATCACACCAACAATCAAATCTACATGCATCTCGTTCTTATCTCAAGAAGTAAACAATCGACAGTTTGTATTTCCTACCTTAACTAGTCTGTCCTTTTCTTGAAGTCCTTTAGTAAGCCTCTGGATGGCCTTCTCCTTCATATCCAACTGATGGTGGCTATCATCAAGGAGATTCTAATTTAACAATGAAAAGAAAGGGGAAAAATGGAGATATTGCCATACTTTGAAAAGTGATCTAAATACAATATACACAGAACCTGACATATTCCAATGGCAAACCTTTCTTTTTTTACAGTAAGTACTTTTCCGAGCCCTTGGCACATGAATTTGTCCATGCTGCGTATTACACTTGAACACAATAAAACAAAATTGATGTTTTACCTGGTAATGTTGTTCAATGGCATCTGCATTTTCTTTGGATTTTGCTTTTGCATCTTGAAGTTGGTCCTTTAAAAGCTGCAAATTAAAAGAAACCAAAAAATCAACATGTTAACACAGCAAAACTAAAGGCTCGTTCAGATATGACGCTTTAAAAAACTTTTTTTTGTTTTATGATGACATAAGGTCTAATAATTATGCTTCACATTTCTGTATCTTATAACACAAAGCTGAGTGAATACAGCGCAAGTCCTTTGTTGCATGCAATTGCCGTTCATTTACACATTAAAAAACATGACTGCTTTTTTTGCGGCAGTTTACTATGCCATATCTTAACAAGCCTTAAGACAGAAATTAATTATACACTTATACCAGGGAAATGACTTCTAAAGTCCTTCGGAAGGGAGAAGAGGCGATATATCATGTGATGTGCGCTATATCGTGTGAGTCAAAAAAAAGTTTACACCTAGAAAATTGCTAATTATTTTAAAAATCAATGATGAACAGTAAATTATTATACATCATATGAAAGAGTGTTTTATCCCAAATCCTTTGGTATCATTTTTGTGTGGTATGTGTTCACGCTTGGATGAACAGGAGACATTGTTTGCGAGAGTGCAAACATCGACTTGCGCCAAAGTGATGCCTACAGTAGGTATTATGTTGGGATTAGCGGAGTGAGAGAATGAATTGAATGTATCAAAATGAAATGCATTGCTTATGCTTTTTGCATAAGCAAAGTCACACACACTCACAAACACACAAATGTTTGTGGATATTTGATATGTGTGGCATGATTTTAATTTTGTTAGGGATGTTATTCGGACCTGCAAAGACAGAATTAATACCCAAATCCCAATTGTTTTATTCAAAGATCGCATAAGCAACTTTAGGCGCCACGGATTTATTCAACTGGCATTCGGAATGCATGTAGAATGCCCTATTCAGAATCTATTGTTCTGTTAATCCGCATTCCAGAATGTACCTAGAATGTACCTAGAATGCGGTACTTAACGACTTAATTGGCGCATTCTGGAATGCTCCATGAATAGGTCATCCAAACAAAGGCGAGATCGATCGACAGCGACTACCTTCTTATTGCGTGCCGGATATTGCGTGCCGGAAGAGTTTCGATATAGAATGCACCATAAGAATTGATAGAAATCAACAGATATTGAATTGGTTTTGCTTCCGTCTCTCCCGCGATCGGTCGCTCTTTGCATTTCTCGAGCGCAGGTGATAATGGACTTACTTTGATTTCTTTCCGACGGCTTAATTTTTGTCATAAACTCCGGTAACATCATCGATATTTAATTGTTTTCGCTTCTAGCTCTCTTTCTCTCACTATTTATTTATCAAGCGTCGGTGATATTGTAATTGATTTTCTTTCTTTTCTTCAGCTTATTAAAGATGGTGAAAAGAGTAGAAGAAAGATTGAGAAAGAATGAAGACAGATTTATTATGACATTCCCGCCAGGCCGCCACAAATATGTCCTGAGTCGGCGCTCTCAGAACAAAGGCGCGTAACAGTGTCAAATATACGCGGTGTTTTGAAACGTTGGTGTTGATCGACACGATGCCTCATTAAAGATGGTAAAAAGAGTAGAAGAAAGATTGAGAAAAAATGAAGAAAATATTTTGCATGAAAATGCGGATGAATCTGAATGATCAAAATGAGAGGAAGAAAGAGGATGCAAGAGATGGTGGGTGTTGAAAGATCGGAGGACTAATGAAATGATATATTTAGATAAAAAGCGAGAGTGGATATTTGTGGTGATTACCATCTTATTTTAAACTTTTTGGGGGGCAGGGATGGGGCGGTCCGTCTTTTTTTTTTTGGCCAGGGAGGAAGCAGTCTGGCCCCGTTGCCACCCCCCCCCCCTCCATGAGTCTGCGCATGAAGGAAAGCACATGCTTTAATGTAAACCTATGAAGTATGTTGTTTCATATAATCTTATTCCTAAACCGAGACAGACATAATTTTCTTTGTGGTCTGTACTTATGTTGCGTATCATTTTTTTTAATTTGTTACATCACTTACCTCATCTACCCTCTCTATTTTTTAAATTCCTTCTCTTATAAATAATGATTTGTGTGTGTGTGTGTGTGTGTGTGTGTTTTTTTTTTTCTTCAATTATAAATAAAATATGACTAACGGAATTTCATAAAAATTGTAGAGGGTGTGCTATTTATAAATAAAATAATGACAGATTTATTATGACATTCCCGCCACTACTATGTCGGCGCTCTCAGAATAAAGGCGCGTAACAATGTACGCGTTTTAAACTTTGGTGTTGATTGACATGACCCCTCATTTTAGATAAGAAGGAGACAGTGTTCATTCTAGATCTGGATTTATTATTATTATCGAGAGAGAGAGAGAGATTACAGGTGTAAATTGGCTGTATGCCTATAACAATTCTAAAATGTTGGATTATTTTGTAATACACAAATGTTTTTGTTCATCGGAAATAATTGCTCCTCACCATATCCACGGTTGCAACAACGACATTCAAATAATGACAGATTTATTATGACATTCCCTCCACATGTCGGCACTTTCAGAACAGAGGCGTAACAATCGTAAATATCGCGGTCTGTTCGAACTTGTGTGTTGATTACATTTCCAAGATACAGTCATCAATCCAACTTTCTACTCCATTCGTGCCTTTTCATCGTACCCACAAAAAGATCAATAGACATATCAGAATCCCGATATTTAATTGCTTTCGCTTGTCTCTCTCTCTCTCTCATCACTGCCCCTATTCCGTTATCCTGTTATCCTTGTTATAGATAAAAAGCGAGAGTGGATTTTGTGGTTACCACCTTATTTTTAAACTTTTTTAGGGGGCAGGGATGGGGCGGTCCGTCTTTTTTTTGGCCAGGGAGGAAGCGGCCTGGCCCCGTTGCTCCCCCCTCCCCCCCCCCCCCCCCCCCCCCTCCACGAGTCTGCGCATGAAGGAAAGCACATGCTTTAATGTAAACCTATGAAGTATGTTGTTTCGAATAATCTTATTCCCAAACCGAGACGGACATAATTTTGTTTGTGGTCTGCTTATATGTTGCGTATCATTTGTTTGTTTAGCGCACACTATCCTAACCCCCCCCCCTTTTTTTTCATCACCTTCCTCATCTTCCCTCTCTAATTTTTTAATTATATCTCTTTTTTTTCTTCTTCAATAATAAATAAAATATGACTTATATCATATTTCTCTACGGAATTTCATAAAAATTGTAGAGGGTGTGCTTATTTATTCCAAACAAAAAAAGAGAAGGTCATATATAGATCAGTAGAGAGTGGGGGAGAGATGATAACTGAGTGAGAGGGGAATTGGAGAGAACGAGGGAAAGAAAGAGGATGCAAGAGATGGTGAATGTTGACATATGAGGTGGTGAAATCTGATTTTAGTCTTTTTTTATATATATGAGAAGTAAAAAGATTTCTTATTTCTTATTTCCAATCTAAATAGTCCGTATGCTCTAATAATTTAACAATGTTATCTCACGCCAACATGGCATGTGGACAACAACATGCCACGTGCGCAACAACGACATACCAATAATGACAGATTTATTATGACATTCCCGCCATAAGCATGTCGGCGCTCTCAGAACGAAGGCGCTTAACAATGTCAAATATACGCGCGTTTTAAACTTTGGTGTTGATTGACATGACGCCTCATATTAGATAAGGGGAGACAGTGTTGATTCGAGATAGAGATGGATTTATTATTATCGAGAGAGAGAGAGAGAGAGAGAGAGATTAAAGGTATAACAATCCTAAAATGTTGGATTATTTTGTAATACACAAATGTTTTTGTCATCGTAAATAATTGCTCCTCACCATTGACCAGTCGCAAAACGACATTCAAATAATGACAGGTTTATTATGACATTCCCGCCACATGTCGGCGCTCTCAGAACAGAGGCGACTTAACAATAAATATCGCGGTCTGTTCGAACTTGGGTGTTGATTACAACATTTCTAAGATACAGTCATCAATCCAACTTTCAAATCCCCACCAACCTTTCGTGGTCGGGGGAAGGAGGTGGGGAGGTGGGGAAGGAGGTGGGGTGGTGGGGGAAGGAGGTGGGGGGGGGGGGGGGGGGGGGGGGGGGGGGGTAAGAGCATCATCCATTGATATTTGTTTGGTTCCTATCTCGTGAACTTAAATTGACAGTCGTAATGGATAACACTAGGTCTGAACCGTGAAACTACGAGACGTCCGGTAATATGAATACATGTATCTAAAAATGGTATGCATAACAAAATATCAGCCTTTAGACTGATCCCGCACCGTAATGTGCCCCTACAAAGAAATACGGGGTTCTCGAGCGATTTCGGTTACATCGCAAGTAATGGAAAATTTGGCGGTGCTTTCTACTTTCATTGCGCCTCATTCAGTCAATTTCGTGATTCTTTTTGTAAATATAAAAATGAAAGTTCAGACTTTTTTTTATTTCTAAAAATATAAGTAATGTTCATCAATACGAAAAATAAGGTCTGTTATTTTGAGGGAAATTGCCGTCTTATTTTGCTGAAGCTTCACGTCTTTCCTTTTCAATACACTCACGATACAAATTGCGTAAGATCGGTCGATACCTCCATTCATTCCCCCATTGTCTATGATTGTCGTGTGCTAAAGCTCGGCCGATTATCAACCGAGCCATAAATAATAGGCCTAAGCCTTCGTTTTACATGGGTTTTCGACACATTTTGTAACTATATTCTGACCAACATTATGCCATGATCTACACTAAATGCCCTTTCTTTTAAATGTGCAAATCAAATATAGGACTATTTGGGGAACTTATGCATTTTGAAATGAACATTGTTTTATTCTCGAAAACAAAAATAATATTTACTTTGAATAATTTCGACTTTGTTTCTCATAATTAGAAATCTTCATTTGTCGTGTGCCTTACCATATTACAATCTTACCACTATTGCCCAAATATATTTTATGGAATAAAATGACACACAAATCCCATTTATCAGGATAACCATTGAACAGCTAGACTTGTTTTGGTTATCCCTCGTGAGAATGCAATTTATTTGTCTTCGTCTCCATCTGTGTTCTCGTTCAACCTATCCTTTCAATAAAACTTTGTTAATCTTCGTTTCATGATCAGTTCTGTAGATGGCATGTACATGTGTACATGAAATGATGATGATGATGATGATGATGATGGCGATGATGATGCTTACAATATTGTAATAGAATAGTAATGATAATAGACATTAATTTCTTCATCTTGCACTCGCTTTTCTTTATTGCCAGAAAACTCTTTTTTTTTTTTTTTTATGTTGCCTTGCTTTTTTTCCCCTTTAACAATGGTAGCATATTTGCCCAGGAAAATTCTCATATTCGTGGCTATACCTATAACTCAAACCTGCTCTAAAATGGTTACATGCCCTCGTAAAGGTACATAAGTTAGAGTGGTTGTTTGTATTGTCATGTAGCTTGACCTACGTTTGGGCCTACATCCTCTTCTTTCAACACGGTAATCTTCCAGAGTAGTTACACCTTTACATTCGTTTGTTCCTCTTATTGTGGGATCCGGTCCAGGCAGCTGAGATAAGCGTTTCATAATAGAGGAGGTCCATACATGAATGATTCGCTAAATTGATCAAGTTGATAACATGAAAACCGTATTGTCAGAGTTCCGACACTGGTAATTACAGGGGAGAAGAATTACCAAGTCAGGAGTCGGTTATTTAATGGCTGTTTTCACAACCCGCAAAGGCCTTTGTTTTGTTATCTGTTCTTGTTTATCGGATCTTTTTTCAAATTTTTATGAATGTTTTCCCCTGATTTGTTTTGCTTTCCTTTAAAGCAAATTTCCACCACAGGGTTGGATTGCCCATTTATTTTAATTAAGTACAGTTTATAAATGCCAAGTCTCAGATGTTTCATATTCCATTCAATCTTTCGGGGAAGAGGGGGGGGGGGGGGGGGGGGGGGGGAGCATCGTCCATCAATATTTTTTAGTTTCCTAGGAACCAGTCGTAATGGAAGTCGATGTTAATACAGAATAATTATGATGTTCCCACTGAGTAAAATACGTCCTTTGCCTCCACCGTTAAATCTTTTCCCTTGCATTTATTGAACGGGTAGTGTAATTTACTTGACACGCAGTTGATTTGAACGAAAGCAAAGTGGCAACAACAACAAAAGAGAGAGAAAGAGATTGATGATAGTTTGACCGAGTTTAAAGAATTTGAAAATACAAACAATTTATTTTATATAAATGTAATCTTTTTCGAGCGGGAAAATACTTGTATTAGAACTCGTTCGTAGCGTCAAAATTCATTTTACCGGGGAAGAAATAAAGCGGCCGCAACTTTTTATGGGAAAATGGAAACGTAATACCAAGATAATTTTTCCTTCAATTAGGAGACAACGTGTTTCCGCTGTTATCAACTTCAGAAAATCAGAAGTTGAGAGAACGAATGTTATACCTTGTTTAAAAAGATAAATAAAAATAGCTCTTACTCCTTCTAAAAGTGCTCCGCGCTGTCTATATAAACTGATACTTATTCATATTCCAACACTATGTCGGCAGAAATTTGAAAAGACAAACAAGTTATTTTATATAAATGTAATCTTTTTCGAGCGGGAAAATACTTGTATTAGAACTCGTTCGTAGCGTCAAATTTCATTTTACCGGGGAAGAAATAAAGCGGCCGCAACTTTTTTATGGGAAAATGGAAACGTAATACCAAGATAATTTTTTCCTTCAATTAGGAGACAACGTGTTTCCGCTGTTATCAACTTCAGAAAATCAGAAGTTGAGAGAACGAATGTTATACCTTGTTTAAAAAGATAAATAAAAATAGCTCTTACTCCTTCTAAAAGTGCTCCGCGCTGTCTATATAAACTGATACTTATTCATATTCCAACACTATGTCGGCAGAAATTTGAAAAGACAAACAAGTTATTTTATATAAATGTAATCTTTTTCGAGCGGGAAAATACTTGTATTAGAACTCGTTCGTAGCGTCAAATTTTACCGGGGAAGAAATAAAGCGGCCGCAACTTTTTTTATGGGAAAATGGAAACGTAATACCAAGATAATTTTTTCCTTCAATTAGGAGACAACGTGTTTCCGTTGTTATCAATTTCAGAAAATCAGAAGTTGAGAGAACGAATGTTATACCTTGTTTAAAAAGATAATAAAAAATAGCTCTTACTCCTTCTAAAAGTGCTCCGCGCTGTCTATATAAATATGATACTAATTCATATTCCAACACTATGTCGGCAGAAATTTGAAAAGACAAACAAGTTATTTTATATAAATGCAATCTTTTTTCGAGCAGGAAAATACTTGTATTAA
Source organism: Strongylocentrotus purpuratus (assembly GCF_000002235.5). Classification (NCBI taxonomy): domain Eukaryota; kingdom Metazoa; phylum Echinodermata; class Echinoidea; order Camarodonta; family Strongylocentrotidae; genus Strongylocentrotus; species Strongylocentrotus purpuratus. The sequence continues at coordinate 10,008,862 of NW_022145610.1, forward strand.
AACAAGCTCGTAGCGTCAAAATTCATTTTAACGGTTAAGAAATAAAGCGATCGTAACTTTTTTTTTATTGGAAAATGGAAACGTAATTCCAAGATATTTTTTCCCTTCAATTAGGAGACAACGTGTTTCCGCTGTTATCAACTTCAGAAAATCAGAAGTTGAGAGAACGAATGTTATAGCATGTTTTGCGCCGCGCTGTAGTCACTTTGGCAGGCATTTAAAATCACGCAATTCTGATTAATGGCCAGCGTCTCGGGCATGCTTTTCAATCGCCCAATTCTCAAAAAATCGATGCGATTTGCGCCTTTTGTCTAGAGAACAAAGGCGCATTCCAGAATGCATTCCAGAATGTGCGCATTCTGGAATGCCCCTTTGTTCTCTAGACAATAGGCGCAGGTCGCATCGATTTTTTGAGAATGTGGCTAGAATGGGGACATTCCAGATACATTCCAGAAAGATTAACAAGGGCATTCGGAATGCATTCCGAATGCCAGTTGAATAAATCCGTGGCGCCTTAGCGCAAGTCGCTTTTGCTCTCTCGCAAACAATGCCTCCTGCTCATCCAAGCATGAAAACATACTACACAAAAATGATACTAAATGATTCGGGATAAAACACTCTTTCATATGATGTATAACAATTTACTGTTCATCAATGATTTTTAAAATAATTAGCAATTTTCTAGGACTGGTGTAAACTTTTTTTTGACTCACACTGTATAAGAACAGAATCTCATTACTACAATCTTGATTCATTCATTACTATTAAAGGTATCATACTTTTCCAACAAAAATCATTAAGCACATATTATCTGTTTTTGCACATATAGAGTAAGTTCATATGACTTGTTGAGAAAACATTTTCTATCATTACAAGAAAGGAAGACTACCAGTAACCTACAAGTACATGCATACTTTTATTGTTCTTCATTTTTGAGGAGTTGGCAATAAGACGGAATTTCTGATCTCGTACCTTCATTGTATCATCTTTCTGCCTAGTCATGCCATCTGTTTGGTCCTCTGCTTCTCTCACCTCGTCTCGAAGCCTCTCTAACTCATGCTGTTTCCTGGCCATTGAACGCTGCAATCGCTGCAGTCAAAGAAACATGTATGTACATCTTATTAAAGGGATCCGGTAACTTTGTCTCAGATCCTTTAAAAAAATCCTTGATTTAGCTCATGCTGCAATCATAGTTATAAACCTTTAGGGCAAACATAAATCCCATGACATTTACAAGCTGATCGCCTGTCTGATTATCAAGATATTTATTATTGGAAATCGAAATCAAATTTTGAGTTTTCCTAACACTATACTCTATTGGGGAAAAAGAGTATGGTAAAACCGGTCACTCAAAGACTTTAACTTTTTTAAAGAACTTCATGATCATTTTGAAGCGCTATTTTTTAGGGGTTCAATATTACACCATATCACAAACACTGATAGCACGTAGGGCCATGCATCTCAGATTTAACACGTTAAACGATGCCTTTAAAGCATTCAGAATAAATGCCTCAACAGATTAAAGTCAAACAAATTTGATGGTATCATTCCAATACATTGCATAACTAAATAAAATAATAATAATAGAACTTTAAATGACAAGTAAACTTGTTAACTTCTGAACTATTTCATTCCCTTACCCATTTTTTTTTTTGTCTACGAAATGTCAAAATGGGGGGTGCGGCCTTAAACGCCTGCAAATCCGGTATTCATATATCTATTTATTTTAAACGATTCATTGAAAAGAAATCATTCGCGGTCATATGGCCGAATTGCAGATTCTCAATCATAATAGATAAAAAAGATACATTAATTAGTGATAAAAAGTGAAAATGCAACATTTTAAATAAAATCCAGAGCATCAATAAAGGTTTATCATAATAGATATCAGGATACTATTACCCAAGTGTAATAATTTGAGGAGAAATGTTTACACAAATGGTATTCTAACTGAAAAATGATTATCTCACCTCATTTTCTAGATCTTTGGTGTGCAACTGTGATCTCATGTCGGATAACTTCTCTTCTAATTCTGACATTGAAGTGTTTTGCTGCTCGATACCCTGATGTACAAACATATGCAAGTCATATAGTTAAAACAACAACAACAGCAACAAAATCCAAGGCCCTGTCTTACAAAGAGTTGCGATTGATCCAAATCAATCGTAAGTCCTGTAATCAATCGCAAGTTTGCAATCTCCTATCTCTAATATGTACATAGTTGCGATTGATATCAATTGCAAATAAGTTTTCAGATTAATATCAACTCTTTGTAAGACAGGGCCCAGTTTAAAACAATTATCTACACTTTAATCTACTCAATACAATGCAGTTCAAACTCAAAGTAAATATGATTCTTGCTCAACCTTAATCTACTGATTCAATTTGGTCCAGATTTCAGACTATACACAACAGCAATTTTGCCCCATAAATAAATTGTACTTTAAAATAAATGTCTGAATTAAGGACTGGTTCAAAATACATGTACCTGTATTATGAGTTACTTTCAACATAAATATAATTGGTGTGACTTAAATACAGTGATATAAGACCAAGGAAATAGTTGGGGAAAAAAGATTATAACCACACATATAACAAAGGGAAAAGGAAACAAAATATTTCACAAGTATACAAAACAAAGAAAAACATGAAATGAAATGAATGCATAGATGAAAGAATGGAGGGTAAAATGCAAAAAGAAAACTCAATATTGAAAAAATGCTACATTAAATATTAAATATGGTACACAACCTTCTAAGAAAGTAAATAGCCTATTATGACTTCATATTACCTCAAAAACTCATTGTTAAAGGGAAACATCAAAGAGAAACAGGATACAACAATGCCAATAAATCCACAAATTCCAAGACGAACTGTACATGTATACTAGAATACATCCTATATAGAGGATAATCACACAGGGTATGGCTATCCGCTCAACAGTGATGTAGCAGTGAGAGTGTATTGCGCAATAGTTCAAGTTGAGACTGGTCAGATATATGGGGCATGACTGAGTCAACGAGGGGACAAGTTAGTGCTTGTTTGGGATGGCATAGAGAAAAAGGATGGTGGTAATTATGACATCCATATCAAAATCAGGTATATACATGTAACAAGTTGGTTGCTCTTTTAATCAGGTATATAAATATAAAGGCGTAGAGAGGCAGGTCGCAAAAGTCTCTATAGTACATGGTATTAGAAAGAAAATTCAACAATATATTGCTTTGGGATTCAGCTAGTGCCTTAATACAAAAGAGTTTGAATTCTCAGAGAATATACATGAAAGAGACCTTTAGTCTAGCTTCTCATTCAGCATTTATCCAGCTGTTAGAGTGTTTGTTAACAGATTATAGCTATCATTCTCATAATTGTTATTGGACAAATTAGTTTTCCTGGACAGGAGAGACATAAGAAAACCAGGAAAGATGTAGTTTTTTCCCCATGTTCTGTGAAACTGAGGAAGCCAACAAAGTACTTGCAGAAGCAAACATGACAACAACGGTGCACTCAACAAAAAAAGATGGATGTATTCAAAGGATAAATCAAACTGGTGAGTTCAAATATAAAGTTAATCTGTAGTTCTGGTTATGGAATTGCATTTGGAGAGAAACTGGCATAAACTGATTTTGATTTGTTAGTCATGCTCTAAATGAGTTGTTTAGACCAGTAAAAATCTGTTTTTCTTTGTAATGAAAGCTTTTTCTATTATACATTTTCCATTATGATTCCTTGGTATGTTGTTGTTTTGTTTTTAGTTTTGATTGGCGTGTATCATTCATTTATGAATATCCAGGTAGGTGTCTGTATCGGTAGTCTTGGAAATTAGTGACAATATAATGACAAGTTAATCTTTTTCTCAGAGAATCCATTTACCATCAATACCAGAACTCAAGATTTGAAATTAAAGATGGGGAGGAGATGAAATTCAAAGAACGAACCATGCAAGAGGGCACAGAAAGATATACTGTACCATAATGAGAACATAAACAATGAAAATGCAGCATTGAGACACACATCAGAATGTGAAGGACATAAGGAAACATGACAGAAATGAAGTATGGTACGAGTGTGTGCTCCTCACCTCATGTTTCTTGCGCTCTGCTTTGTTGACTCTCTCGTTAGCCTTGGTGAGGGCCTCCTCCATATCCTCTATTTGGTCACATAGTTGTTGGATCTGCAACAAATGATAACAAAATCAGTTGATTCTGTATCGCAAAACTGAGCTTCTGATTTGCGGAGACATTCCTGTAACTCACACTGTATTAACAAAACCTTTGAATTTGGTAAGAACAGGTTCACAAAATAGAGAACCAGAAGGTAGTTAAAGCACCTCTAATGTGTTGGGAGCCCCGAATTTGCCAAAAACTTGATGGCAAAATTTCACTTAAATTGAAAGAAAATGTGAAAGAGGGTGTCATATGCAGAAAATCTAAATTGTGTATTCTTTCATCAATATTCAACTTCAAACACATTCGTTTTGAAAATCCTTGCAGAAATGTGTCTTAAATGACATCCTCTTTCACCTTATGATACAATTTAAGTGAAATTTTGCCATCAAATTTTGGTGCTCACAACACTTTAAAGGGGCTTTACCTATTGTCATTTTACATGGTAATGCACCTATAGATCTCAGCAGACAGCAGATACAACAAACAATTGCCAAAACAGGCAAAGTTGAGTTTGACAATAAATTTATCTTTTCCACTTTCTTATGCTCTACATCAAACATCTGGTTGTACAATTAATGAGTGACAAACCTCTTTGTCTTTGGCTCTGACCATCTCTGTCAGTCCTTGTATAGCCTTAGCTCCCTTCTTGCCACCGCTCTCCAGCGTTGCGATCTCTGCATCTTTGTCTTTCACTTTACCATCCAACTCCTTCAAATCAACGAGAATACACATTACTTACCATCAAATCTGCTTTAAAGCGGGACTGCACTACTTGTAGCTACTTGGGCCCTCTATATAGTAAATAATGCCTAAGCGGTACCCGTTGGTCCCCCCCCCCCCCTGGTCCCCTTTTTTAATGTTAATTGAGAGCTGATTTGATGAGATTACCACCTGTCAGTAGCCATACAGGGAGGTCTAATCCCTCCTAGTCAAACTAGTGCAGATAGATTTAAAGGAACTACCTCAAAATTACAAAAATATGTTTCAAAATTGCTTTCCAGTAGAACTGTTTGTATCTTATAACATGTCTCACGTTTATGTTTTTTCATGTTCCTACTTTTGTTTTGCACCTTGGGCATATTATTTGTGGGAGTGGAACACTGAAATAAATAATTTATAGACTTTAATATCTATTATTATCAGCAATCGTGGCTTCTAGCTTTACTTGATGTGGTATACATGTATCAACAGCAAATTATTAAATGATTATTGGGACTTTCATTTTTTTTCTCATCAAGAACAAAAACAGCTGACTTAAGACAATTTAAAGCTATACATAACATCAAAGACACACTAAATAAAAACGGCCAGGTATAAAAGATAGTAACAAGATGCGATTTAAGAACAATAATTGATGATTTGTATTTATTTACAGAAACGTGTATAATTGCCCCAACTACATCTAGTCAAAATTGTAGTGATCTGCAAAGAATCTTGTACACTTGGCTCAAAACAGTTATGAAAGTTACAATATGAAAAATGAAATAATGTACATACCTTAATTACTTTTTGTGACACCTTCAACGCATTTTCAATGTCCTAGAAGGAGGTAAAGAAGAAAGACACAAACATGCATAAAATACCCAATAACAGATTTTCAAACTACATGTACATAACTGAACAGATAAATTAGTCTAGAAGTAACTGATATCTGTATTTTACCTTCTCAAACTGAATGACAATACAATTGATTTCACTGAATCGTAAACCATCTTTTTTCATATAGCTCAATTTTCATGTATTTATTATTGAATTTGATATCTTCAACTGGTACTCAGGATTATGGTTCATAATTAATATATGAAGTTATTAAGAGTATCATACATGTGTGATTGCACAAAAAAGGAAAGAAGGTAGTACCTTGATGTTCTTTGCTTTGTTTCTGATTTCATCCTGGAATTGTTCGGTTGCATCTTCCAACTCACGAACTCTCTTCTCCTGTTCCAGATACACATCCTGAAAGGCCATTTAAAGAACAGACAATATTACATGAATTATTCTTTCATAACTTTCAGGTATTAATTAACTATCATGGAGGGGTAGGGAAATAATTGTTTGCACATTTTTCCATGGTTGTTTATTGTGCTGTTATTGGTTATGTTGTAATTTTGAAATTTATCAGTATAAGTTTTTCATTAAAAGATTGGTAAGGATCGTCCGCTCTCTTTATTTCACTATCATCACTGATATTGACAGAATTGATAATAGATGATATGGAAAGGCATATCTTGTTCCTTTTTCAAATAGACTCAAAATATATAAATTCTTCTTCAAAATTACCAAACATACTTTTAAATCGAGGAACTACTTTTCTTTCACCGTCATTTTAGCGGCAGTTTTATGCAAATTTTCCAAAATCATTTGCATAAGAAAAAATACAAACAAATCAAATTCATACATTACTCTACAGGTAGTGGAGATGGTGCACATTTTGTGCAAACAAATCCAAAGACCGGGGTAATATTATCTGTAAAGTGTTTAGAGACAGTATTTTGTATAAAGTACTATATAAATCCAGATTATTATTACTAACAATATCTATAAATGCTGAAGAAGAAAAAAAAAAGTCACTGCCGATCATCTCACCTCATATTGTTTGCGTATCCTCTCCTTGTCTCTGTCTTTATCTCTGCCTGCACCTTTCTCAATATCCTGTTAATACCACAATGGATGAAAGAATAATGGAACATCAATATCCATGCATTGAAGAAGAAATGTTCATCTTGATTCTAATGATACTTCCTGTTTATATATGATCAAAAACTTGCTTGTGTGTGTCATTGGCGCTATCTTAGTGCTTGGACATGGTCATGAAAGAAATTGAATTATTCATCAATTTGTCTTGTAAAGGCCCGTTCAGAAATGACGTGGCAAAACCGTGCATCCTTTTTAAATGACGATGTTAAAGAGAAGGTTGAGTTCTGGGAAGAGGTGAAAAATAATTTGTGAGTGTTATAATTATTATTATGCAAGTGTGGAAGAACATCAGATAAGACATGTTCCCTGAAAAGCATGGCTCTTCAAATGCTTTCATATTCTAAATATGTCATGTAACATCGTAAAACTCCAGGGTAGGATTTTTACGCCACGTGTTCGTGTAGTCCCATATACATCTTTCTGTGTATAGTTTTTGTAATTTTACCAAGACTTGGCCAAATTTCTTATCATTTTGATGATTCCAGAACCTTGCAATACAAACAAATTCTTATCTGCTAGATGATCAACCTTTTCTGGTCGATTCCACACCGTTTCTTTCACAATGCAATCGCATGACCAGAACTCAACTTCATCTTTAAGATTACACTTTTCATTTCTCCATCTTAAAACACAGTGACCGTTAAATATGTCCTTTGTCCTGCTCAGTTGCCATTCATTTAAACCCCAAAAACGTAGTGGCTTTTTGGGGGGAGCGGCAGTTTACCGGGCCATATCTGAACAAGCCTTGATACATAAGTTTTAGAAAAATGATAAAGATTCATCAGATTGAATGAGAATTGGAGGAATATTTTACTCACATCAATTTGGTCCTCTTTCTCCTGTAGCTGATCCTTGAGTTTGTTGACCTCTTCTTGTAAGGGTTGTAGCGTCTTCCTGGCTGTAAGGACCTTCTCATCGTTAAGCCTTCCTATGATTTGATCCTTGGCTCTCAGTGCTGAGTTAAGTTGTTCTATCACCCTATAAAAAATATAAGATACATAACAATGTTACATTTTTCTTTGTATAGTATGATGAAGTAATACATGTATGTGCAATTCATCAGGGACCTTCTCATCGCTAATCTTCTTATGATTGATCCTTGGCTGAGTTAAGTTGTTCTATCACCCTATAACAACAAAAAACAAGATACATAATAATGTGTGTTTTTTTTCCATATAGTATGATGAAGTAAATATGTGCAATTCATCATTAAATCTATCATATATGGGATGAAGGGAGGACTGAGGAGACAAAGGGCTTTTGGACCTTCGATAGTCACGTCAATGCTACCGCATGTGCTCATACTTTATAATACCTTGCTCAGCTAGACACAAGGGTATACAATGCTAATGAGAAACTGTTCTCCTCAATTAAAATTGCCACTGACTAATAACTTGTCATACTGTAGATCAATGACCCCTACTATCATAGGTACTACAGGTATGACTGAAACCCTTACCGGTATACATGTAAGTCTTTGTCTGTATTTATAGTAGAATATTGCCAAGATTTGTTTGTGTGTGAACAGTTAACTAATGCTGATTTTGCAGCAATACTTTATATAAAGCTTAAATGCAAATACAAACAAAGCAAAGGAAGCCGCCAGTGGACGTGGGAATCACCAGACCAAAACACCCATAATAAAATTGATTTTATTATGATCAACAAAAATTGGAAAAACTCAATTAGTAATGCAAGAAGCTTTCCAAGTGCTGATGTAGGATCAGACCATCAGTTAATTATAACCAACCTACGCCTCAAGCTCAAAGCAAAACCTAGACCGCAGTACCTGAAGCGGTATGATGTCTTTAGACTCAAAGACCCCAAAACCAGGACAGATTATGAAATTGAAATAGGAGGAAAGTTTGGCCCTCTGCTGGGGGAAGATGACACAGATGTGGAAAACCTATGGAAAGAAGTAAAAACAGCCATTAATGAAACCTCACAGAAAGTATTGGGACTTAAAAAATCCAAACAACAAGAACCCTGGATAAGTGAGGAAGTCCTCCGACTGAGTGATGAGAGAAAGGAAGCGAAACAAGACAAACAAAGAGACCCAAACAAAAGACCGAGATACAACTTCCTTAACAGAGAAATACGAAGGAAAACAAAAGGCTGCAAAGACAAATGGATACAAGATCTATGCAAAAAAGTGGAAACCTCACGTCAGGCTACCAAATCCAAGGCAGTCTACACAACAATCAAACAAATCACTAAGAAATCTAGCATCAGAATGCAGGCAGTGAAAAGCAAAGATGGAGAAATCCTTACCGAGATGAAAGATGTTAAAGAGAGATGGAAAGAAAGCTTTGAGGAACTGTACAATCACCAGAACCAAACAAATGGAGAAGCTACTAACATACCTCAGATGGCCAGCCTCGAACCGGTTCCAGACATTCTGCGAGATGAAGTAGAATTTGCTGTACGAAAACTCGCAGAAGAGAAAGCACCTGGATTTGACAGCATCACAGGAGAGGAACTCAAAGCTACTGGGCCAACAGGAATCACCATACTTCACAAATTGTGCAACATAATATGGCGGGAAGAAAGTTTTCCGGCTGACTGGGGAAAAGCCATAATAACACCAATCTACAAGAAAAAAGACAAACTCAACTGTGGAAACTACAGGGGTATTAGCCTGCTAAGCCATGCAGGGAAAGTATTCAGTATCATCCTCCAGCGAAGGATCATGAAGAAAACAGAAGAAGTGCTGTCCGAAGCACAAGCTGGATTCCGACCAGGACGTTCCACTATGGATCAACTGTTCACCCTCAGACAGATAATGGAAAAGCGCCTTGAAAGAAATCAAAGTCTCCTATGCTGCTTCATCGATTACGAAAAGGCATTTGACTCAGTCTGGCAGGAAGGGCTGTGGAAAGCAATGAACTTCTTTGGATATTCATCAAAATACATACACCTACTTCAAGCACTCTACCAACAATCAAGCAGTGCAGTCAGAGTGAATGGTGAATTGACCGACTGGTTTAAAACCACAGTTGGGGTACGCCAAGGATGTGCCCTGTCCCCACAACTTTTTAACATCTTACTCGAAGCTGTGATGCTTTACGCTATACATGACACCAAGATCGGCGTAAGAGTACAGGGACAGCTAATCAACAACCTAAGATTTGCGGATGACATAGTCCTTATAGCTGACAATGACAGAGACCTCCAAACAATAGTTGACCTAGTACATCAGAGCAGCTCAAACTTTGGACTGAAAATAAACATTACCAAAACAGAAGTACAAGCCATAAGCAAACAGCCTCAACTATTGAATATAAACGTTGGAGGAGAACAGCTAAAACAAGTAGATAAGTTCACGTACCTGGGAGGAACAATAAGCCAGACAGGATCCTGCTCGGAAGAGGTAAAGCACCGCATTGGGAAGGCAATAGGAGCATTCCAAGCACTCAAGAAAATCTGGGCATCACAAGATATACGCTGCTCAACAAAGGTAGATCTGTACAAAGTCCTGGTGTTGTCTATTCTGTTATATGGTGCAGAAACATGGACATTAAAGAAGGTAGATGAAAATAGACTTCACACTTTTGAGATGGCATGCCTCAGGAGAATCATGGGTGTGACCAGATTTGACAGGCTAAGGAACACACACATACGAACACAACTGAATATGGAAGAAACTATCATCGACAGGGTTGCCACAAAAAGACTGAGATACTTTGGACATATCAACCGAATGAATTCAAAAAGATACCCCCACATCCTTCTCAATGGAAATATACATGGCAAACGCCCAAGGGGAAGACCAGCTAAGAGATGGACAGACTGCATCAAGGCGGACTGCAAAAACAGACAAGTTGACTCCCTGACTAAAGCTACAAGGTTAACAGAAGACAGGAAGGTGTGGCAAGCCATAGTGAAACAGAAGCCATCATACATCCCAGTGATGGTGTGGACGGCTTAAGTCAAAATGCAAATTGCAAATATTCAGAGTTGAGACTGATCCGTTTCAAATCAAGAAAGTTTTGTTTGAATATGAACCACTCCCAAAATTTGCAATATCTCTTCTTGCATGTAAAATTGTTGAGTTTTTTAGAAATTGAGAGGTGTCAGAAAAGGAAGAATGAAGAAGCAGAGTTGAGTGGCAGTAAAGCCAGGCTAATAATCAGGAGCACCAGGAGTGTCAAGTCTGACAGATATGAGCCCTGTACAAGAACCCAATTTATCATCATTATTATACTAGTTGCTTTGTGGAAGTTTGCATGCTAGTGTACATGTTAATCATAGCTGTGTGCATGGTATACCGCAAGATGCTGTTCAAACCCGCAGTCCCCTCCGGCAATAGAAACATTGCCCAACACTTTAGCAGACACATTAGTAGACAAGACGTCACATTCTGTATCTCTGCAATCATAAGCCACACTTTAATCCCTCATCAAATATAGTCCTGCACTTGACTGAGGCTTGCTTTCACACCCTAGCGAGGCCTAGCTAGACCTTGGCTTGGGGGATCATTTAACGAGCTAAGGGTGCGTTCAAGCTATTTTTAAAAGCTAGAATCACAAAGCTAGAATCACAAATCAAAATGCTGTTAACAAACATGGTTACTGCAGGAGAACGTTCAAGCAATTTTCCATTGCTCATTTCAAGCCCAGCCACTGCTCATCACACTGTGCAGTTTGACCTTGGAAGTATAGGTCAACTTTGCCGTGTGCTTTCTGCCTGTGTTTACGATTGACTATCGGTCAAACCGAAACAGGACACAATAATGACGTCATAGAATCATGATTGAGATCTCCGTTCATTCAAGCGAATTTTAGAGACTGTGTTTCTGCAGAATCATGATACAAAACGCATCTTTTTCAGCGTTTCATGTTTGTGTTTTTAAACACGTTTATTTTTACGACCGACGAAAAATCGCTTGAACGCAACCATGTTTGAAACTAAACGTCTTTGAAAACCGTGATTCTAGGGTGAAAAAGTGTCGATTGAACGCACCCAAAAAGACTTTGGGGGATCATTTAACGAGCTAATAGAGCTGGGGCACACCCTGTGCGCCAAGGCAAACGTTACTCTTAAAATCATATCTCTTTAACACCCTTCAAGTGTTATAAAATATGGAGAAAATGCAAGTGATTTGAAGGAAGGCTTAATAAAGGCGGCATGGTTGATTGTCCCAAAATCAAAGTTGCCAATTACTGCCCAACAGCTGAGCTTGATTTAAATTATCCTGTCAATTCCAACATTTACGGAATCTTGCCTCCACAGAAGAAACTGTCATCATGTTGCTTTATTCTTTAAGAGATACACTTGGATGGGGAGAAATGGTTCCAGTTCTAGACAAAGAAAGTTTGCAGCAATATGTGCCATTATTGGATTCAAAGGCCAAAGAAATGAATAGTCTACAATGTACTTGTTTATCTGTGTATATTCATATGCACTTACAGTCAAACCTGTATTATGTACATGTTAAAACATTTCGGGAAGAAAAAACATGTCTTTATATAGGTTGGGGTTGTAATATATATATATATATATAGGCACAATTTTCAATGTATAATAAATTTCAAGGGAAACCCCCCAAATCTTTATTACACAGGTGGTATTTCCATACAGGTAGTTGCCGGACGAGATTTCTCTGTACTGCATTATTGTTGAGACAAATTCATGTATTTCAATAAAATTACCCAACAGCTCATATTCCTTGAATTTCCTTTCCCTTTAAATGTTCCACCTCCCGCTGCACTGTGACCATGGCACATATCTTCTTCTTTGTTTTGCACATCGAGCCTAAAATAGTATCCTGCAATAAAAAATAACTTGACTCCTCCTATAATCATGCCACAAAAAAATACCAATAACATGCTTTTCCTTCGCAGACAAACATTCTACTACACAAGGTACATGTACGGCATTCAGCCTTTCCATGCCGCGTTTGATCCGTCTCCCTTCCTGTTTTCGTTTCCCATTACAACTTCAGTTTGGAACGACTTTATTACTCTCTGTATGACTCATATCAGCCTGTCGGGGATGTTGTGCTCAGTAGGCCTGTCCTCATCAGCTCAAGATTGCCAAATGGCCCGCTATTTCTGATTTGGGAAATAAGTCAGAAGTTACAAATCGCCTCTTCATCAGCTAGAGACTGGACCTCAAAACTCGAGCTCGAGAAATTAGCTTGATATGTTTTGCTCAGCATTCGTGCATAGTACGAGTCTTCAGGCTGGTGAAGATGCCACGGACAAATAGAGGGATATTTTGCAAAAACTAGCCCTAGATATCTTGGGATGATTATCATGACCAAATATCCCGCTAATTGCAACTGCAGGCTGATGAGGATGCAAATTAGCTAGATAATTTGCGACAGGATAGTTGAAATAGCAGAGTATTTGGCAATCTCGAGCTGATGAAGAAAGGCCTAGTAAGCGCTGCCAAACTCTTACTATTAAACGTACCTCTGCACGCGATGATGTATCATTGTGTTTTTATACTACCAAGGACAATAGGCCATTGCAGTGCCGGGTAGTTCCTAGCTGTAACTAGGGAAGTGCTAAATATATCCCTTTTGTTTTGGTACACGTGGAACCTCCAACATGTTCAACCGGAACACACCAGAGTTAAAAACATTAAAAATAGTCCTTTGTACGGTAGTATGGGTACCGGTATGTATTTTTTCTATTGGTTTGTATTATGTGGCATAACTGGATAACTGGATAGGTCTATCATGATGCCCCCCCCCCCCAATAATTCATGGGAGCATCATAATAAATCTATCCAAGCCCCTCAGATAGGAAATAGAGTCGTAGGTCTACTCATTTCTTACCTACCAGTCTACATACATGTACATGTATGCAGAGTTGCAGACCTACCTCCTATTTCCAATAGGAGTATTATGCTTACAATGCTGATTGCAGATATTCAACATTCAATTTCTTAAATTTTGTTAACCTTCATCAGACACATTTTTGTTAGTGCCAGTCAGGTAAAACAATAGGCGATCAATTACAACTGAATTCAAGGTCGGGAATATAGTTGCATCTACCCACAATAACCATAAGTAATTTAGGTACATATATGAAAACACAAAGCTTTATCAAAATGACTTGTCGCATTGCCAGCACTTATTAACCTCAACACAGTAAACAACTGTCGATCAGCGATACAAATGCCAGAACTCTAAATGCCAGACCCTCAAATCTAATACTACGCCCGATCTCACCAGAACAGGTGTGCGTACTATCACTCATCGCTAAATTCTGAGATCCCAAATTGAATCAAAGGCCCTGGTAAGTCCTTCCCTGAAAAAATGAAAACGTAATTCCCCCGTTGGCATGGTAACCCATGATGAAGGTCATTATTTGCTAATCGAATTGATTGCGTGACAGTCACACTCAGACACTTCAAATGAAAGGGTTTTACAAATCTCTGCCCAAGCATATACTCAAACTGCAAACTTCTTTATTTAGATTTGGTCTACTCTGGGCTCAACAAAGGAGTTGGATCCAAGGGCAAGTGACTCATGATATATAAAATTCAGGATGACCCCCACATTCTAACAAATGTTCCTAGAGGGGAATTATTAGAGAAAAAGCAGAGGCCGATCAGTGGTGGGGGGGGGGGGGCAAGAGGAGGATTGTTTTGTTGTTTACATGTGATTGTTTTTATTCTTCTTTTTCTGTTTGTAGAATATCCTGGTTATTACCGTCTTCTTGGTATAAAAGCTGGGTGAGGTATCTGCTATATTTCTTGATGCAGAGATACATGTACATGTATACTATAGGGCCAAAACAGGAGCAAAGTATTGCTGATGCACTATAGTCCAATATATCCCACATTGCTCTTCATACATTCATACAAATTCTACAAAAGTATGATTCAGAACCATACTTAATTAATCCATCAAAGCTGACTTAAAATGATTAATACAGTAGGATTCCATACTTGATAGGCAGAGAAAACATCACCAGCATTACTCCATCATGAGCACTCCATGGCAATATGAGCTCTCTGGATTTGTAAGGTAGACTTGCTGAGTTTATTGCTCCTGTAGCATACAGATCAACAGGTTGGCAAGGAGACCAGACGGGATTGGATCGGGGCAGCTACTGAACATGACTTGGCATCTAATACTTACTATTCACTGGTGTAATTCAATTTTTGTTTCTCTTTTTAAAATAAATTTCAGCAAAAAACTTGTGCAAATTCTAACTACTCAAGTTATTCATTAAATCTTCATGCACGTAAAAGTTTTCAATTTATGGAAGTTGACATTGTGCTGTTCTGCATCTTCATATTCTGGTCACTATGCGCATTTTGCAAGTTAGGGCCTATAAGTTGTGAAGCTGCTAACTAATTATAAAGATATTGTGAGAGTAACACAAAGAAAGAATGTGAGGCATAGAGATGGGGAGGGAGTGGGAGAGAGAAGAGAGAAAGAGAGAGAGAGAGAGAGGGAGAGGGAGACAGACAGAAAGACAGAGAAGGGGGGACAAACAGACAGAGACAGACATAGACAAAGAGAGAGAGAAGAGGGACAAATAGACAAAGAAAGACAAAGAGAGAGATAGAGAGAGAGGGAGAGAGGGACAGACAGACAGGCAGACAGAGACAGAAGGCAATGATAGCAAAGAAAAAACAGAAGGATAGAGCTAAAGATAGAGCAAAACAATAACAAAGAATACAATTCATGTCACAAAAGGGCAACAGACGGAGATTAAAAAGTACATGTAAGAACATGAAATCACATCCTGCACTGAAAACATTCTTTAATTCTACAAATCCCACGTCAAAAAAAGAAAGGTATTAACTTATTTGGAAAGTAACAGGCGCACAGAATCAAAACAAATCCTCCAAACTACCCTGGAACTTTGCCTGATGTTGTTTTCATGTCACCCAGGTAGAAAAATAGAGAGAGAGAGAGAGACAGATGGACAAACCATTCATGTCACAAAACGGCAACAGACAGAGATTAAAAAGTACATGTAAGAACATGAAATCACATCCTGCACTGAAAACATTCTTATATTCTACAAATCCCACGTATAAAAATGAAAGGCATTAACTTATTTTGAAACTAACAGGCGCACAAAATCAAAACAAATCCTCAAAAGCTACCCTGGAACTAGGCCCGATGTTGTTTTCATGTCATCCGGGATTAGGCCCTGGCAAGAGGGAGGCCCACTGAGAGGAGGAATTAAAAA
The DNA here is from genome assembly GCF_000002235.5 of Strongylocentrotus purpuratus. Taxonomy (NCBI): domain Eukaryota; kingdom Metazoa; phylum Echinodermata; class Echinoidea; order Camarodonta; family Strongylocentrotidae; genus Strongylocentrotus; species Strongylocentrotus purpuratus. The sequence goes on from NW_022145610.1 coordinate 10,024,889, forward strand.
CACTGGCTCAGCTATTCCTGGTGATGACTGAGCCTCTAATGAACTTGAAGGTTACAGAATCACAACTTTTCCCCTGTACCCACATCTTTAGAATAAAAAAATAAAGAATTGCATGCCTCAATCTCCTACATCCAGATGAAGAAAACTACGATATTATTTTTACTACAAATATGAAGAAGAAAAAAATCTTTTGCCGTGAATGCATGGAAATTTTGCATCTTTTTGAGCAAGATCTGGGTTGACTCATGACATGAATATTGTATACAATGAGAAATGTAAGCAATTGCAAATATGTAAACAAATTTCTTAATAAAGATTCATTCGGAGGATATGTATACCCTGTATACCCCCACCCCCTCCCCCTTTTTTCACTCACTGTATTGTAAACTATGTACTATTATCATTTTTATTCCTTATTCATTACTTCTTCTTTATACAATTTTTCTTTTGTTTAAACATATTTGTGACTTACACCCAGTATCAATTTGTAATTGAAAAATAAATTTTCTTCTTGGGCAAAAAGGGCTGTTAATCTTACAAAAAGGTGGGATATGGCACTCTCATGTGTCCACAAGGAGGAAACCTTAATCATGATGAGTGATTTATGGTAATAATGAAATCAAGCAGGCTTAGGACTTGTTAGAGGGAAGAAAGTTATAGAGATAGGCCATGCCTTAGAAATTATCTCAATGTGAAACTGATGCTGATAACAAGGAAATTGCATTTTTAAATCATATGAAAGTAAATAGGAGAATAGGGCTTCTAGATTACATACAAAAATCCCATTGTTTTTTTAATTTCAAACAACAACCTACATGTAAAAGACCGTGGAAACAAATGATATAGGGAGGAAGACCTACATAATAAAACATTCCATGCCATGAACTTAAACATAGTAGGAACTGATACTTCAAGAGACGTGCATAAATTTTAGGATTTTAACCACTTAACCATCCAGGTAAGAAGAGCCTAGGCCTAGAAAGCATGGCATAAATAGGGTAATTCCCTACTTAGCTCTCCTCTTACACAGGGTATCACTTACTTGGAGATGAAAGGAAATTAACTTTCATTTTCTAGGCTAAGACTTCAAGCTATCTGGCCTGTATGCAGTTATTAGATAGGAAGGATTAATGAAAAAGGCCTTGATTTTAATGACAGAATGTGAAACTGATATTTCATCTATAAATACAAGTTAACAGAAGCAAGGAGAGTTTGGAGGCAGTAAGAGTTATTAACCCTAAACTCTTGAAATACAAAATGTTTTTTATAATCCCAAGATGATTTTCTTTGTGACAAAAGGTGCCCCTTTCCCATTTTGTTAAAATTGAAATACTGTTTGATGATGCCTACAACTATATACTGTTACGGAACCTCTTATGAAATGGACAAAGAAAGTTATTTTTTTCCACATACAGAACTTGGGGAAGATCCGGCCATATCCAAATTTGGGCAGCTAAAATCCCTACATACATTTATGTTCATCACTGAAAGAGTTAAAATGCTTATCAACTCCACATAACTACATACCCGTACATGTCTCTCGAAGACATACACTGCACACTTAACAATTTAGTAGTACAGTGTGTATTTCCCTGTGGTCCTACATGTAGCATTCTAAGTAAACCAAGTCATCACCACAGTAATGTCTTCCCTTCTACGAGATTCAGAGGAAAGAGGGGGCAGGAACATCCTTGGAAAACAAGAAATGACTGGATTGGTCACAGATGGAAAGCAGCTTGAATTCCAGGCAAAAAAAAATTACACAAAAAAACAAACAAAACGTAAGAGAAATGGCCTCACCCTGAAAATAAGTGTTTAATGAGGATCAGACACTTCAAGGGAAAATGTTAATAGGAGAGGCCCCCAGAATAACATTTAAAAGGAAATTGAAGACTCAGTTCTATTGCACAAGGATTAAAAGGGTATTTAAGTGTGATAAATCTGAATTTAATGTCGATTGCAACAACAAAAAAGAGACAATTTATTGGATGATTTCAATGCAGATCAATAACATATTGTTATATAACTAATGTGCTTAGATTAGCAAGTGTGCGCTTGTAAACAAGTGACGCCTGGCTGGAATGCTCCCCATGGAGAGGAGAATGTGCATACATTGTGTGCAGGTAAGCCTGAATCCGATGACCGGGTAATAATATATCTATAAAGCGCTTTGAGAGGGCCTGCGGTCATGAGAAGCACTATTATATATAAGAACAAGCTATTATTATTATTATAACAGGGTCCAGTTTACTTTTCATAAAAGATCAAAAATCCATCTACTACAAATAAACGTCATCACTATTTTAATTCCATAACCTTTTTTTTTTTTTTTTGACAGGTATAATGAACTCAGAGTCACTTGACGTTATTTTCTGACCTCTCTCTTTCTCATCAACATGTATTCCTGTCTCATCAAGCAAGTTACAAGCTATACCTCCAAATTTTTGATGGATGGACCTCAACAGTTGGTCAAGAGTCTACAAAGATCAAGTCATCTAGCTTCATTTCAGCGTGATCTGCAATGACTGGGCATGTTTACCTCACGCAAGGGGAGTAGTCTGAAAGCACCAACCCTTGTCAGTAAATGTGTGCATTTAACAGTGTCTGAATTGTAGGACCACTGTATGTGTACACTGCAGTCTACTGTACATCATTGGCTCTGTACATACTTTAGCTCATCAGCAGAGACTGATAAAGTTAGGCTCAGCTCAAAGCTTATTAGTAAAATTGTGTTGAAGTGTTAAATTAGAGTCTGTGTCTCTAGGCTACTAGTAGCATATCAACAAAGCACTCTTACTATCAACTCAGGGTCACAGGAGGCCGCTTTATTTTTAGCTCTTTCGCAATCAATCACAACAAACAGGGCTTCTGCAACGGGTAACAGCTTCTTATTACGACAGTGGAGAAATTAAGAGGGGTTCCTGTATCTTTTCAATAAGATAGGGTCAGGCTTGCTTTTAGATCTAAGTGTTTTTGTATCACGCAATGCCGCCTTTCGCCGACACTAGTGTTCTCTTCCATACTATTACATGTTGTACCATGAGTGCTTCACATATTTTTTTAAGATATGCTTAACTACTTTTGTTTTGTAATTGATTAGTGATGCATATCATCATCTTAGCAGCAGCGAACCAATTCAATCGCCCAATTTTGACTTCCCTTACAGGGACTGCCGACGTGACTAGCTAACAACAATTATTTTCTGATATTTTAAGTTGCTATTGTTCGCAATTGCACATTATATATATATATCCCCCCAAAAGAATAAAAAACAAAAATGTAGCATTACCAACACTGTACCTCAAACAAATTTTTGAAAATAGGAAACAAATATTGAAAATTGAATTCATCTTGTAGCTTCCATAATGATGACTTTGTAAGCATTGCCGTAACTGATGACAACACATCAATTTGGACATCTTTTTTACTCTTACATAATGGTTTGAGGACTGTAGGTGTAATTTAGAATTAAGCATTCTTATTCTACTCTTCTCACAAATGAAATGATCAAAATTCCCTTCACAAATTTCAGATTTTGGAAAGATTCAGGCAGAGGTTGAACTTCTTGAGACAAGTTTTCAGAATATTTATGTAATTTGACCTAAAACCTCTAGAACAGGAGGTCAAAAGGTACATCTCATAAACATACTGGGGACAAATTTTAGAATATTCACTCAATCTTAAGAAGAACTCAGGTTCAGCTCACGAACAGCTGTCCGATCTTACTGCTGGGATTTTGTGAGTTAATGAAAAATTGTCCTGATTGAATTTCCCCTATCCAATTTCCTTCAGTTTTTATCATTCCTGCCAAGTGAGGTCAAATGTATGCAGGCTTCATTTATCTCAACTGACCTAGGCTCTGCTAGGGAGGACTTCTGCCTATGTTTGCCCCAATCAAAGCAGCAAAGGAAATACATGGGAGCAGGAGCGATTTAGCTCTTGTAAGCTCAAAAAATACTCTTGTAAACTAGAAACTGTGAGAAAATTGTGCTTATAGAACACCAAATGCCTTAAGAGACCCACAAAAAGGAAAGTATCTTTACACTGACCAGGTAAGACGATTAGTGGGTTGGGGAAAATGTCTACTAGCCCTATAAGGCCACCACATCCATGTACCCTACATATAGACTATGACAGGTTTGAGAAAGAAGTCATAATATTTAGAGATTAAGTAAAATTGTGAACAATGTAAATTCTTCCTGTTTGAGGCGTTGGAAGGTCACTAGTATAATACTTTTGAGACTGCAGGAATGTGAAGCCTTCCTATTGGAGAATGGCCAATTCTACCAAGAATCGAAATGACTGCGTAAAAGTCGCTCATCTATACACTCTTTCCTAGCCAACATAGACTTGTCTCCTAATACTCCATCAGGAGTGGAGATGGTGCACATTGTGCATGAATGAATCTCATATCATTATTATCAATTAAAGACACAAGATACCCAACAATCCAGACACTACTACTCTTCTGGCCATTCGGAACCTCAACTAGGAAGACTTACACATTTTCTAAAATTTCCTTTAAAGGCACACTGTCCCACTTGTAGCTACTTGCTCCCTCTATATAGAAAACTTCCCCAATCGGTGCCTGTTGGTCCCCCATGATCCTCTTTTTCTTATGTTAAATGAGAGCTGAGTTAATGAGATAGCCACCTGTCACAGTGACCTCGCTAGCTCGCTGGGTGGTCTAATCCCTTCTAGCTGAAGTAGTAAAGTCTGCCTTTAAAGCCTGTCTGTACTAGTTTGGCCAGGGGGGATTAGACCACCCTGCAAAGTCACTGACATGTGGTAATCTCATCAAATCAGCTCTCAATTAACATAAGAAAAAGAGGATCATGAGGGACCAATGGTCACCGTTTAGGCATTGTTTGCTTTATAGAGGGCTCAAGTAGCTACAACTAGTACGGTGGGGCTTTAAAAACCTACCTGTCTTTCTCGGCTAGGACTCCTCTATTGTCCATGTGTTGCTTCTGAGATGCCATCTTCTTGCTGTGTAGGTCACCCTCCAGGTTGTCCTTGGTAGAGGAAGCATTGTTGAGCTGCTGCTGTAGACCCTGGTTTGTCCGCTCCAGCTCATCAAGATCCTACAACGTATTCAGTCACATATAATGATAATCACATTAACATTGAATAATGATGATAGTGAGCATCCATGCAGTGCCAAGATTGTCTTAAGCCTAACTGCCAAGCCTAGCATCCAGCATGCCAATATGTTGATTTTCGTCTACAAGTTTCTATTACATTGTCATTTTTTAACAAAATAAACTGGTCTTGGTAAATACAGTATTATGTTGAAATCATGGTCAGTATTCCATAGAAGCGTTAACTGACAATAATTCTCATCTCAATGAAGAACAGTGAAACCTCATTAGCAAGAATTCCATTTAGGAGTTTTCTATAATGATGCTCCAATGTACTATCAAAAACTGTAGTAAATGCAATGTTGTGATTTCTTCTTGTGAAAATAAGACCAATCAATTAACAAAGCTCCATCCTTATTAGGCCTGTTTTCATCAGCTCAAGTTTGCCAAATAACCTGCTATTTTCAGACTCTGGATATTATTCCAAAGCTATAAATTACGTTATCACTAGACCGATACGCTCATCACAAACTAGCTCAGACGGGCGCAGCTTAGCCCCTTATTTCCCAAATAGCGGGATATTTTGGAAACAAGACCGAGAATTCTCTGGATATTTTCTCGACCAAATATCCGGCTAATTGCAACTGCGGGCTGATGAAAACGCAAATTAACTGGTTAATTTGCAATCGGGATAGTTAAAATAGCGGGTAATTTGGCAAACTCGAGCTGATGAAGACAGGCCTTCTAATGACCCACCTGTTGGATCCTGCGACATTTGCCTTCGAGCTGCTCCTTGAGTTGACTGAGCGCATCTTCCTTCTCTTCCTCCATCTTCTCTGCTATCACATCCTTCTCATGGGCCAGGCTCTCCACAGCATTACTACAGGAAAATAACAATATAAAAAATAATATGACATAGTAAAGTATCTCTCATCATTAAAGGTAAAGACCAGTTATGGTCACGCGATTGCATTGTGAAAGAAACGTTGTGGAATCCATCAGAAAAGGTTGATCATCTAGCATCTAGCATCTGCAAGGTTCTGGAATCATCAAAATGATAAGAAATTTGGCCCATTCTTCGTAAAGTTACAAGCACTATACACAGAAAGATGTATATGGGACTACCCTATATGATATCTCTCACAGACCATGAGAGAAACAAATTTACCAAATATATGAATTAGTAGGCGGTTTCCCGGCAAATTTTTTATCATCATGTATTAATCAAACATATTCTTTCACAAGATTGGTAATGAGAGCTTCCATTTCATTTTTTGAAATTGGGGCGGTCCAATACTGGTCTTTACCTTTAACTTTCTATCAGTGCATAAATCATATACAGTCAAACCGGTCTATAAAGACCACCCAAGGGAAACAGAAAAAGTTGACAGGTGGCCTTTCTAGACAGGTTCTACAATACACATGTCTCTCTCAATATAGACAGGTGGTCTTTATAGAGAAGTAATCGTTATTTACAGGTTTGACTTTAGCCTGACTTAAATCTTGCTGCCCTGATATGGCACTGGGCATTCAAAAAAAATTGTTTATACTACAAGACAGATACAGATACAGAGAAAGAAAGACAGAAAAGGACCAAGAAAAAAAAAAAAAAGGACTGAAAACTGAAGCAAAGAGAAGCTTGGAAACAAAAAGAAAATCATGACCATAGGATATCTAGAGATAAAGACTTTGAGGTAAAGGAGAATAATGTGGATATATATTGAAACAAGAGAAAGAAATAGAGACGGGGAATTACAACATCAAATACACATGTAAATGTATGCCCAACATATAGTATACATTTGTACCAGCAGACTTATTTTTCCTGGCTAAAACCCTTTGTACTGCTAAAGAAATAGGTATATTTTAAGAAGAATCTTTCTAACAACCTTTCAAACTGTAACTAGGGCTGGGCGGTCATTGCATGAAAGTAAAACCAAGTATAAATAGTGGATCGAGACATCCCTTCAAGGTACTAAGAAAAGTAATCAAATGTGTTTATTACTGCATGAAAGTAAACCAAATATAAATAAAGGGATCAAGACATTCTTTCAAGGTACTAAGAAAATTGATCAAATGAGTTTATTATTGCATAAAAGTAAACAAAATATAAATAAAGGGATCAAGACATTCTTTCAAGGTACTAAGAAAATGAATCAAATGTGTTTATTATTGCATAAAAGTAAACCAAATATAAATAAAGGGATCGGAGACATCCCGTCAAGGTACTAAGAAAATGAATCAAATGTGTTTATTATTGCATAAAAGTAAACCAAATATAAATAAAGGGATCAAGACATTCTTTCAAGGTACTAAGAAAATGAATCAAATGTGTTTATTATTGCATAAAAGTAAACCAAATTAGATAAAGGGATCGAGACATCCTTTCAAGGTACTAAGAAAATGAATCAAATGTGTTTATCATCTAATGCTTTTCTTCTCTCACTTCACACCATAGGATCTGAAACCGAGAAAGGCCAACATCCTGCATGGATGGTTTTAAATAACCCGGTAACGTCTTCCTTCTCAGAAGACAGGACTTTCCTTTCGGATCCATGGAATTTAACCATGAAGAGGCACAAAAGAAAGTTTTCTGTAGTTTTCTATATACATGTGTATACTGCACATTCATAATAAGCATCAATATTGTTTATAAATGTGTGTGTGGCTAGATATTCAAACAACGATCCATATGCTTTTTTTTTTTCTTTAGGGATCACTATGGTTGTTTAAACCACTGAAAATAATTTTCAAAAACCTCAACATTCAGTAATGTATAAAAGAAAGGCTTGATGGTATATGGATTTAAATGAAGAGACACACAGGTTGTTTTCTGTAGTTTGCTGTACACCCTGCACATACATGTACACTGCATGTAGCCATACTATTTTTCATTTTGTGTGACTGACTATTCAAATGATGATCAGTATGCTTTTTGTTCCTTCAGACATCACTATGGTTGTTGAAACCACTGAATTTTGTTCTCTCTCTCTCTCAAAAACCTCAACATTCATTAAGGTATAAAAGAAAGGTTTGATGGTACACAAATTAAACCAACACTTCTTATTCAAGGATGCCATTTCAATTTCTACATGTACTTGTTGAAAACCTTGCACTTGTATACTAAACCACATGGGAGAATCTAGTAACAATTCTTGATCCACTGCTCGAAGTTCATTCCATCCCAAAACTATGTATGATAAAGCAAATATTTGGGGTTTATGGGGTGGCTGATAATATGCTCAAATCTAATATTCTTTGAACAGATTTAAAATAACATGAACTTGAGCATTCATGTATACTTCAGAAAGGTTTGTTTTGTTAATGCCAAGATAAGCTCATTACTTGGGTAATGCTCTTTGGAAGTTTAAAAAAAAGAAACACATTATCCAATGTGTTCCAATGCACATTGTACATTGCATCGAATAAGACACAAGCTCAAAACAAGTGCTTTGAATGTACTTCATACTAATTTACGTACATACAAGTATAAAGCCTCTAGAAGGTTTCTGGCAAGAAGCCATTTCTTTTCTCTTTCGACATTTCCGCTTTAAAACTTGGCTTCGTGGGAAAGGAGCTTGTTATAGTTCCTTCCCGTCTCATGTTCGTGAGGTTCTCCTTTTAATGCTCACCGCAAATACTCCCCATCATCCATCGTAAAGCATTGCTGTATAATACTTTGCAGCTGGCTAAACTGCAATACCTGTACCTAGCCGAAACTCATGCACCTGAAGTCAATTCTTGCTCATGTACACTCTCTCTATTCTTAATATTTCTACTGAATCAGTCCCCTTTGAGAAGCTCCTGTACTTTCATCCTTTATGGCATTGAAAGTTTAAAGGCACACTGTCCTACTTGTAGCTACTTGCTCCCTCTATATAGAAAATTTCCCCAATCGGTGCCTGTTGGTCCCCCATGATCCTCTTTTTCTTATGTTAAATGAGAGCTGTCACAGTGACCTCGCTTGCTCGATGGGTGGTCTAATCCCTTCTGGCTGAAGTAGTAAAGCCTGCCTTTAAAATAAGCCCCCACAGAAAATTAAACATGGATGAATGCAATGCTATATGTGTGCCTTTCTTTCTGTTTTTCCGCTCTTCTTCTAAATTTTAGAGATGATATTGATGTGATAGCTCTCTGGTACCTCTGGAAACCTGTCTATAAAGACCACCCAAGGGAGACAAGCAGGTGGTCTTTATGTACAGGTTCCTTTAGTACATGTTTCACTGAGAAACCATTTTCAAGGGTCTTTGTAGACAGGTGGTCACTGAAGCAGGTTTGACTGTATTTCAATCCCTCATTCAGAATGTATTAAAAGAGAACATGAAACCAAAAGCATTGGGGGGGGGGGGTAAATCATAATGGATTTTTTTTTTTTTTTTTTTTTTTTTGTTATCTTCCAAACAAGATACAGAGATCCAGGTGTGAATGCTACAAGATTTCCATCCATGCTATTACCCATGAAAGTCCACAGCCCTTCCACATCATGACCTATTTTCCCCTGACTTACGATGCTTTGACTAGCAGTTGCTGCTTCTCAGTCAGTTCTTTCTTCAGGCTCTCGACTTCTACTTTCAGCTCAATGTTCTGTGGAAAGAATAACAATGTACACAAAAAATTATTTAAGGATATGAATGAAATTTTGCCCAAAAAACAAACAAAACAAATATCTTCAAGAGAAGCACATTTCTTCTAGAAATTATAACATTTATGCCAGAAAAGTTTTATTCAAATGAATGGATGACAAATCCCTTTAACTAAAATTTCATAACATGAAAAACCTACTTTTTTTTCTTAGTACATTCATGTTTTTTTTTAATCTTTGTACTTTTCTGTTATTTTGCCAATTCTATTCATCAGATAGAAATTCACAGTTCTATCTTTTCATTTATCTTTGATATCTTGCAGACCCTAACTATATCAAATGATTTTGCACCAAGTCAGAGAGAAAGAGAGAGAGAGACAGACTCTAGAGACACACAGAGAGAAAGGGAGAGAGAATATTTTCATGATTTCCTTCCTTATATTGTTCTTATCTGGTCATCAATCTGTAAAATGTCACTAGAACAAACCAAGAGACCACAGGATTCTATGCCACCGAGAAAAACATTTTCAAACAATCCTCTAAATGTTGCGGTAAGTTCACACAAATGGCACATGGAAATGACATCATAGACACAGCTGTAAGCACAGGAAGTATAAAAGGATGGAAAGACAGAATATGGGATGGCCTAAATAATCAAAAACAAGTCTTGAATTTTTTTTAAAGATGTGCATGATGAATGAAATTTCATTTTTACAAAAACAGGTTTAGACCATGCCCTATCAAACTCTGTATGCTTTGTGCATAATATCATTCTTTATGAATATCTGTAATATGAAAACTTAGAGCAGTACAATAAAATTCATACAATAATAAAAGAACAGTTTATTTTTAAAAAGGACATCTAAAAAGTGGTTGAAGGTGCTCCTGAAAGAGAGCATGTAATAACAACAGCCCCCAGGAAATATAAGAACACTAATTTGTTCTCATTGGTGTGTATACATATGCAATGTGTGAAGTACTAAATGCCATAATCTACATGTATATAAATTGCAGTATCGGTATCAATTATCATTCATACTTGCATATCTTTAGATAGAGACAGCAAGAGAGTCCAAGAGAAAGACAAGACAGCAGCCAATGTCTTTATGAAGGACTCCACAATGCTTATCCCATCTAAGACAACATCCAGGTCTCAATTTATTTTGATAAGTGCTCTTGAAAGTGAAATAAGATAGATTTTAAGCCACTTCAACTTACATTGTAATTTCCTCATAAAAACAATCGATGTTCTTCCCCGTTTAATGACCTACTACAATGTGCCCGACTGGGAAATGACATACATGAAGCTTTGGTCCTACATGTACATTTGCTCTGTCAACACTTGCTACAAGCTGTATGTTATCAAAGTCATAGGGTGAATAATGAATTTGAGTTACGATTGGATTTAAGGTTAGGGGTACATCCCAAATTCTTGATACAGTTTTAGATCCAGGGCTGAAGTTAGAATTCAGTAATAACAATAATAACAATCTACAATGTAATAGCGCTTAAAACGAAAGACCGTCGCTAAGCGATTTACAGATATACATATAATTACCCTGGTCATCAGTTTCTTTCATGCACAATGTGTGCCATTTCCACTCCCTGGGGAGTGTTCCTACCTCATGGTCCCCATGAGGTTACAGTACACTACGTACGTCACACTATCAGGTCTCCATTTTCTCCAGGGTATGGGAGCACAAATGTAGACTAATGCCTTGCCTAAGGAAATTATTGCTGTGTCAGGGATCAAACCCACGACCTTTGCATTTGAAGTCCAGCACTTGTACCACTTGACTACGACACCTCTACCAGTATACATGTAGGTACTTGCTGTATCTTCAAGCTGTAAACTTGGTCTGAATTCTAAAGAATGTAGACAATAGTCAAACCATATTTGGAAACTTTTCCTTGACATTGAGACTACACTTCCCATCTAACATTTCCTATAAAAATCAGTTTTCAATCCATTGTTGTTTAGCATTGTTCACACTGATTGATATACGATTTGTTCTCCGTTTTTTAAACTGAACAACACCTGAACCTTTTAAAACTTTACAGCTGAAAGCAGATCTTTTCTTTGTCCAAAGGCACTAGATATAGATGTAATACCAGAATGTAAACTGCCTATCGTAGTAAAAGTGTCCCCTCCCCATCAATTTGAAAGATGACTTTCTACAAAAACAATTAACAACTACACTGTATGACTAACTTTTCACAGCTTGCCAGTGATGTAAAGAGGTCATGGGAACAAGGCACGTTTGTTGTGACATGTTTGTGAAATGAAATCTACTTGTTTACGCACAAATCTGCTGATTTGTGATGTAAGAAAATGCCACTGTTCCCCTTCTGTATAATCCAGAAGGAAAAGTCGTCATATTGCATTTCATCGACAGTTGGCACAAGATTTTGAGTTCTAACTCAATAACAAGCTACAATGTAACATACTGTACAGTATGTGTTCACACATTTTAAATAGAGAGTTGACTTCTGGTCACGTGTGTTTACAATCATTACCTCGTGTTAGAAACTGTATCAAAGCAACTAGTGCTGTAGTCAAACGTTTAACCGTCCGGTATCCGACCGCCCATGGCGGATTCCGTTTTCAATTGGACGGTTTCGTTTTCCCGTTTTTTTTTTTTTTTTTTTTAAATTTTTTAAATATTTTTTTATATATTTTTTTATTTTTATTTTTTTTAAAGTTTTGATTTATGCCCCTCCACCTGGCACTATGCCTGGCAATGTCTCCCAGCTCAGTAGTCGGTGTGATGACTTACCACTTGGAAACTAGAACAACACTCCAATTTGTCTGTTATCTTGGTTTGAAAGTAATATTTGTAATAGATCTCAATATATATTCATCCAAGTTTAACACATGGTGTACCACAAGGTTCTATCCTAGGTCCTCTACTGTTTTTAATTTACTTTAATGATCTTACACATTATTCTAAAACGACATTGTTACTATTATTTGTGACTAGTTCACAAGCACAAATCGGCGCCTTCAGTTAAATCACCTTCCTGCTTTTTCACACGGCCAATTTTTTTTTTTTTTTTTTAATTTTTTTTTTTTAATTTTTTTTTTTTTAAATAAATCGTTAAACCGAAAAACCGTCCGGTTTTTAAAGGCGGTTAAACGGAATTGGAGATATCTGTGATGTTACAGCACTAAAAGCAACTGGGAAAGGGGGATTACATAGTGCATTTGAATTGATGTCTATTTAACTGCAAAGTTTTGGAATGATCTACAGACGTGTATCATGCAAATGAAAAGAATTTGACTCAATTCTGCTAAATCATGCACTGTGCACAAAAATGAGTACATGGGACCACCCATGTATGGCATGAAAGTTGGATCTAAACTTTTCACCTCTTTATTGTCATATTTCGAAATATGATGGCATTTGAAGATTAATCTTCTTCAAGGATCATTTCTCCTATACATGTAGATGACATTCTGTAAACTGACAAACGAAAAACCGAGAAACCTCACTAATGATTTTTCATCTTTACCCAACCTTAAAGCTTCTTAGTAAATGGATCTCGCCACATTTCCTGGGGTAACCTAATTCCCGCTGGGTCATCACATGACTCATGATATCCAATTAGAACATCTTACGTGAGTGCTCCTGACACTTACTGAGTGAATTAAGTTTTCAGGTTATCAGGTGAATCAGAATTATAGCTCATAATAGTTGGCAAAAGTTAATGCTTTCTGTGGGTATCCCAGACACATTTTTTAAATTGAATTTTATATTGTAAATATTTCATTTATGTAATGTTTGTTTGTTTTAAAGTGGTGAAAATGAATATGAAATTACTGAAAAGTTAATCTGTTAGCACTTGTCAGTTTCTGGGTCCCAATGAACCATGAGTCATTGTCGTTCTATTTCATTATAAATGAATGCACATGTAGAAGAACTTCAGCATAGGCTTCCTGATAAAGAAGGCCCTAAGGCCACACCTATTTGGCAACATTCTCCATCCAACCCCCTCCCTCCCCCCCCCCCCCCCCCCCCCCCCCCCCCCCCCCCCCCAATGTGAATATCTTCAAAGTAGCTAGTGGTAACAAATACGGTACATAGATATAAAGACCTACAGTTGTACACTTTTACATGAACTGACCAGTAATGCACAGAGAGAGAAGGATGTGTAAACATCTTTTTGGCCATGCCCCTTATTAATTGATTCCCCCCTCTGCGTTTAGACATATATATCTGCCTTTCACAAAAACATGGTACGATCCCTCTTATTCATACTTTAGCTCATTTACATAACTTGTAACATGTACTTGTTAGGTGTCTATAGGACTATCAAGTTCATGATTTATAGAGATCACATGATTTCTTGTTGATAAAGTGAACGATCCCTGCAGGAAGTTTCCTTAATGCTATCCAGTATTTCCTTAAGTCTGAAGCTATGTTAACATGGGACTATAGTATTTTAAAATTTAAGTCTGCCAAACCTCAAAGTTACACAGAACCATCCACTATCAACGATGATAACAACAAGTATTCCCAGTTCTAAACAACAAGAAAACATCCAATTTAATTAAAAGCTGGCGTAACCTCAAAATTAATTGCATCCACACAGCACTTAATTTCAACAAAGGACCCCTGCCCCCTGCTTGTAGTTATCATGCTAACCTTTAGATAGCTTTAAGTAAACTTTAATTTCGTAACTATGAGTGTGTCGAGTAAGGACCCCCTTTTGCTTGTAGTTATAGCCGCGTTAACCTTAAGTTTGAGTCAATTTAACCTAAATTTTGTACAGGTTGTATGACTGTACCCACACAGTCCCTAACTACAAGATACACGTTTCTTCAAAGTCTAAAATCCCAACCTAAACTTTAAGTAGACAGACTGTTATGTGAACCTATCTTAAGATTTGATAGAGATACGTTATCTCACAGACAGGATATCTTATCTCCTGTATATGATACCACAGGGTCAGTTTTCTTGATCGGATCTTCTGATTTTTTAAATCTAAAAATTACCATGGAAATAGAGATAGGGACACATGAATCTTGTACTTAAATGTACATTTATGTTCAACATATGGACATGTGAAGTGCCACTTGAATGATAATATTATAGGTAAGGTTCTTAGATTTGATGAGTATTATTCTAAATGAAGAAAGCCAAAAATGTACAGCCAAACTGAGCTTTGATAACAAGATTTTTTCTATTTCATCACTGTTTTTTTTCGAGAGCAAATGCTTGAATTTGCTCTCAATTGCAGATAACAAATCTTTTATGTTGCCATTGATAAAACCTCCTGCTTGTTAAAAGAGCAAGAGGCCAAGGCAAACATGTGGTATACTGTATGTCTTGCGAGCACCCCTCCTAGTGAGGGCTTGTCCTCCAGACAACAGCAACATGTAAAATGTACTTTATTTCAAATATCAGTTAATGTATAGTAGATGTACAGTGGAAAATTTATTTTGCAAGGACATTGGGACCATGAAAATCACCTTTTTATAACAAATATCTTGTTATATCTGAGCTCTTCATAACAAGTTCTCCTGTATTGGACATATGAAATCACACAACTAACATGGTACTCACTTTCAAAACAAGTTTTAGAATTGGCCATATGGCCATCAACTGAAGTAGGAAAAATAAGTACATAAAACCACTAGAAGATATGCTGGCATTAGTTGTTGCAAGGTGTTTTTTTTTTAATTATTTACTATTGACTTCCGTAGTAGTAGTCACGTATCACATTCAGTCAGTAAGTGGAACATCTGCTCAGTAAATGTACATCACTCGTTGTATGACAGTTACACTGTAGAAAGTGTTTTCACAGACAATTTGTACTGGATATCAAAGTGGTCCACACACACAAATGGTGACCTATCTTTAAGGGCTGCTGGACTCGCACATAACTGGGTGGACTACTCTTTCATACTTTACAAACTATCAAAGACATTCTTGTCACAAATTTACAGGGGTCTATTTCAATCATGTGGGCCCCTTTTCTTTCCTTTTCTTTTTCTTTTTTAAGTGAAGGCAAATCAATCTTAGCTCATGCAGGGCTTGAATATTGTCAGTTTTAGGGGCAAGTCACTTCAGCTAATCAGAGGATCACAAAATCCAAGACCAATACTAGTACATTCGGGAAAAGGGTATGGATGCAGTGAGCAGTAGTTTTGTTAATCTGAGAGTGGCACTGCACCACTTAGTAGTATTACAGCAAAATGCCTAGTGGCCATTGGACAATTTGAGCTTCTTCCTGTCTATTTGTCTCTTTTTTAATATACTTTATTCATTGTTTATTTTTAATTGTTACTATAGTAGCAGAGAACAATCAAGATCTCCTAATTTTCCAAGATTGCCACTCACTATTAGGACATAGAAAACTTTTTATTAATTTTTAAAATTTCATGAATGGTGCTATCTTTTTTTTAATGACAAGGGACTCTTTAATTTTCTTGATAATTTATCCATAGCAGCTGTCTTTTATATATTTTTTATGTATTTTTCCCTGTAAAGTGGAACAAAATCTACCAAAAACTAATGATTTTTTTCTTCTTTTTCTTTCTTCCAAGGATCTCGGTACTCACTGTTGTGATGTCATCATTGTCTTCGAACTTTTGTTGCATTCTCTCCTCCATGAAGTAGATGCGCAGCTTGAGACTGAAGTTCTCCTTCTTCAGATCGGAGATTTGCTGCGGAATAAAGGATGGAGGGGTGGCAGGATGAGTGAGACAAAGGTGGTAAAGAAAGAACCCTGAAACATCGCACAAAGTGACATATCTTTTTCTTTATGGTCTATTCCATTTGGAAGATTATACAGTGCGTCCCAGAAAAAACGAAACCGAGAATTATCGATGTTTTATCATAACTTCCTTTTTTATGGGACGCACTGTATATCATACTTACAGGTACAATCAAACCTGCTTTAGTGACCATCTGTATAGAAAGACCAGCTGTCTACAAAGACCACATTTTCTGGTTTCCTTGAAAAAGGGTTTCTCATTAAAACATGTACTAAAGATACCTGTACATAAAGACCACCTGCCTGTAAAGACCACTTTTCTTTGTCTCTTTTGAGTGGTCTTTATAGACAGGTTTCACTGTATATGAGAACTACATGTATCTTTTCCCGTATCTATAGCAGGTAAATTTCTCATATATAAACAGGGCTAAAGGCCGAGGTTAGTTTGCAGACCACAAACCCTTGTCATTCTTTGTGCGTAACAGTGTCTGCACTGTGAGAATATGTAATAGAAAAATACAGGTATCCTAAACAAAAAACTTCAAGCCTAACTGCGAGTAAGTTTTTTCGAAAATGTATGCACAAACAATGTACAGTCAAACCTGTCTATAGCCACCGCCCAAGGGAAACACCAAAAGTGGTCTTTGTAGTCAGGTTCCTTTAGTACAAGTTTCAAATGAGAAGCCATTTTCAAGGGAAACAAGAAATATGGTCTTTGTAGACAGGTGGTCACTAAAGCAGGTTTGACTGTAGTAATTTACCAACTCATTTAGATGGTGAGTATCATTACACATTATGCAACAATCACATCTACATGTGGAGTTTATCATACTATTTCACAATACCAGGATGATTAAGTTACCAGCTGTGTTAATATTATCTTTACCTGCTCATACTCCTTCATGGTGTGCGCCCGTACCGGCGACATCCTGCCACTTCCGCCCACCTTCTGGATCGCTATAAAATACGTTCAAAGGAAAATTAATAGACATGTAGTTTCATAGTGGTTACCATGGAGATTAAACAAACAAGGATATATATATATAATAATAATAATAATAATATTCCGCTTTTATATAGCACTTAATACATCTACAATGTCTCTAAGTGCTTTACAAATACACTATTACCCCGGTCATATGTCGATATGCAATGTTTTTGCATCAAGTAAAATTGATCCTTTTATGGTGTTTACCATGGAAATGAAACAATTACTGATAAATTGTTTGTTTGTTTCATGTTTATGTTACTAATGTACGTACAGGTACAAGTATGTGGGCTAATTGGTCATCATATGGGCCAGGAGTAATCATACATGTATATTCAGTGTATAATTATCAGGGATAACCTTCAATTGTGGATGTAATGCTGCCGCAGAGGAAGGATGCGTTTTACACATTTAGATACTGTATATGAATAAATGTAAATGGGATATGTTTTAAACCTAAGCTCAGAAACCAAAATAATCACAGGAGATTGAACTTGTTTTTCTTTTCTCAAATCTTTCTCACCTGTAATATTTGATTTCAATTTCTACAAACTATTATTTTCCTCATCTCCTCCATCTTCAACATGAAGCCCCCACTTTTCTCTACCTCCCAATCTTCCTACTCTTTCCATTTTCTTGCCTTCTTCCTCCTTCTCCCTCTTTTATAAATTACTATTATTATCACTATTAGTGTTGTTGTTTTTATTGTTCTTGTTCTACTTATTATCATCATTGTAAATATTGTTACTATTATTATTATTAGTAGTAGTAGTAGTAGTAGTAGTAGTAGTAGTAGTAGTATCATCGTTATTGTTATTATTATTGTTATCATTATTGTTATTGTAATTATTATTATTATTATTATTACTATTATCATTATAATTGTTGTTATTTTTATCATTTTCATCATCATGATTATCATTACCATTATTACTATCGTTGTTATTATCATTATTACTATTATTATCAATATCATCATTATTATAATTATTACTAATATCATATGAAGGATGAATCAAAGCAATATTAGTTATTACCTGGTGCAGAAGTGTCAGGAAAGTGGTCACTGAAGTTAGCTGCTGTGATGTCAGCCCCTGCAGTCACATTGGGAAGCTGGGAAAAATTGATGCTGTGAAGAGAAAAAAACAAAGGAAAAGAAACATTAAAAGCATGTCATTCCAAACAAAGCAAACAAACAACAAATAAATAAATGTTTAGAACAGAGGTAATGAAATAATGATATCATATCGTCGCTGTTGTCACGAAGTGACGGTAGTGAAAAAAAATTGCATTCACTTTGCGTTACGATTTTCCTCACTACCGTCACTTCGTGACAGGGAAAAAATTAATATTTATTTTTCGGGGGCTACTTTTCAACCTTGCCTGCATGAAAATAACACTTTAAAATTAGTTATGCATTGAACTCTATGCAAATTTTTGGGGGCTCTTATCTGATTTTCGGGGGCTCTTTTGGGCATTTCGGGGGCTATTTCGCCCTGAGCCCCCGTATATTTTTTTCACTGCTTCGTGAAAACAAGGACGATATGTACTGTACAAGCTCCATGTACATAAAACTTGTACACGTGTATGTAGAATTTTAAAAAAAAGAATTTCTGATGTAAAATTTCATAACTTATGATACACTGTATATGTATCAAATTAAAAATTGAATCTAATGAAAATGAAAATCCTCATTAACCAATTTTTAAAGACATAACGGCAGTAATTCATATGAAGTTAAGATTTGGCAATATAACTTTTTTGTTGTTTATGCAAACAAATCACACCACACAGCTTGACTGCTGTATTGATACATGTACCTCACTAACATCAAAATGTTGAAGAAAAAAAGAAATCAACAGAAAAAGGACAGTATTTACCTATAGCTCATATCAATATACTGTATATTAAAACACCACACATGTTTATAAATTAAGGTGCAAGGCATATGCAGTTGCAAAAGATACAACTTGTCATATTGATATATACACGATGTACATGTACTGTTCTTGTACATTATAATATTTATAAATGCACCTATCCATCTTATTCAACATGCACATCTCATTATAAATACAACTCTAGTCTTCCACCGCAGTGACCACACACTGGAGTGTATCTCGACACTACCCCAGGCCCAGGCTTCAGGCATTACCCAGGTACATGTACACCCCGGGCATGAGAACAAAGGAAGCCTGTAATATCTCCACAAAAACAAAAAGCATGTGCACACACACACATCTAGGTCATGAACAATGGGTGCATGTTTAATCCATGCATGAACCCTCAGTGAAAGCTCAATATTTGTCTACATGAAAATTTACAATACAATACTTTACCCTAGTCAGACACTGTGACAGATCAATGCCACTCACACCATGAGTGCAACACCAGATTGCAAATCAAGTCATTCAGAGAAATCAATATTATCCTCCTAAACTATACACAGATCTCTCTCTCCCCCTCCTCTCCTCGGGTTCTATTGTGCCTACCAATCCAGCATCCCTCCTCCCCTCTCATACACAGGAGGATGACTTTTGTGTACATACAATACAGCTGTGATGAGGGGTAAATCACATCACGTATTAGCAGCTGAATGTTCATTAGAGCATGCGGAACACAGCTGTCCTACTTTCCATGCTGTCCGGTCGCTAATCAGACCACAGCCATCGCAGGCAGAAAATTTATGCCTGTTTGCAAGAAAAAGGTCAAGTTTCGCTTTCGGCAATCAAGTTCATCCCCAACTATCCATCTCTCAATCTCTCTCACCAATCGGCCAATATTAGAGAATTTACGTGATGTGATTTTCTTTCATATTCTGCGGGGTCACTTCCAAAAATATGTTGTAGTTATATTTTGTCACTTCTTGCTCCCACTTGTTACAATGACATAATAATTCTGAAGACAAATTTATCAGGGCTTTTTATCTCTCTCACTAATTGGCCAATATTTATATAGAGAATTAAGTATTAATGTAATGTGATTTACTTCATATTCTGCAGGGTCAATTTCAAAAATATATTGTAGTAATATGTTAGCACTTCTTGCTCACACTTTTTACAATAACACAATACCATATGAAAACAAAGTTATCAGTGCTTTTGTGAAAGGATGTTTGGCCATGATGGGCTATCATTGTTGCTATTTTTTCATTTCTTATGATTAACCAGTAACATAATCAATCAACAATTCAACCACACGAAAATGTATTATTGTTAAAGGTTAGAGCAAGAACACTTCCAACGTTGATGCCATAGACTTTAGGGGGATTGCAAATAATGGAATTTTACATTATTTCATTTGGGGATTTTAAAATGTAAAATAAGCTTTAAAATCCTTGAATTGGCAACACTTTGAGAGATTCAAAATTCATTGCTTTTTAAAAAAATTGCCAATTTAACCTTCTCAACAACATTCTCATCCATGTACTGTATATTGTTTCCATAGATATTTGTATCAATTACAAAGAAATATTAATATTGCTGCCAATGAAAGTGATCAATTTAGCCTAAAAAATAAATCCTGTCCTGAAAAGGATAAGACTACACAAGATTTCAACCATTGACCATGAACTTGAGACTGTTCAAAGTCCAACTGCATATCCAAGGAAACTGGTAGATCTCTGTACATTCATGTGGAAGACATTAAAACTGGCAACCGCTGTGATTTTGTTTCCCTATTGTAAAACAAACATCGGTTACTCCCAAGGTTTAAGTTTCACTCTCTAAAGCCTGGGAAAAATACTCTTCCTTGTACTTATTAAGCTGATTGTATGCTGTCTGATCTACATGTTACAATTTAGATCTGTGTGGAAAAAGATTTGATAGGTCAACAGCAGAAAATGTGAGAGAAAAAGAAAAAGGTTTTTTAATATCTTCTGCTCTTTTTCTAAAAATGAAATAATGTATCAAAATATCTACACTTGTACAATTGTACAAATGTACAATACATATGATGATGATGATGATTATGATGATAATAATCTAAATGTAATTTTCAATTGCATATATACATGATATACATTGTTCAGCTTCAGTGTCTTGAAATCATATCATTGGTACATTGTGAATTGTGCATATCAATCCTGTCAAGAATCCACTTAATGCACCTGGGTCAAAAGCGACAACAGTAGATAGAATGCCTTGTTTAACCAGGCAAAGATTCTAAGTTCAAATCCTCAGCCTTTCAACCAAAAGGAAAAGGCCAATAATTTTGATCTTCAACGTCATCTTGATCTTTCACATACATTTGCTGTATTGTGCAACATAATGGCAGGCTTAATTCATGGAAACATTTCATGCCACAGGAAGACGGGATTGCTCAAGTGGCATGAAGATGACGGAACTAGGGCAACAAGCTCAAATCTCCACTTCCCGGTATCCTGCAGATCGTACTTCCTACACACTCCAACACTAATCTATCCAATCATCCTCATTGGAAGTGATAGCTGATTTACTTCATGAAGTCTATATGAACTCATGTGTACTTAAAGGTACTGGTCACTTTATACAAAAAATCAATGCTCCTATGGCATAAATCTCCACTTCCTTATGGATCAAACTTCCTACTACAACAACTTATCTACTCAATCACTATTCAACAAAATAAAAGTGATGAATGACTGCTTTATGAAGTCTCAATTCTTCTTTATTTAAAGGGACTGATCACCTTTTTAAGTCAATGTTTCCATGGCATAAATCTCTCCTTCCTTAATAATATCTTGTTGATCAAACTTCCCACTACAACAACTAATCATTGAAAGTGATGACTGACTGCTTTATAATGAAGTCTCAAACGGTCAAACCAATCACCTTCTTTTTTTAAAATCAATGTTCCAATTGCATTAAATCTCCACTTCCTTATATCTTGTGGATAAAACTTCCTACAAAAACAACTAATCTACTCAATCACTGTTCATTGAGAGTGATGACTGACTGCTTTATGAAGACTCCAACTTTCACCTACAATGTATTTAAAGGTACCTACTGTACATTGTATATCTCAAATTTTGAAAAAAATAAATGTTCAGAGGGCATAAAGATGACAGAACTGAAGCAACCACAATAAATCATTGCTCATAAGAAATAAAAATACTGACTATTTTATGAAGTCTCCAACTTTCATATATTTAAAGGTTTATGTCAACATTCGAAAAAAATAAATGTTCCAATGACATAAAGGTGTCAGACCTATAAAGCAATGAAAAGACATCTCTGCTTCCTTGTGCCCTATGGATCAGACGTCTTACACACTCTAACAGTAAAATTAATCTCCATGTATCTTATCATTGCTCATTGGAAGTGATACACTGACTGTTATATGAAGTCTCTAACTGTCGCCTTTTTAAAGGTACACATCAACTTTTAAAAAAGAAGTGTTCCAAAGGCGAACAGGTGAGAGAACTCAGCAACCACAATATATCTAAACTCTCTTGTATCTTTTGGATCAAACACACCCTAACACTAATCGATCCAATCACTACTCATTGGAAGCGACACTTGATAGCTTTATAAAGTCTCCAAGACTCCAACATTGTACATCTAAATGTAATCATCAGCTATTGGAAATAAAATGAAAGGGTTTCATACGAAAGGCAAACAGGATAGCTAAAGTGGCATCAATATGACACAACTAGAGCAACCAGCACAAATCTCTACATGATACATCCTGGTATCCAAACGACACCATTCTTGATCTACATACAGTATGTACTCAATCACTGCTTATTTCAAGTGACAGATGAGGTTATACACGTACACACACACTTACTTATACTTCATGAGTCTCCTTCTCTTACATACAATGTATATTGAAAGGTACTCTATACACCGATACGGGCGAATTTTCATGGATGTGAGCCCTCTACGTTTATCATTACACGCTGGGGGGCTTCTATCAGCTTGCGCTTTCATCTTGCATGCAACGATCATTGCTTTCTCACAGACAAACCACTTATTATTCCTTGCCGCTTTCGGACATTTCAACTTCATTTTGTCTAAATTTATTTCATTTACGATGGATGAATGGGTAGATGATGTCCGTCATTGGCGAGTTTTGCGTGCGTTTTCGGCAATCGAAGTTTGGGAGACGCCGTTGTAACGGTGTCCCACATATTCATTATCGTGTATGTTAACATGCAGATGATTTTATTGAATTGAAGAGAGTAAGAGACGGAATGATTTAGAGTTAGAATATAAATAATTCAAGGAATTTTAGCTAGCTGGAGCAGAGTTGTGAGTTCGATCTTACGGTACGGAGGCACTCTCACCACACCGCCAGTAGATGCGGGCCTAAGTACGAACGAGCTCTCGCTCATTCAACTTTCCCATTCAGGTGCTATCCAGAAGCCCCCCAGCTGCCCCCCAACTGTAGCGCCACTTACGGCGGCTTGCGTGGAAGGTCGCCCAAAGTGTATTTGTGTATAAAATTGAAATTGATATTTGAAAATCCAACTAAAATGTTATGAGGAGCATCTTTAGACATATCACAGACATTTTCATTTTGTATTACCGTAATAGTATTCCTCAAAATAATCTTTGATTTTTTAGAGGTATTTGTACTGTATTTGTACTTTCACTGTACTACAAATACAACTCTTATTTCACACACAAAAAATCAACATTCCTTAAACATTGTAATTTCCACATTTTTCTCAAACTGGAATTATCGTTTATACGAAAAAAATTCAGGATCATATCAAAGTGAAATAAGAAAGATTACATTTAAAGACCAATCAGACTAATCTACATTGTTGCAGTGACATGATCAAAAAAATTCATGTTGTATTCAAACAAATTGAACAACACTTATGTATGAATGTTCTTTGCAGGCAACAACATATTGGCAACATATGATTGGATTTCCAAGTATTTCCTCCCCCTTAACAAAGAAAACTTAATATCTTATTAAAATGCTACATGTAAGCTGCAATACTGTAGATGTCCTGCTACCTTGACCGGTCATTCTGCACACCCCCTTTCTTAGAAAAAAGGGAGAAGTAACTCATCACTCCTACGAACGTTCCAAGTTCAAATTCACACCCCTTGAACCCGATGAGAGGGGGCGTTGTCATTGTAAATTCAGATACATTTACAAGCATCATAGACACCGTGTGAAATGGAACAAGTTCAACACACATATAACGTTTAAAGAAAATATTTGAATTGATACTTTCATAGACCAGCATATAAGTTCAAGGTAATTCATGTGTACCAGTACAATGTATGTACACGTATTAAGTGTAGGATCTGTTTTTAATAAGTAAAATCTCTTTTTGTCAATTGCAACGAATGCAGAGGGTATTAAACCTCAAGAAAGCTGTTAGAGGTTTTGTAAACAAACTTTACTTTCCCTTGGATAGTTAATATATTATGTACTTTACAATGTATCAATATGGTTTAGTGAGTGCTGACACAGTAATAAATAACAATCACTTACAGTGTAGCAGTGGATGGGCACTAGCGATCCAAAACACTATCACACTCACAGCTGTTGCACCAAAAATAATAAATCCGATTGGCACTAAACCTTGACGGTAGTTTCACAACATCTAAACTTCCATCCGTCAATGTACAGACAGGAAGACGGTACTGTACCCACCATGTGATTGTGAAGTCGGGCAACTTCCACGTCACCGGTGTGACTGTCAACCAGTGACTGGTGACTGGTAACATTTGCCTGTCAGTAGGTTAACTCAACCTGACCCTTTGGCTACAGGAGATCAATTCACTACATGTACTGGTATACATGTGTAAACCAATCCAGGTTTAGTCTGTCAAGACATTCTGGACACAGTTAAATGACTTGTCGGTAATTTCACAGGACACACTCTCCGATTGGAGCTAAAAGGGCGGAAGAGGTACTTCAACACAGAGTAAATGCCCTTATGGCTCAAAACAGATGATTTGTACTGGTACAGGTACAGGTACATTGTATGTGTGAACCAATCCAGGTTTAGTTGATTGCCTGTCAAGACATTCTGGACCCAGTTAAATCACCTGTCGGTAAAAGGCTACATCGTCTGATTGGAGATAGAAGGGCGGAAGTCGTACTTCAACACAGGGTTAAGGCCCTTCTGGCTCAAAACAGACGATATAGTACCGGTACATTAGTGTGAACTAAGGGTGTCTGGTCAAATCGGGGAGATGGGAGGTCTCAGTCCCAAGTCCCTGGTCAATGCAGGGAATAGCATCGATAAATTTCGATAAATATCGATAAAATTGATACATTTTATAATACAGGTGGACAAGTAATTCACATACCGGTACAAAACTGTAGCCATTCGCACTTTTAGAAGCAGATCTACAGTAATCATTTCAAAGTTAATTTTAGTTTAAATAGTTAAATACATGTAACACTGCATACAGCCCCCTCCCCCAATAAAAAAGACATTTTACGAGTATTTTACACAATATTCATTCCCTGTGTATATGCTCCTTTAACTATACTGGTATACATATATTTCTTTTTAATATGACATTTCTTTATACAAGTTTTCTCTTGTGTGAAAGGTCCCATTTCTCAAAGCATAATCAAACCACTACGATCAGTGAACCCTCTCATTCACTCAGCGCTAAAATTGAGCATTGACCTACTATCTCTTTACTCCATCGGTCTGAATGAATTTCCTCTGTGGTCAAACTTGGCTTGGCAGAGGCAGGGAGAGGTCAGCACAGCACAGCATTTCCTGCTCTGTAGTCGACAAAGCTATTTAAAAATTAAACCTCACAATCTGACTATCAAATTGGTACAAAACTACAAACACAGCTATTTCTAATTTTCAGTGCTAGAAACTTTCACAAATAGCAACAACATACAGTGTTGTGACTTGTGAGTCTGGTGATTTAGTTACTTTGCAAACATTATCCTTTCACAAATATGAACCACTTATAATCACAAAGTTCAAAATATTTCTATAAATGCAAAATTTTCTGGTTGAACTTTTTAACATATTCAGATTTTTATGTTCACACATACATTGTATTTATTTTAAAACATATTAAGAGTTGAGACAGAAAGTTCAGAGGTTCATATCTATCAAAACAGTCTTTTTCCTTTTTTACTTCCTTCATTGAAAACAAACATATCCTCTCAGTTTTCAAATTCAAATTCAAATCTAAATTAACAGCCTTTTCACACACAGCTAAAATTCATCGTTTCCAGAGATGATTAGAATCACTCAACAGTTTTAAACATGTTTATAGAAAATATTTCCCAGTGTGAACATCGTTTATACGATGTTGGGATAGATACGAAGTCGCGATGCATACGCCCCTAAAAGCAGGCTGCCGATACGAAGTTTGTATCTAAAGAGCTTGACATTTTGTGTGTGAAAGGTTTTTCGTGTTTAAACGTGTTTAAACTGGATGGAGCGACCGCTCTGTTTGATATGACCTGACCTTCAATGCGCAATGGCACTACTGCGCATTTTACAAGCAGTAGTTAATCACGAAACGATTAACGATCGCAACGAAATTTCTGTGTGTGAAAGGCTCGTGATTAGTTTAAACACGTTTCAAACACGTTTATACTAATCATGTTGACAGAATTTTAGCTGTGTGTGAAAAGGCTGATGGTCATCAATCAACTTTCACTAGACATGGGGAATTCCACCTTGGTGTTTGGCAATGATTAACTTCATTCTTTCATTACCAATGGTGGTTGGAACTGTGACTAAATCTTAATTCCCTTCTTTTTGAAGTTTAAAATGGGATAATTAAGTTGGTGACATTTGATATCTGACTGTTTGTAAGAAAATTAGCACTATCAATGAATAGACCCATGAAAGGTTTTTATGGCCAACTGTTCCTCCAGGGCTAACTAACAGGGGGCCAAATTAACATGGAACAAAAATGACGTGGAGTCCAGCTTGGCAGAAGGGGTCTACACTAGTTATGGGAAGGGGGTCCAGCCGAAACCTATTGGAGTCTGTATGTAAACTTCAACGCATGCATGAGCCCTATTTTTCATAATTTTGGAGGTCAGGACTTAGATTATTTAGTACCCAAAAAAATAATTCAATGAAGACAATGATAATAACTTTCTAAACAATTGAATATTTTCCCATCCCTTACAAAAGAAAACCTGTCATTATTTCACCTTATCACTTTAAGTTCTTTGCCAACTTTGAAAGCAAATCTCTGGAATCTAAACGGCCAAAAAAGTGTTCCTTGTTCGTCATTGAACAAAGGGTGCTAAATCCTCATGTAAAACACTATTGTGTACAGTAATCCTCACTAAGAAGCTACTGGTACTTGATTGATACTCTGTATGCACAACAGTGAAGACAGTCTTGTCCTATTCTAGGTAGGCCATACAGTGTTTGTGTAGTCTTTAATAAATCAACCAAGGTGAGTTTATAGGTGCATGTATACACAGGTAAACAAAAGACAAACATCCCCAAAACAGGCCTGTGTAAACATCACTGAATTCGATGTTACCATGGTTTTACATGTACACAAGGGATGACAGCCTGTAGTATCATGGAATTGTTATCAATTCCCTGCTGTATCTAATGTGAGTTTGAAGGTACACATACAATTTGTGATGGAATCACAGTAAATATCCACAGGTTGAATATTTATGAATCGTATTTACTATCATTTTAAAGCTAGAGATGTAAAGTACATGTACATTTACATAGGAATGAGAGCTGTAACAAGGAAATGGGAGAGATTTGCTGTAAAAACTTTTACCAATTGGCCTAAACATGTACACAGAGCTGCCAACATTGTGCGACCAAAAAAGGAATCATGATGGCAAAAAAAAGGAATTTCAAGAAAAAAAAGGAATTCATAAAAACGAAACTTACAACCATGCGCGACACACTTCCAATGCAGATATGTTCATTCATCATGTTGCTTTTTCCATTCAAGCAGGTAATTTTTTTGGTGGTTATTTTGGTATTATCGGCATTTCATTCTTTTTGAGAATTATTTTTTTCTTCAAGTATGTTTTAAAATTAGTTTTCTATTGAATTTGTGATCAAATCACCATTTTAGGGCAGTTGTTTGACGTGTGGTATGTAAAAAAAAAAAAAAATTGTAAAAAAAGTATTTTATGGAGGAAAAAACGGAGTAATACCGGCAAAAACGGAATGGTTGGCAGCTCTGTGTACAGTTACAAACAACTGAATTATTCATACCCCTTGTAAACTTGATGCTTTTTGTGTTCTTCATAAGAATTGTAACTCAAGAATGAAAGGTGGACTGGTTGAATTAGGGCCTTTGTTGAATACTTTTAGATGTAAGCTTTAATATGCCACATTCTCAAGAAAGATAAATCGAGGCAAATCAATTTTTCACATACCTGGTACCAGTACTTAAAATGTTTTTTTATGGTTATGTTATTATGAATATATTGCTCATGAGCATTTTATGAAGCCAATTTTAGTCCAAATCAAAGTGCCTAATATTAACACCTGGCACAATTATTAACAAATGCTAATTTCCTTCAGTTGTGATGGCATTACACTCAGATAATAATTTTTTTATTCATCACATGTGAAGAACAAAGGCTGTCATGTTCTCGCTTTTAAAAAGTAAGGGTCTACATTGTAGATGAACAATGTACATGTAATTAATCTTGAACACTAGTCCCTCTGACAATCCATGAATGATAACTCTTGATTTGTTCCTTACTAAAAGTTGCCAACATATGTGCTGTTGTAATAATGAATAAAGCAACAACATTAAAGAACCATTGAAAGTGTTGTTTATTGAATAATCGTAAGACATTGACACAAAAATTGTAATGAAGGCAAAGATTCACAATTATCTCTATCTACATGTAACTACCTTTTGATCAAGTTTATTATACCATAGTCTAGTACAGAATACAAAATAACTTTATAAACCATAAAATATACCTTTATATTTCTATTCTAACTGATCAGAGGTTTCCTTATGAATCGCAATTCCACACAAACCTTTAAATGGGATTACTCCAAAAGTCCAAATAGGCACCAAAGATATAAAACTTCCCAAGTAAAGGTGTAATAAGTCACATACAAAATATATTATTACAGATGTAATACTAATGTTCTTAAAAACAGACTCCAACTAATCCAAATCAAGTTTATTGTATCATAGTCTACTACAGAGTGCGATTCAAACCATACCTTTAGATTTCAAACTGGTCAAGGGTTTCCATGCTGAACAGCAACTCCACAAAACAGAATAAGGAATACTCCAATTAGTCACAAAGAGTATAAAACTTCCCAGGTACAGGTGTAGTTAGTCAAATATTATTCCAGACGTAACGACTACTGCTCCTAAAAACAGACTCCAACTAATCCAAATGGGGCCCTGTTAACGCTAACATGTCCAAAAATAGCGCCACTGAAAGTTACAGACTTAAACATTGATCCACTACGCGAGTACACTGACACACTGAAGTAGTAGTGTAAGTACCATCACAACATCCTAAAGATCTGTACTACGGTACTTACAGTCTAACACGCACAATGCGTTCGTGTGGATTCGCTGGCTTTAAGAGTCCAGGAAATGAACGCTCACTCTCTCAAATTCCCAACAGGAAGCGATTGAGTTGATTCACCCAGAGACAACGCTATGTACAGCGGCCTAGGCACAGCCCTGGCCTGGGAAGCTACAGGGGAACATGTTCCCCCTCGTCTGCCACCGAGTTTGGGTGGTAATTACATGAGAGGCTACACGTAGGACTGGGGCTGGGAACTTTGGGCCAATGTCGGCTCTTTCCTGTTGACAGGAAGAGGCTCATTTTGGTTACGCTGCCTCTCTGCCTGACACTCTCTCTCTCTCACTCTCTCTCTGACTTTGCCAGAGCTCTGTGTAATTGACAGTTGGTGGCAGTGTTTTGTTTATAACGCAAGTGGAATATTAATTT
Organism: Strongylocentrotus purpuratus; assembly: GCF_000002235.5. Lineage (NCBI taxonomy): Eukaryota > Metazoa > Echinodermata > Echinoidea > Camarodonta > Strongylocentrotidae > Strongylocentrotus > Strongylocentrotus purpuratus. The sequence goes on from NW_022145610.1 coordinate 10,055,124, forward strand.
TTAACTGAGAGATAAAGCAAATTTATATCCATTCTATCGTATCAAATTTTAATGCCATTTTGTTTAGTTCTTTATTTCTTTTCTTTTTTTAAATCTTAACCTTGACCTTGTACATGTATATTTAGTGTTCTTTCTTTATGATATATATATATATAATGTTCTACAGTAATGTTTTTATGTGTTTTTACTTGTACAGGCAGGGCCCCTTTGATGAGCAATATTTGTTATTGAAAGGGCTACCAGTACCGGTACCCTGTTTAAAGAAGACTTGAAAGAATAAATAAATAAAGTTTAATACTGGTAATGCGATAACAAAGTGAGTAAAAAAAAAAACGTCCGACTCTGAAGCATTTGGAAAAGGTTGATTAACTTGATTTACATGTATAAGGTAAAACACTGATGTAATGTGAAGTTTTGAAATGATGAAAAATTACAAGAAATGTATTCCACCCTGCGGAAGACCACATGCACTGCACAAAAAAGGGGTATATGGGACCACACGCAAATGTTTGGTCCAAACTTTCAGCTTCATGTACATGTACATTGTGTATTTCTTAGATTTTTGGTATATTATGAATATGAGAGCATTTTATGAGCTGTCCATTTTGAGGGGAAATTTCATTACAACTCAAAGTTATATACATGTACAATATTAAAAGAAAGCAAATTAATTATTTCTCAGTTTTTCACCCAGACTCTACCTTCTCTTTCGAGGACACTATACCACTGAAAATCAATAAATGTGCATGTACACAGTACATATGCAAATGTACACACAGAAGGCATACCTACATGTACATGTACATCAACATGTACAATACATATCTGCAAATACTGATGCCATATTTCATCGACCAACAAAAAATATGTTGATTACTTACTACTATTACTTACCCATGTTCTGGCCTTGTTACTCTGTGACTTTTAGGAGACATAACATAGCCGTATGTTTTGTCTTTATGTTGTTGCTCCATCATTGCAGGTATACAGTGTATATTAACTATCAAACATCAATAACACTGTATAATTTTGAAAGCAGACATTCCAAACAAACCAAGTCCGCAGCTCTTCTTTCCAAAGATCTTTCCAAAGTACATGCAGCTTAAAAATCAAAATATCATCGTTGAATACTTCTTGCTTTTTATCCGATCAAGAAACTGGTGAGGTTCACTAAAGAAACAAAAATGATGGTAAAACAAAGTTTATTTTGTCTCCATCCTTGACACTATCAATGAAATATTAGAAAATCTCTACGCTGTTGGCACACATCGCCATAATTTACAAGATGGATTTGAAATGTAAACATGTATTACAGCTTACACAATCATCTTGAAGAATGTTGTTAGGCATGGATGCACAAGTTCCACGTGTAGCTTGAAGTTATTCTTAGCCATTGTATTCTACTGGACATTAGACCAATGAAAAGTGTCATCCTCCCACACATACATGTATATATCTTAAGTCACATGACTCATCCAACTTACACTGAAGTTAGAGAATAAAACAAATTTCTCAATTCTCAAAACTAATTTCAGAATTTTGTCAAAGAAGACACACACAGGCCTACATGTAAAAACTCTCCAAAAATGAAACTTTGTATGCTCTCTTTGCTCTTTAGTCTTTCTTTACAAATGACAGACTGATTTTCAACAGCAGACCTGTACATTTCAAAGTAGATCACAGAAAAACATCTTTTTTTTCCCCTCCATAATGTGTCCTTCAGCAAAAAAATAATAACAAAAATGAAAAGAATGTGTCATGTGTAATTGCCGGTTCTGCTTTTACAATTTGGAAATGTGCACATCTTAAAGCGGGACTGCACTACTTGTAGCTACAGCCATGTACATGTACTTGCGCCCTCTACAGTATACAGTATAGCAATCCCTAATGGTCCCCTTTTTCTAATGTTAATTAAAAGCTGATTTGATGAGATAACTACTTGTCAGTAGCCAAGCAGAAAGGTCTAACCCCTCCTGGCTAAACTAGTGCAGATAGGCCTTTGAAGCATCTATTTATAAGGCAACATGATCCAAAAACATTGAGTTGATTTTCAAGACATTTTCTGTTATAGATCAAGCTTTAAAAATGTTTGATCGCACATCAGATTGTGAGACACACATACAGAGTATGATAGCTCTGTGTACAGTGTAGTGTATGTATTGTAATATCAATTTCTGACCCACTGGGTGGTGTATTTTGGCTGCATTGCATGTGATGTTACATGTAGCTCAAGCCACTGCCATTTAAATGAGTGCATTTGAATGGCAACTCTCCCTTGATTAAGTACATGAATATGTGGCCAAAAACCACTGCTGCTATTCTAAAGACTGCCACCTACATGTACATACTGTACATGTAGCCATGGGAAATGAAAGGGAAATCCAACCATTATAAAACATGTAGCACACAACTCTAAAATAATGCATAATGATCAGAGAAGCAGACTTGTGAAAGTTTGAATGAAATCTCTGACAATGAATAAAAAAAGCTATGAATTTGTGAAAGTTGTAGTCCCTATACATGTATGGTCACTTCAAATTGGCTAAATCGGTAATGTCACTATGATGTACAGTACATGTACATGTAGTGCTGGACAACTTTACAAATTGTTCCAACACACAAAAAGGCTTCTGTTTTTGCTTCAATATGTATGACTTAGGATGGACTTTGTCTTTCAGAGGCCCTGTAAAATTATACTCTCATATAACATATTTTGAGTAGACCCGACTGCCCAAAAGGAATAACCACTTGGGAGAAAAAAAGAAAATTAATGACATTTGTGTAGGTATACAACAACAGGAGAGCTATTTGCTACTACAGTTTTTTCTGTAAGATTCAATCCACTGATCAAAATGCCAAATGAACTTATTACAAGTGTTGGATTTTCCTTTAATATTGTATTAAACAGTAGGCCTACTAAAACATGCTTCCATGATTTTCATAAAAAATGAAAATAATAATTAAAGAGTCCTAAAGTAAAAATTGGGTTTGTCTTATGTGGCCGAACCCCCTTCTTTTCTTAATATGATATTTGACAAAGTATTTCTCAGTTTCTACAAATAACAACACTACATGTGTAGTTCTACTACTACTAGAGTAAAGGAGCCGGTAATCGGCCAGCTCCAGTTTTCGGCCGATTGGTTGGATGCAAGGTAAAATCCCTCTAAAATACATCGCATAATAGCATAACACATATCCCACACATACCATACCATGCCAGTGTCACTAAAGAACCACATTTGCAATGAAAAATATATCCTAAAATATCACATTTTAGCGATGTAATCGGCGGTCCCGCTACCCGAATCTGAAAAATCGAGTATCTTACGCGTGTCTGTAAGAAATATAAAGTAATGTAAGTACCAAAAAAACGAGCTTTATTTCAAGTACTTTTCAGATTTAGAGCCCGATTTTGTGCTAGTCACAAGCTCAAAAGTATCTCATCGCATGTATTAAATCAATGCGGCCGCACACCGCAACGCACACACGATATCTCTGTCTAATTCAGATTCCAATATCCGATCACCGCAGTACTAGTTTTCGGCCAGGCAAGCTCCGGGTAGCTCCGGCGTGGGATATCTGCTCCGCCCGCTAGAGCTATACATGTAGATCAGCGCGGAAACGCACGGCGCGTGCGCGCGCTTCCTATTGACTTTGTACATGCGGCCGAAAACTGGTACGCTATGCCGAAAACTGACTCCGAAACAGTGAAAATTGAAATGAATATTGTCATGGCAATTCGTGATTTTTTTCTGGGATTCTTGTTTTGTTTAAATAATAATATTTGCTTCATGATTTGAACAAAAAATGATAATAAATAGGAAGTAAAGGGTCCAAAAAATAGGATTTTGTCTTAAGTGGCCGAAAACCGGCTCCTTTACTCTAGTATGGTAGTAAGATTGGCACCGTAGGAACATGTATTACCGGTACTGGACGCAACAACCAAAAGTTTCAACAGGATTACCCCGAACTTCCGTATATTGATGATAAAAACTTTATTTATAGTTTCATCATACCAATTTCTGTGAGGGTTCTTTGGCACTTAAAAAGGACAAGGATTCTTTTTTAAAGAATTATTTTAACTTCTTACTGGAATCATGGAAGTCCATTTTGTTATGTTTGGACTTTGGAGGGTCTATCAGTGCATTTTTAAATGATTTTGCTTTGCGTCATGGGGACCACCTGAAAACCTCACTATGTCTACGGTGGACTGACCATTTATTTACCCCTCCCACTCCCAGAAGAGAAGAAACTTCTTACGTCTTTAGACTTTACTCTTGTTCTTAATTATCTTTCTTTTAGAAAGAATATGTGTGAAGTTCTGACACCCATATTCACTACGCTCCCACAACAAAATAAGTAACACACATGCACAGGAACAAAATGAGCTTAATTATGATTATGAAGTTGTGTTGTCTGTTGCTTCTCGTCTTGTTGTATAGCCTAATCGATTATTTTTGCAAAGCTAAACAGACTTCAAGTTCAGAATCAGCACATGTTGTTATCTCACACTCACTCACTGTCACACTAACACTGCCGGCGTAACACTAACAGTTACAACTTAGTTCTTCATCATGTTCTTAACTTAACTTGCACTGTTGCAGGTCATCTGGCATTTTGGACAAACTAACCTTCGGAAATAAAGCAAATCTATTAATCAACTATGAGCATGACGAATGCTGCTAAGCCAAGCCAGAGAGCTGCTTGCTAGCTGCCCCGCATCTCAGCCAGGCTCAGCTAGCTCAGCACCGCGGCGCTGCGGACCTCAAGCGTCAGGCTGCAATGCCAATGCCAATAGCAATGCCACACAAAAAAAAGCAAACCGTTTTTATTGTCAGTGTTTTATAAATATAATTGTGGATACCGCACTTACCTTTCACCAAAATTGACTGGCAGCGTTGGGTCATCTTCTGCCAGGGAATCCATGATGCTAGATTAAATTTGCCAAATTAACTTGAAATCTACGAATTTATGTCCGTTTTTCCACCCATCTCGTCGTTTCGATCGGTAACCATTACCGCCGTGATTCAAGTATACGGAATTTTCAATGATTCCGATTCCGAACGTTAACAGCGCACGATAGAGAAGAACTTTGGGGTTCAGCGAAAAAAATAGCTGAACTTTCAGCTGGGGTCATATTTTGTCTGGAACGTGAATTCGCACGGTCGGTTTGTTTTGAAAATAGAAAGTAGATTCGCGGGAAGAAGAGGGGGGGGGGGGGGGGTCACTTTATAATCGTTCCTTCATAAATGTGTATTTGTAATTTCTCTATGCAATTCTTTCTTCTTTCCTTTCTTTCTTTCTTCCCCTCCCCCGTTTTTTCATATAATTTATCAATAATTTGTTTTCCTTTTTTTTTTTCTACTCCTCGTGGAATTCTGGATCCCCTCCTGCATTATTAAGGGGTCTGATTCCGATGTACTTCTTTTTCAGAGGACAGAAGAAATCTTATTTATCCATTATTTGGAGTGGAAATAAGAAGGATTTTCATAGTGCTATGTGTCTTTTTTGTTTAACATTAAATACAAGAAAATTATCGTGTATTTTAATTTTTCTCATACATGTAACATTTTCAAGTGGGTTGCTCTCCACATCTAGCTCACCTACCTCTTTCGTTCCTATTTTCGCCACCTAATTCCCACCCCAAACACACAATATATATCTCTTTCTTTCTTTATCTCTTCCTGACTCTCTGTCATCCAGTAGCAGCTGATATTCTCCCAGTTTATTCTTTTCTTGCGTCACTGTCTTAAACTCTCTTCTTCATTTTCTTTGTTTCTCCTTATTTTTAATCAAATTTCTCAAACTTTCACTGGCCTTTTTCTCTCATTTCTCTGCTTCAATTATAACAACTTAATATCAGGGTGGATTTTCCCTCGATTATCTTAGGAGTCAGCTTATCACTACATATCAACTTAAAATATATAAATATAGACGAACGTGAAACCAGAGAAAAAATTTAAGCGAGTTTCTCTCTCTCTCTCTCACTGTGCTACTTTCTTTTTAAATCCTGATCCTCTCTTCCACTTTCTTTCTTAAAATACCCGACTCCCCTCCTTCTCCTCTTTCTCTTCCTCTCTTGTTTTCGGCTTACTCTTCCTCTTGATCAACTCTTCTTCTTCATTATATAGTTATATGTAGGTCTTTCTTTCTATATTTCTCACCCAGTCCCCCTTTCCATCATACCCTAGTTACGATTTACGAGGCGTCATTCTCAGAAGTAGGACTATGTCAGCGACACACGGTCACTGCCTTTGATGCGCCATTTAAGAGAGGCACTGTATAATTTCGCCACACGAAGAGTGTTAAAAAAATCAAGTTCAAGTTCACTTTATTTATTTCTTTCATAACAAATATACAAATGAAAATAAAGTACGTATAAAAGTTATAATATAATACATGTATCGATATATAACATGAGAATAGCACAAGTGGAGTAGACAAGGGGAACACATTTAACCATGTACATTAATGAAAGACTTTGGAGAATGGAGACTAGATAGGAGGGCCTGGGCTTATGTAAAATCTGTCTCAAGTGAAAGTATAAAAAACTAAGTACAGGTTGTACATTATTTAAATTATCCATTCTCTAATAAAAGAAAAAAAAGGGAAATATTTTACTTTCACACATTTGATTGAATTATGGGACATGAATTATTACCTTTAAAGACATGATTAACAAAATTGCCTAAATTTAGGTGGCAAAGAGTTTATTTCACACTAAACAAAATCTTAAAAGAATTCGAGAATTATGAAGCAAGTGAGCCAATTTTAATCCACACAAGCAGACAAAATTATATATACCGGTACTTAAAATGCAACTTCTAAATGCAAGGTGAAGGACAGCACACTATATGGTAACTATGTTTGGTCAAATTTATTGATTAATTTTTATACATTATCCACCTCAAATCGTGTAGTCACGATCAGCCGACATAAGAAAGAAACTTGAGTTGTCATCAAAATGAACATTGCAGGACCTGCAGGGTGGGTAAAGGTAATTAGGGGGTTTCACAATTCGCCCCTCCCCCTTTCTGACATGATCCTTGGTCCACCATAGTGGTTGATCAAGGATCTGCAAAATCAGAGAAGTACACTAGCTCTACCGAGTGGTTCATGATACCAGAGGGGAAGACTCTTGAGAAAAGGGTGCGTGAGACCAGAGATCCATGAGACAGAAGCTTGGATTCATGTGATAGGACACCGCTAGACCGAAGATCCGCGAGTTGGAAGTGAGGATTCACGAGAAAGAAGACGTGTGACACTGCTGAAGGAGGAGACCGAAAGTGCATGAGATAATAAAGGATGCATAAAAATTAATTCTTGTTCACATAAGACTCCGTAAACTGCCGCAAGAAAAGCCTCCACGGATTTTCCACGCAAACATGAATTACCTGCGCGTATTCTCAGCTCTGTGTTTACAAGATACAGAAATAGGAAGGGCATTAGACTTTATACGTCATAACAAAATTAATTAATAAAACACAGCAGTTTTGCCGTATCATATCTGAACAAGCCTTAATCACTTTTGGCACTAGAATTTCCTTCTTTCAACTGCGAAGTCCTTCTCCTCGTGTGGAACTTGAGCAGCACATGAGACGATAGTGAAATCACTTTGTCATGAAGTCGGTTAAGATCTTTCCCGTCCCGATGCCAACATGATGAGGTGGGATGACGTGAAATAGAATCCGAACCCTGAAAAGGAAAGCAAAAAATTATAATAATTTAAAACACTGCATTTCATGATTATAATGGTTGACAGGAAATTCTGATAGCAAAGAATAGACTGTTTTTGTAATGTAATCAAATATAATGCATGAATCTTTGTTATTTCATTCACCTATTACAAATAATTATATTTCAATAGTCAGATTGCGAATTGCATATATTGATTGTTGCTAGTTAGGACAAACATTATGGCTTATCCTGACTTACAACACAGAATGTATGTAATTTGCATTCTGATTATTAAAATACAATAATTCATAACAGGTAAACAAATAATTTGTAACTAGGCAGTTAACAAAGGATTGTGCATTAAATTTGATTACATTACAAACATGGCCCATTGGATAGTATGCATGTATAGAATATGTACACATGTACCTTCTTAAAAAGGAAAACTTTGGGTTTAAACTTTTAGGAAATTATGTGCCTCCCAAAAGTTTATTGAAACATATACACATAATAACATGTACTGTATGCGTAGGTATGCTACTGTACGTCAGAGGAAAGTGAGAGGAGAACGAAGGGAAAAGGGGAAGGAGAAGCAGCAGCAGCAAGAAAGTGAAGATGAGAAGAAGGAGAAAAGAGCACTGCTATTATTTCTAAGTACTCATTTACACCTGAGTGGAGAGTGGCAAATTTGGCTCATTGCCTTTCCAAAGGACTTTAGTGCTGGGTTGCGTAGGATTCAAACTCTCAACCCTTTGATGGATGGTTAAGTGAATAAACCACTATACAATGATCTTCACATCTTAACATATTCACATCTTGACATCGTATAGCAAATGGAGATATAAGCTTCAGGGGGATGTTTCACAAAGTTGAATTTATCTCTAAGTTGGACTTAACAATTATGGAAAGCCATTTGCATCTTTGAAAATATTTTGTAAAAGTTATTTTAAAGGCATAAAATGTTGATTCAAATCATTCATAATTTTTATTATTGAGGAGATTTCATTGTTCTTGATGTGGAATTTATGAAAAGTCTAAAATACTTGAATTTTTTATTTGATTATATTCTTTTTTAAGGCTACAGATGGCCCTCCATGATTTTTAAGTCCAACTTAGAGGATCTTTGTGAAACACCCCCCAGAACTTCATCCCTATTTCGGACTTACGCCTCGCCATCTGTGATCTTGAGGGCAGTCTTGAGGAAGTCGCTGATACCTATCACCTTCTGACGTATTTCCTCAGATTCACCATGCCCGCAAGTGTTGAAGATCTCGACATAGCACATCGGGTCATCGTTAGGGCCTCGACATAACATCTGGTCGCACAGAAAGTGCAATGTGACGTTCTATATTGAGTTTAAAGATAAGAAAGAGACATAAGTTAAATGGAAATTTAAACGTCACAGCCAAGAAGCATATGGAAGGCCCTCGAAGCCAAAGTGCATCTCTTTACTTTACTTTACTTTACTTTAATACACGATGTTGTAGGTCTAAGCTTGTTCATCGATCCAGGATTCTTCCATGATTACTGCTATTTGTGGAGGGAGCTAGAGGTTGTGTACAGTGTAATTAACATGAGACAATAGACAACACCTAGACCGGCTCATACAAAAGGCTTACATTCTTTGACCAGTGACTATCAAGTCTATTCTTAAATGAGTTTACCGACCCAGCTGCCACAACGTTTTCTGGGAGACCATTCCACAGTTCCACCACTCTATTGCTAAAAAAATATTTTCTTATATCAAGCCTTGAATATTTCTTTTCAAGTTTTTCTGGAGTGACCTTGAGTTCTATCTTCTGTACTCATCTTGAAGGGAATCTCTTTCAGTGTACAAGCCATTCACATACTTATACACATCGATCATGTCCCCCCTTCTACGCCTATGAACAAGAGTTGGAGAAGAACATTTCCAAGGTCGGGGGATGACCCCTTAAACAATTGTCCATGTACAGTATGTGCGTTCAAACACTAACCGGCAACTCCAGAGACGCCAAGTTCAAAGATCGGCAATGCGTGACATTTTAATTTTTCGGCACACGAGCGAGCGTGCGAGGGTATAACACACGTATAAGGTATAGTAGCCTTTTTTCTAAATCTAGCGCGCGCCGTGCATGAGAGCATTTCCTGACCCTCCAAATGCGTGACGCTTGGTAGCTCTGCAACTCTGTGACGTATCTTGCGAGGTCTCCTCCCATTTGCCCTCAACTAAAAAGATTTATATTTTCCCTTCAGAAATTGTTTAATCATACATTTACCCTAAATATAATTATTGTATTGCAAATGTTTTTATATAACCCCTGTATGACATATGAAACATACAGTGTATAGTGTTCTGTAAAGAACAAAATGGAGAGGAGCTCGCAAGATACGCAACAGTTTTTCCAATTTGTGTTTCACAAATTAATTGGCAACTCTAAAATTAAACTTTCATATTTTCAATTTTTCTGCTTCAATTGAAAACCAACTTAATTTCAGGGTGGACTTCCTTTTTTAAGCATATGATAAAGCGGGGTGGGGGGGGGCGGTTATCTCAGAAGAGGGAGGTCTCTTGTAAATAATAATAATAATAATAGCCTAATAGTCCACCCTCCACTCCAAATTTTATTAAACCGAAACAGAAATTCTTTTTGCCCAATTGATCGTGAGCCCGGCAGCCACTGAGCAGCGCCAGATCAACGTTGCTCTATCCCTTATTGTTGAACGCCAAACAAGTTAGTAACAACTCCCATCTTTTAACATCTTTTGGTATGACGCGGCCGGGGTTCGAACCCACGACCTCCCGGTTGTGAGACGGACGCTCTACAGACTGAGCCAACACTCCGGTAAATGAAGGGAAAATTATCTAATCGGATGTCTAAGTATGTCTTTAAATACTTTTAAGTTTTAAGTAAAATTTATTACCAGATATAAACGGGATTATCCTGATTAGATCTATAATTCTGAATATAGTTGGAACTTAATTCATAGCATGCACTGAGTCAATTGACACTCATAAAGGCTACTTTTAATGTTGAAACCATAATACTGTCTATTTAGGAAACATATCATATCGTGTAACATAAACAATTCCTTCACTGATCTCCTCGCCCTCGTCTATCTTCTTCTCCTCCTCCTTTTCTTCCCCGCCCGCTGGAAGTAGGAGATCAACAGCGTCAAGCTGCTTGACGCCCACGATCCCGGGTAGCCTGGCCTGGGCAGACTCGACAGCACTCACCTTTGATTCCCGGTTCAAGCTCTTCCCAAGCGCATCGATGAAGTTTACCATAAAATCCTTCGGTAAAGCTGACTTTGAAACATTTGTGAAAGCTCGTACTGTTGGCATGATTACTCACTGTAAAATGTTGCTAAATCTGAAGATGAGATAATGAAGCCAAGGGGAATCGTACAAACCAAATGGCATCGAAAAAGTGCCACGCTCACTTTTTCAAGTACCGTCAGTCATGCATGATGTACAGTATACAAAAGCCGACAGCATAATTTACATAACAATCAGGGATTTGTAATCAGGAGTTCAGCAAGTGCTTTGGTGTCTTGGTCCTTTGTCAAAACTCCCGCATTTGGACGGGAGTCTGACCACGCCCTTCCTCCCGCTTCGATGTGTGTAGAATCTCCCGGTTTACAAAAAGAACCTCTTGCCAAACATGGTAACCACAATTTGACCCCCTAATAAAATTCAAACGTGTTTATTTCGAAATTTTATACCAGTGATTTACACATGTTGCTAAAATGACATGATTTTCTGGGTTTTCTCAACTTTGCCCTTGATGCCAGAAGCGGCACTCCCGGTGGGAGGGGGGGGGGGGGCACTTTTTACATAGGACAAGTAGGCCCACCCCTTTCCTTTTCTAATAATTTTCCTTTTCCTCTTTTTTCATCTCCAATGAGTACCTCTTTTCCAGGCGCGTAGCCAGAGTTCGACGTTTGGGGGGGCACATACATGTAATCGATCGAGGTAAAAAAAAGGGGTCTAAAAAAGTTCAACTGATCTTGGAAATTTTAGGGGGGCACGTGCCCCCCCCCCCCCCCCCCCGTGGCTACGCGCCTGCTCTTTTCAGGTACTATAAATTCCCCTTTTCACCTCTAGCTGACATTTTTCCCTTTTTTATATTGACTCCAGTGCCCCTTTTCCTTTCTAATAAGTACCATATCACCTTCGGATAAGTGCCCCCCTTTCCTTTTCAAATGACCCCCCCCCCCTTTCAAAATGCCCCTTTTCACATCTGATAAATGCCCCTATTAAAATATGATAGGTGTCCTTTCCATTCAACAGATTCCCCATTTCCATTCTCATAAGTGCCTTTAAAAAAAAATATCTGTAGAGTGTATCTTTTCAGGTGCAAGAAGTGCCATTTTCACCTCTGGTAATTGCCCTTTTTACTTTGACACGAGCACCGTTTCTTTCTATTAACTGTCCTTTTCCCTTTTGAAGCTTTTACCTTCCATTAAATCATTAGGGAACAAGCGCGTAGCCAGGATTTCATTTTAGGGGGGGTGGTAGTGAGCACGCTAAGCGTGCGAATCACTTAAAGAGCGCGCGAAGCGCGCTCCCTAGGGGGGTGGGTGCAGGGAGGGGGGAGTTTCCCCCCCCCCCTCCCGCGCAAAGCGCGGAAGCTTTGAAAGAAGACGATTCGTTGTACCTTTCTCGACTCATAATCCTTGTCTGAATTCAGTCCCTCCCCTCTCTCGCGCGTTTCATTAAATCATTAGAGAAAGAAGACGATTCGTTGTACCTCTCTCGACTCTTAATCCTTATCTGTATTCAGTCCCTCCCTTCTCTCACGCGAAGCTTTGACGTTTCATTAAATTATTAGAGAAAGAAGACGATTCGTTGTACCTTTCTCGACTCTTAATCCTTGTCTGAATTTAGTTCCCCTCCCCCTCCCCTCCTGCGCGAAGCGCGGAAGCTGTGACATTTTCATTAATTTATTTAAGAAAGAAGACGATTCGGTCTGAATTCGGTTCACCAGCCCCCTCCGCGCAAAGCGCGGAAGCTTTGACATTTCATTTAATTATAAGAGAAACAATACGATTCGTTGTACCGTTCTCGAAATTAATCCTCATCTGATTTCAGTTCCCCCCCCCCTCCCGCGCGAAGCGCGGAAGCTTCATCCTTGTCTGAATTTCAATTACGTTTCAATAAATCGTTAGGGAAAGAAGACGATTCGTTGTACCGTTCTCGACTCTTAATCCTTGTCTCAATTTAGTCCCCTCCCCCCCCCCCCTCCGCGTGAAGCGCGGAAGCTTTGACGTTTCATTTAATTATTAGAGAAACAAGACGATTCCTTGTACCGTTCTCGAAATTAATCCTTGTCTGATTTCAGTTCCCCCCCCCCCTCCCGCGCGAATCGCGGAGGCTTTTACGTTTCTTTAAATCATTAGGGAGAGAAGACGATTCTTTGTACCGTTCTAGACTCTTAATCCCCGTCTGAATTCAGTTTTCTCCTTCCCCCTCCCTCGCGAAGCGTGGAAGCTTTTACGTTACATTAAATCATTAGAGAAAGAAGACGATTCGTTGTACCGTTATCGACCTTTATTCCCCGTTTGAATTCAGTTTTCCCCTACCCCTCCCGCGCGAATCGCGGAAGCTTTTACGTTTCATTAAATCATTAGGGAAAGAAAACGATTCGTTGTACCGTTCTCGACTCTTAATTCCCGTCTGAATTCAGTTTTCCCCTTCCCCCTCCCTCGCGAAGCGCGGAAGCTTTTACTTTTCATTGAATCATTAGAGAAGGAAGACGATTCGTTGTACCGTTATTGACTCTTAATCCCCGTCTGAATTCAATTTTCCACTACCCCTCCCGCGCTTCGCGCGGAAGCTTTTACGTCTCATGAAATCATTAGAGAAAAAAGACGATTCGTTGTACCGTTCTCGACTCTCAATCCTCGTCTGAATTCAGTTTCCCCCCCCCCCCTTCCCGCGCGAAGCGCGGAAGCTTTTACGTTTCATTAAATTATTAGAAAAACAAAACGATTCGTTGTACCGTTCTCGAAATTAATCCTTGTCTGATTTCAGTTCCCCCCTCCCTCCCGCGCGAAGCGCGGAAGCTTCATCCTTGTCTGAATTTCAAAACTGTTTTTTGTCTGCTTCTTTTTCTTTCTACGTCCTCTTCCTTTTCTCTCCTCCCTTTTTTTGGCCGGCGTTTTTTTTGGGGGGGAGGGGGGCGCCCCCACCGCCCTTCTGGCTACGCGCCTGCGGTCAGATGAACATATTTTGCTACCTTGTCCGCCCCCGGAAACTCAGGGGTTTAAGGCAATAAATTAAGGTCAGATAAGCATTCAGGGGCCCGCCTTAGGGCCCCTGGTGGGTCGAACACCTGCTGTTGTGGAAACCCCGGAATAACAGGAGTTTTAGGCATTTGATTACGGTCAGATAAGCACATTTTTATACCTTATAAAATTAGTGACACTGGCAGAACACTTAAATTTATGTCATTTCAGCCGCTGAATAAGCGGAGGGGGGGAGGGGGGGGGGGGTAAGAGCACATTTTTTGTTTTGTTGTTGTTCCCGAATATATGAAAATCGCGCCGGCCGCAAATTCGCTCAGTGGGGGGGGGGGGGGGGGGGGGGGGGGGGGTGGGGAGTGCGCATTATTTTTTTTTATTTTTGGGGGCCGGGGGGGGGGGCACGTCCCTGTTTGCCAGTACATTTTTGGTGAATTTGGGGCTGATTTCAACATATGTTTTTTGGCCGGAGGGGCACGTGCCCCCTGTGCCCCCCTGAATCCGCGCCTGCGTAGAGTCCCCTTTTATATTATTTTCCCCTAGAGTTCGCTCGCTACGCTCGCTCGCATTTATAAATAATATATTTAGGTTACTGTCTTATATAAAGAACTTTTCAGTCTTTCTTCATTAACTTGTGCTTATGAATACTCATCAGGGTTTGTTTATTGTCTTCTTTACAAGATGTATTGTTTCCCAATGGGACCTCACAAATCTTAAAATTTTTGCTCGGTCGCTTCGCTCGCTCAAAAATTAATATTCAGACCATATCTAACTGCAAAGTATGTTACTTATCTTGTACCACAGACAAAAAGAAACATGATGTCATCCCTGGTAGTGTAATAATAATATTAATTTGTAAAGCGCAATAACTATATGGATATATTCTATTGCGCTGCAAGAGCTTGTAAATGCTGTGCTATACATACTATATGAACAAGTGAGTTTTCAGTTTTGATTTAAAATTATCTAGTGATGGGGCTTTCCTTATTTCTAGTGGTAATTTATTCCATAATCTAGGGGCAGCACAGAGAAATGACCGGTCCCCGAGGGTTACTTTGGTTTTATATGGGGGTATTTGCAACATAAATGTGTCTTGTGTACTACGAAGGTTACGACCATGAGTTTCAGACTTGATATGCAACAATTCAGTAACGTAACTAGGAGTTTGACCATTTAGAGCTTTGTAGACTATCAATAATATTTTTAATGTAATTCTCTGGCGAATAGGCAACCAGTGTAGTTCCTTTAGAAGTGGGGTTATTCGAGAGAATTTTGGGAGGCTGCAAATTAGTCGTGCACATGTATTTTGGACCCGCTGCAACTTGGAAATTTGTGAGTCTGGCAATCCATACAATAAACTATTACAGTAATCTTGTTTACTAGTAACACATGCATGCATGATAGTTTTCATGCTGTCCTGATCAAAGTATTTTCGAATGCGTCTTAAATTATAAATCATGAAATAGGCCGATTTGCATATTTTAGTGATATGTGAATCCATATTCAGGTGGGTATCAAAAGATACACCTAAGTTTCTAACAGTATCAGATGGGGTTATGGTGGAGTCACCAACTGATACACTACGCGACCTAAATTTAGAAACCTGGCGTGGAGTACCAATGACCAAAAGTTCTGTTTTGTTATCATTTAACATCAACTTGTTTTGCAACATCCAAATCTTAATATAAACAACACATGATTCTAATTCAGAAATACAATGATCTTCAGCCGATATGTTAGGACAGAAAGATAGGTATAGTTGGGTGTCGTCTGCGTAGCAGTGACAACTAATACTAGGAAACTCTGTATGGATATTTGTAAGGAGTCTGCTCGTATACAAGGTAAACAACAGAGGGCCTAATCACGACCCTTGAGGAACGCCAAAAGGCACATTGAATACATATGGAAACGTTGTATCATCCGCTCAATCTGACTTGTGTGCATAGAACAAATAAGCATTTTTCCATGAAAAAGTGAAGTTTTCTAAAATGTGCGTTTATTTCCAGCATTGGGGCGCCCGGAATTCACTCGGGTAACATTTCATAAATTATAATATAAAAAGACCATATGCAAATTTTCTGTACTTTTGTCGGAAAAAATACATTTATCCAGCACAATGTCGTGTCTTTTTGCATTGGAGAAGAGCAAATAGCGAGTTTCAATCACACTTTGGCCGCTCTCGCAAGCTCTCACTCGTTTCACTGTGGTCACCCAAGACGAAAATCCAATTGAAACCAATTGAACACCAATTGAAATTTCAATTGGTTTCAATTGGTTTCAATTGGTCTCAATAGGTCTCAATAGGTTTTAACAGGTTTCAATGGGACCTCAGATGTTTTCAATTGGTCCAGATTGGCCCCATTGGACAAATTGGCCCAATTGGCCCCATTGGCCTAGGCCCCATTAGACTTTAATGGGTCCCCAATTGGTTTCAATTGGTCCGGATTGGCCCCATTGGACAAATTGGCCCCATTGGCCCCATTGGCCTAGGCCCCATTAGACTTTAATGGGTCCCCAATTGGTTTTAATTGGTCCGGATTGGCCCCATTGGACAAATTGGACCCATTGGCCTAGGCCCCATTAGACTTTAATGAGTCCCCAATTGGTTTCAATTGGACCAATTGGCCTTAATTTGGACATCATTATTGGTCCCATTGAAACCAATTGGCCAATTGAAACCAACAAATCTAGGCATCTCATGAATATTCATTATGAATATTCATTGTCACAGAAAAATAAATTTATCATGATTTGTTAAGCAAATTATGACAATGCACATCAATTTTGTGATTTCTTTATTCCTTCAGCAATTATTAACCAATAGATTATTTTGTCTGATCATGTTACAATTACATTCACGTTTTAGCAATAGATATATTGATTTGTATATTGATTATATGATTACTAACCAAAAACAATATACATATTTAGTATATATATTTGTACGAGCCAATGTCACTGTAAATGAAACTCTTGAATTCACTTCAAATGATCTTTGTGATGAAGTTAATGCAAATGAGATTGGAATTTACCTAATTGGTGGACAGTTGCCAATATCGATTATGAAGTATCAATAATTTATCACTGGTTCTTCTAACTGGTTCTTCTAACCAATTGAATCCCCATTGAATGCCCCCATTGAATCCCAATTCAATACCAATTGGCAATTTGGAGTAAATGGAAAGTGAAACAATGGGTACCCATTGAAACCAATTGGCGATTGGTCCCCATTGGAACCAATTGGCAATTGGTCCCCAATTTGGAGTAAATGGAAAGTGAAACAATGGGTACCCATTGAAACCAATTGGCAATTGGTCCCCATTGGAACCAATTGGCAATTGTCTAGAAACAATGGGTACCCATTGAAACCAATTGGCAATTGGTCCCCATTGGAACCAATTGGCAATTGGTCCCCATTGGTTTCAATGGGTACCCATTGTTTCACTTTCCATTTACTCCAAATTGGATTCAATGGGGACATTCAATGGGGATTCAATTGGATTTTCGTCTTGGGCAAACGACTTTGGGGCAAGCGGTTAATGAAAATACTAATCGTTAGCTTTCTCCTGGTATTAAACTTGTTTTGATTGATTGTATAATTGTGTCGGAATAAAGGAAACAAAAAGGCTCGACCATTAACTTATCAGCGTCTGAATTGACCTTTTGACCTTGAATTCCCTGATGCAAGCGCACTAATGACGTCATCTTCGCTAAATCGGTGTCTTTTTATCGTAAAATGCGACACTTTCACAATGTTTATACATCTTTTTTAATTATTAGTAAGATATAACATATTTTTTCTGATATCACTGAAGTTTTGGGTTTTATTTAATGAGTAATTTTAAAATAAGATCCATTTTACTGTTTTAATTTACTGGATCGTACCATTAAAGTCGCAGGGCAGAAAGATGCATTTTCCAACCGCGCCAAATTTAATTTACGTTCCGACATTCTGTTAAATGGGTTCGTTTTGTTAATAATCCAATGCTTTCTGCTCCACCAAACGTCCACATGCGGAGTCGTTTATCAACTAAATTATTCAAATTTATGGATGCTTCCTAGCTTCCAAGGTGTTTGTGTTGTTGAAGCATTTCATTCACCTGCTATCATTCTTACTCCAATTGCCAGAACGCAAATTTTATTTTAGTTTTATAGTTTCATCGGAGTCGTTTATCAACTATATGTATTCAAATTTATGAATGCTTCCTCCCCAGGTGTTTGTGGTGTTTATGCATTTCATTCACCTGTTATTATTATTTGTACTCCAATTGTTAGAATACGAAATGCATTTTAGTTTTATAGTTTCATCGGAGTCGTTTATCAACTATATGTATTCAAATTTATGAATGCTTCCTCCCCAGGTGTTTGTGGTGTTTATGCATTTCATTCACCTGTTATTATTATTTGTACTCCAATTGTTAGAATACGAAATGCATTTTAGTTTTATAGTTTCATGTAGTGAGTAAGTCAATAAAAGAGTATGTTCTGCAACGTGTGTCCCTATTGTACAATGTAATGTGTCCCCTCATTTTGTAATAGTTAATTTACCCATTCACATAATGGAACTACCTGCCCAATGAAGCCAGTGGCCTGTGACCCCTGAGCACTCAACACCGTGTGGGAGTCATTTTGTGGTCAACTTCTTTTATGAGACACATACAAGCAAACGTTTCCATATGATCAGAGACAACGTTATCAATTTCAATTTTCTGTTTTCTATCTGACAAGTAAGATTCAATCCATTCGATAACCTTGCCATCAACCCTAAAATGGCTTCTTAGAGTTTTCAGTAGACATGAGTGATCTATTGTGTCGAAAGCACTGCTCATATCAAGGAGAAGCAGTAGACTTATATCTTCTGGTTGTCCATTGACATAAGAAGATCACTTTTTATCCTAAGAAGTGCTGTTTCAGTACTGTGAAATTTTCGGTATGCTGATTGATTGAACGGCAACAGTGAATGATGTTCAATGTGCTCAAGAATCTGTTGGGTAGCAGCACCTTCTACCAACTTAGAAATATACTGAAGATTACTAATGGGCCTTAAATTACTCAATTCTGTTTCGAGGCCCGGCTTTTTCAATAGTGGTTTCACTAGAGCGACCTTCCACAATGCAGGGAATTGCCCTGCTGATAGAGACAAGTTCAACATAGAAGTAATAACAGGTATCAATTCATTGAGACATTGCAGCAATAATTTTGTGGGCATTGGGTCCAATGGACAGGACTTCTTACTGAGCTTCATTATCAATTTGCTGACGTCTTGTTCGGACAGTGATTTAAAACTTGTCAGCGTCACTATCTGCGAATCGACTGGAACATCATCATATTGATCAGTTTGTCTACGTGTGCATTGCCAAGTTTTAAATCTATGTCGTTAAGAATTTTCTGAACTTTATCCAAGAGAAACTTGCCCAAGTTGTCGACAAATGATTTCGAATCAACGTTACAAGGTACAATGGGTTGTTTATTTGACATGTTTAGCAAACCCTTTACAATATTGAATAACGCTTTTGTGTTTTCTTTATGTTCAGACACTAAATCTTTTATGGTAACTCTTCCGTGCCTCATACAATGAGAAGGAGTAAGAGTTACGAATTGACTTAAATGCTTTCCAGTCTTTGTCTGTTTTTGATTTCATCCAAATTTTTTCAGCTTTCCTCTTTTTGCTCTTTTCTTCTAATATACTATCGGTCAACCATGGCGCCTTAGGTCGCAAAACAAAAGTTCTCAATGCCTTTGGCGCATGCTTGTCTAAGATTTCATTGAGAGTTGTGTCATATAACATCGCCAATTCAGTGACATCACTAGGTGTTCCATCACAAAGACGACTTTCAGTTAAGTCTTTTCTAAGTAACTCAGTATTGATTGCAGATAGTCTGCGAAATGAAACCTCTTTAACAGGAAGGCGAGGTTTACTTGAATTAAGGTAACACATTACAGGGATGTGATCAGAGATTAAAGATGAATGTGCCTGCGGTTTTCCAATGACAATGTTATCATCAGATTGCCGTCTTATTAACAGATCAAGAGTGTGGCCGTGTGTGTGGGTACAAAAATCAACTAACTGTGTACAACACAGAGACTCGAGAAGATTTACGAAAGACTGTGAGTCTCCACTAGAACTATTAGTAAAGGAACATTGGACAATAAATGACTTTGAATATAATCATTGAATTCTGATAGAAAACATGATACAGATACAGGATGTAATGCAGAGTAAGGCGGTCTGTATATATTAATTACACATAAGTGATAGGATTTACATGAAATAATCACAATCACGACGATGTATATTTCACTTTGTAGGTGCCCCCTTTTTTCTGGTACCCCCTCCCCTATTTTGGAAGACGCACCGCCGACCCTGCATTATGCTACATGGTGGTGATGCAGATTTTGTTCTGACCCCCACCCCCCCCCCCCAAAAAAAGAAGGGTTTTTGCTCATTACGCCACTAGTTCTGGTCTCCGTTCTACTCTGCTCTAAAACAGTCTCCCAAACAGTCTCCTAAACACACCAAAGGACTGTAAATCAGTAGATCATTTTAAGGCCAGTCTGAAAACTTATCTTATGGCCAACTTTAACTAATAAAACCTTTTTCACTATGTATAATGCCCATAATGTAAGCATAATTGTATCTAAGTATTGTATGTAGCTCATTGTAAGCACCTTGAGCACCCGGTCTGCATGGGTGGATTATGTTGCGCATTATAAATGTCTTTTATTATTATTATATCTATCTGCACCTAAGTATCATTATATAGGCAGAATTTCGCCTCTGTTTTACGAGAACTAATATACAAAAGTGCACATACTAAGTATACATTTCTTATTGGACCTTTTACAGGGTCAACGGGGGGGGGGGGGAGGCGTTTCCTGGAAGTTTTCAAGAGAGACACCCCCCCCCCGAATTGAGAAAAAATAGACTATCGGTTTAAATGATTATAATCATCTATGAGAAAAAATTTGGATATTACGATCAGACTTGGATTTGCCTGTGGAATCGAAAGCGCTCTAAAAAGCGAAGCTTCAAACCCATGATTAAATATTTTCGCTTAGTCGACCTCAAAACAATAAACATAATTTACCGCGGAAGTCACTGAATTCAAACTTATTTGACTGCAAAGTGCAAATCTTGTTGTTCGGTTGGTGGGGCCGTGGGGGCATATCCACTCCCCCCTCCCACCCACCCTTAATTTCTCGCCACCCCTCCCCCCCCCCCCCCCCTCGCGGACGTGACAAAATTACCTCCCAACGGCACCCTTGGTCGAAACAGGGAGGTGCATGGGAGGGATACAAATTAGATACACAAGCACCGACCAGTCCGCCCGTAACCCCTCCTGTATGCTATGTGGTCTTGGATTCCTTATAAGAGCGGGAACGCACATCACACTATGAATGCACAAACGCACACTTGGACTTCTCGGTACAGGTAATTATTTTGTATCAACAACATCCATCGAATTGTGTGCAGATATAGTTCGGCTCGCACGCTGTAAACTATTCATGAGTGCTTCGATGGATTTAGTTGAATAGTTGCATAGTTGCATATTTTTTTATGTTTGTATATGCGTTCTGATTGGTTAAAACGGCACAATACATCCATATTTTCGATGGTTGTATAGTAACCAAACGGCAATTCATATTTGTCTTCTATCGATGCTTCTGTGATTGTTGATATTTGACTCGTTTGGCGATTCGAATAAAAGTTCGTTAGATCGAGATGGAGAATACAAAGCCACTTTCAGGAGCAGATCCAGGTGCTGAAATGTCTGAAAACAAGTTCAAAGATGACACTGCTAGGTCGTCTGAAAACAGCAAGGTATGCATTGTAATTAACCGGAGTTAATAGCGCTCTGAGCCTGAAAAACGCCATAGTACTATAATAGTAGCTCTATACAATCATGTGCGATATTTTTTTATTTCAAATGTGATTTGTCTATTTCTAATAGAGATTCCTGCACTTGCAGGGACAGTGGTCATTATATGGTGGTGTATGCGCACCGGTATGCGCATGACCTCAATTCGTGTACAGTTCCAATCTGAGCAAAATCAGTAAGATTTCGAAAAATTGATATGAAAGAGGACCCTAAAATTACCCAGAGACAACATTTTCTTTGGAATCGGGTTTGAAATTGTGAGAATATTTAGAAAAGATCGGCAAATTTGCTGCCTTTTGCGTCCGTTTCGAAATTTTAAAACTATATCGAAGTTATACCGACAACGACAAGGGTCAAATAATCTTCAAGTCGAGAGAAGATGTCATCAAAATTGTAAATAAAAATTGATACCAACTGATTAGGTGATATTTTGGTAACCCGACACATGCTCCGCCGACGATTGCTCCGCCGACATTTACTCCGCAAAACGCGAAAATTGCTCCGCGACATTTGCTCCTCGACATTTGCTCCGCCGACAATTGCTCCGCCGACATTTGCTCCGCCGACATATGCTCCGCCGACATTTGCTCCGCCGACATTTGCTCCGCCGACAATTACTCCGCCGACAATTGCTCCGCCGACATTTGCTCCGCCGACAATTGCTCCGCCGACAATTGCTCCGCAAAACGCGACGATTGCTCCGGTGACAAATTCTCCTCGAACGACAGTTGCTCCGCCGACATTTGCTCCGCCGACAATTGCTCCGCCGACAATTGCTCCGCAAAAAGCGATAATTGCTCCGGTGACATTTGCTCCGCCGACAATTGCTCCGCCAACAGTTGCTCCGCCGACATTTGCTCCGCCTGAAGCGACACTTGCTCCGGTGACAATGTTGATGATAATGATAATAACTAGATTTGTAATACTTGTTTTGAACAAGAAAAGGTGGGGCCGTGGGCTGGTCTAACTAAAATTTGAGACAAAATAAAGGGCACATTTAAGATAGCTTATTGCAGGCGCGTACGCAGGGGGGGGGGGGTGTTTGGGGGGGGTTCCCCCCCCCCCCCTTTGGTATTTTAATGTGTGTAAACCCCCCTAAAAAAAATCTAAACCCCCCCCCCCTTTGGTTTTTTTTTTTTTTTTTTTTTTTTTTTAATTATTAAAAAAAAAAAAAAAGGCCCCCATGGCTGACCTAAGAAAGGTGACCTTACCCCCCCCCCCCAGCGAAGTAAAATTTTGAGACCCAAAAAAAAAAAAAAGTGTCCTCTTAACTCCCCCCCCCCCCCCCCCCCCCCCCCCCCCCCCCCCCCCCGCTTATTCAGCGGTCGGTTGAGTCGTTGCGATTTTTTTGGGACCAAAACAATTTAAAAAAAAGTGTCCTCTTACCCCCCCCCCCCCCACCGAGCGACTTTCCGGCTGGCTGAGTCGTTGCGATTTTTTTTTGGACTCCCTAAAAAAAAAAAAAGTGTCCGCTTACCCCCCCCCCCCCCCCCCCCCCCCCCCCCCCCCCCCCCCACTGAGCGACTTTTTGGCCGGCGCGCGATTTTCAAATTTTCCTGAGTCGTTGCGAAATTTTGGACCCGATTTTAAACCCCCCCCCCCCCCCTTGAAAAAATCCTGCGTACGCCACTGGCTTATTGTCTCAGCTACAACATACTCGAAGTTCAGCGTAAACCGAGCTAAAACGACGGAGATATTGCTCGCGAAAGACGGGAATGTAGAATCCAGTTTTGAAAAAAGTCATGTCCCATATATAGAGAATACACGCAAAAGGTGAAAAATTGATATTCCTCCTTTAATCGCAAAAATACGCCATGATGCTTTTGTCAAAATGAAAAATTGTGAAGACAGCATTCGAAGAAGATTGTCCCAGCTAGAACATATCAAAAATTGAAGACAAAATTGATCAATATTTACAGAGATACAATCAATTTTCAAAAAAAATGCTGACGTCATAATATGCAAATTGAAATTATGAGTTCGGAGGCTATTATGATGACGTCGTGAGTTAATTGAGGGTCAAATGAGACATGAAATCTTATCTCCGATTCATACTCTATCAACATATGAAAAAATAGGGGTCACCTTACATTCTAAAGAGCTACAATGGATTTTGTAAGGGCATGATTTTTTTCCCTTATATGCTATGTATTACAAGAGCTCGCACGCACGGACATGTATCTTAAACGGACCCTCACTCCGTTATTAAAGGTATTACAAAGTTGTGGTATGGGGTCATGAATTTGGTTCAAATTAACAATTTCGGAAGCATATGTGTTCCTACAATATTCATTGATCGTTGTCGCGGTTGAAATCGAGTCTAAAGTTATGAAATTATAAATAATAAACTCTTAATGTTGTAGAGCTCCCTCTCAAGGTCAAGATATTAATTTAGCTATGAAACAATGTTTATTGACTGAAATCGATCGATTAGCTATTCCCGTTTGGAAATTATATATCACAACTACATACTCTGAAATTTTCATGGTCGCAGCTACCATTGTACGGCCATAGGCGCTATTTGAAATTTATCAAAATTTACCGGGAGCATCGGTAAATGTTTATATTCAATTTTTCTCGAAAACAGAAGAGTTTTAGGGGCTAATTTTTTTAGTGCTTATAATACATCCACAGGGGCATCCAAATATAACAAAATTGTAAAGAATCACTATCCACCCAATTTTCAAAATTTCCCAAAAATTGGTATTACCTTTAATGGTCAGAAAAAGGTGAACAAGGTATCAAAATGCTTGAAAAAATGTGCTAAATAAGATGACGAAGAAAATTTGGCGATTCTGTTTTGCAAAATGTCAGAACGCGCGTAAACGCGCGCGCATGCGCGTGTGCGAGATATTTTATAAAATGCTTTAAATGGCCTAAAACGTATGCTAAATGATTTTGAGGTTTTTTTTTGCATTTTGAAATTTTGCGCGCGGACGTACGCGTACGCGCGCATTTTTTTGACCTTATATTGACCGGACGAATATTGACCTTAATCATGATAAATATGAATCAAAATGGCTTTTGGTTATGAAGATTTGATCATGAGTTGATTTTCAGAAAAAAATACAAAATGGCGCCTAGATGACGTCATATGCCTATACATATATGTGTGCCAAATTTGAGCCATTTTCAAGTAATCGTGCTTACAAAAAAATGGTTTGAAATAAGTAAAATAAATAATAAAGGCAATTCTAACGAAATTATAAGGTGTTCTGTACGCTATACAGCCCACCTGATAATAAAGGCAATTTTAACAAAATTATAAGGAGGTCTGTATTAGATACAGCCCACCTAATAATAAAGGCAATTTTAACAAAATTATAAGGTGGTCTGTATTAGATACAGCCCACCTGATAATAAATAAAGGCAATTCTAACGAAATTATAAGGTGGTCTGTACGATATACAGCCCACCTGATAAATAAATAAAGGTAATTCTAACGAAATTATAAGGTGGTTTGTACGATATACAGCCCATCTGATGAATAAATAAATAATAAAGGCAAATCTAACGAAATTATAAGGTAATCTGTACGATATACAGCCTACCTAACAATAAAGAATAATAAAGGCGATTTTAACAAAATTATAAGTTGGTCTGTATAAGATACAGCCAACCTGATAATAAAGGCAAATCTAACGAAATTATAAGGTGGTCTGTACGATATATAGCCCACCTGATAATAAATAAATAAATAAACAAAGGCAATTCTAACGAAATTATAAGGTGGTCTGTACGATATACAGCCCACCTGATAATTACAAAAATAAAATTAGTAACACCACCAACCATAATAATCATTGTTGTCATTATTATTGTGATACTGCTTCTAGTACTACTCCTACTACATGTACTAGGAAGAAGGAGGGGAAGAGGAAGAATCTTATTGTTTCTTTTTTGTATTATCGAGGCATACAAATGCACAGGGAGGTAAGAGAGGGAAAAGTAAGGCGACGAAGAGGGAGAGAGAGAGGGAGAGAGAACGAGAGGGGGTAGCCTATGGCCCGGATTCAAATTCAGTTCTCTTTAATTTATTTGACCCAGTACTGATGATCATAATTTTATCTACCATGTGTACGCCATGTGTACGCCACACCGAATAGCACTAGCTCACATTTTGTTATTGTTGTCAAGAACTTATTGGCATCCAGCCAGTAGATTTTCATCATGTGTTTGATCTTGTATTGAAAAAAGATCAAACACATCATCATAATCTACAGAGTGCAACCAAAAATTTCTTAACAACTATTGAAATTTCTTTCAGGAAGCCTAACAATAAAAGCTGTTTTTGATTCAAAGAGCATCGTAGAGACGATGAACAAATAAGAATAATAATACATTCACTTCTATTTCCCCCGCCAAATAATCCGAACAAAAGAATCAACCGAGGGTAATCAACTGTTAAACGAATTTATCATGAGTCCTTGAAAAATTAATTAATACTGCTTGTCAAATATTATTGAAGAACAGCAAAGGCGAACGCGATAGTCGCTACAATTAAGAAATCATTGCTTGCCTTGCTTTTCTCTCAAAATTACCGTGAGATATCAAGCTACATAGAATTATGATCGACACATAAGATATTGTCTTGAAAACAGTCAGAAACATTAGAACTTAAATGAATAAAACATAATGCAAATGAATAAGACTAGAATGAATAGGACACAAGTTTCTACCATTTAAATCATCCAGTACCAAATACCTGAGCAAAATTCAAACCAGATGCATTAAATGGTAAACTTAAAGACAATGATTCATGACAATTGTCAATTGTCATGAGTTTATCGTCTAGGCGTATTGTAAAAGATAATCAGAATAATAATGATCAGAATGATACCTCTACTATAAGGCCTAATTCTACATGTACTATAATACACTACTGCCATTGTAGATTATGCTGATAATACAAATGATAATAATGATATGATAACAATTATAATAATACTATATACTTATACTAATCGTCATCAAAATCATCATGTTCATATTCATCATAATGATAACAATAATGATGATTATAATAATTACAGTAATAACTTATCTTAACGATAATAATCATGATAAGGATAATAATCACAATAACAAACATAATAATTACAAAAATAACATTAGTAACACCACCAACCATAATAATCATTGTTGTCATTATTATTGTGATACTACTTCTAGTACTACTCCTACTACATGTACTAGGAAGATGGAGGGGAAGAAGAAGAATCTTATTGTTTCTTTTTTGTATTATCGAGGCATACAAATGCACAGGGAGGTAAGAGAGGGAAAAGTAAGGCGACGAAGAGGGAGAGAGAAAGGGAGAGAGAACGAGAGGGGGTAGCCTATGGCCCGGGTTCAAATTCAGTTCTCTTTAATTTATTTGACCCAGTACTGATGATCATAATTTTATCTACCATGTGTACGCCATGTGTACGCCACACCGAATAGCACTAGCTCACATTTTGTTATTGTTGTCAAGAACTTATTGGCATCCAGCCAGTAGATTTTCTTCATGTGTTTGATCTTGTATTAAAAAAAAGATCAAACACATCATCATAATCTACAGAGTGCAACCAAAAAATTCTTAACAACAATTGAAATTTCTTTCAGGAAGCCTAACACTAAAAGCTGTTTTTGTTTCAAAGGGCATCGTAGAGACGATGAACAAATAAGAATAATAATACATTCACTAATACATTTTCAATAATACATTTTCCCCGCCAAATAATCCGAACAAAAGAATCAACCGAGGGTAATCAACTGTTAAACGAATGTATCTTGAGTCCTTGAAAAATTAATTAATACTGCTTGTCAAATATTATTGAAGAACAGCAAAGGCGAACGCGATTGTCGCTACAATTCAGAAATCATTGCTTGCATTGCTTTTCTCTCAAAATTACCGTGAGATATCAAGCTACATAGAACTATGATCGACAAAAAAAATATTGTCTTGAAAACAGTCAGAAACATTAGAACTTGAATGAATAAAACATAATGCAAATGAATAAGACTAGAATGAATAGGACACAAGTTCATTTCTACCATTTAAATCATCACGTACCAAATACCTGAGCAAAATTCGAACCAGATGCATTTAATGGTAAGCTTAAAGACAATGATTCATGACAATTGTAAATTGTCGTGAGTTTATCGTCTATATAGACGTATTGCAAAAGATAATCAGGATAATAAGGATCAGAATGATACCTCTACTACTAGGCCTACTTCTAAATGAATATATTATACTACTGCCATTGTAGAATGCTGATAATACAGATGATAATAATGATATGATTAACAATTATAACTAGACTTTAATTCGTCACTTTGACGAATTAGGTGATACGTATGCTAATTTTGTATCATGAAAGTGTGTCGATGATGATCTAATGATAATATTCATAAATACATTAATAAAGATATTGATGATGATGATTTATTTGTTTTAAATGACGATGAAAATGATTAAAAGTGGTATAGCGCCCCCTTCATGAATTCGATAGACAATTGTTATATGATTAATTTACTAAACAAGCTCAAATTTTCGCCTGATTGCAGAGCCTACCAATCATTGAACTGATATTTCGACGCACTACATACGCAACATAATGAACAAGTCTAGACTGGAATGTAGTATCATTCACCTCCCATAGGCATAAGACGGATATTAAGCAAACAATCTAATGACGTCATCAAAATGAATAAATATTGGTAATAATCTTGTGAAGAATTGTCTCAGCTACAACGTATCAAAATTTAGAAGAAAATTGATCAATATTTGCAGAGATACAATCATTTTCTGTAAATATGTTGACGTCATAATATGCAAATTCGTATTTTGACTTCCAAGGCCATTATGATGACGTTAAAATGTACTTAATGGCCAAATGAGAAATGAAATCATATCTCCGACTCATTTAATCAAAATAAAAGAACAATTGGGGGTCTAGGTGCATCCCAAAGAGCTGTGATGGATTTTGTGTAATCATGTTTTTGCCTATATAATGTATTACATGTGCTCGTGCGCACGGCAATTTATCTTAAAGTTGATATTCATTGATTTTAAAAACTAAATTTATTTATTATTGCAAAGTTGAAACTTTGGTTCGACAAGTTTATCAAAATTCAATGCTTGGAAATATTCGAAGTAACGATTATTATAAATTACAAAACGCTTAAATACAGCATGGGCATAGCACCGGAAGAGCTCTCCGAACGCTACTGAGATGTGTGAGATCACAGTATGGACATGACTTGCACAAGCAGACGATGCCCCATGACATCTCACACATTTTCAGTACCTGTGTTTTCATCTTTTCTTGAGTCCTTTCTCTTACTTCACTACCGTCATCCTGATACAACGAATCGTCTTCCTTTCTCTATATTTTGATGAAACGCCAAAATTTCAGCGCTTCGCGCAGGAGGGGAAAACTTCATTTAGACGAGTCGAGAACGGTACAATAAATCGTCTTCTTTTCCTAATAATTTAGGGAGGCCTAACACCGACACCCCCTAACGAGCGCGCTTCGCTTGCTCACTACCGCCCCTCCCTAAAATAAGATCCTAGCTCCGAGCCTGCATTAAAATATATAGCTATGATGTTGACTAGGTTGACAAAATAATTCGTATATTTATGTCGTCGAGGAAATTGATCATTTGCGCATACGCAAGTACTATAGATAGTCCATAGGAAAAACAATTTAGCCTTCGGCCCCGGGTTTATAGGGTTATTTGTAGATATTGAGACACTTAATTTTGTCGGTAATTGGTGGCTAGTTTTGTCGGTAATCGTTGGCCTCTACACCCCCCCCCCCCCCACTGAAAAAGGTCTAGCGACGCCCCTGATACGTACAATGTATTAGGTCATCGTGGAAGTTCTAGAAAGCAACAGGGGAGGGATCAAAATAAGCTTTGAAGGGCACTTATACGTAAAGAAGAGAACCCATTCAGACGGGAAAATTAGATGGCAGCCTTTTTGCTTATTCCCATTTATACAAATCATTTTGTTGCAGTTTGATGTCAGTTCTTCACGATAAGCCAATTGCTCTTCTTCCGGTGGTTCCGTGAGTCCCTTAAAGTCAGTGAAAACAAAGTACTCGAATGAGACGGGGTGTTTTACACACTAATATATTATATAGTAAAGCTACATACACTTAACTGAAGGAAAGAAACCTATAGAAGACGGACTGGATATTATTGAAAATACTATTCTAAACAAGAATGTACTACATGTACTACATTACGTTACAATTTCACGAGAGAACTAGAACTCGAGAGGGGAAGAAAAGAAGAAGTGATGAAAATGAAAGAAGACTAATAGCATGAGAGGAAAGAAAAGAGCTAACAAGACAAGAAAGGGTGTAAAAAGGAAAAGAAAGAGCAAGAGAGAGAGAGAGAGAGAGATATCCTTGAGCTTTTGATCGGCTAATGAGTAATAAATGAAACAGATTTTGAGCGGAGTAATTATCTTTCGCTGGAGAACTTGCATAAGGAGCTAAAACTTGATGTTTTTTTAAATCAAACATTATGGGGAATAGCAAAAAACGGCTGGGCATTTATTGCACTAATTGCCAGAGGAGCATTCATGTCTTCCACGAAGCCGCACTTTTGGATCAGAGAGCAATTTAATTGTCGGCGGAGCATTGTCTTTTGCGGGGTACTTTTGGGGAGAAGCAACAATTATTGTCGTAGTAGCCTTTGTATTTTACGGGGCACTTTTTTAGCGGAGCAAATGTCGGCGGAGCAATTGTCGGCGGAGCAAATGTCACCGGAGCAATTGTCGCGTTTTGCGGAGCAATTGTCGGCGGAGCAAATGTCGGCGGAGCAATTGTCGGCGGAGCAATTGTCGGCGGAGCAAATGTCGGCGGAGCAAATGTCGGCGGAGGAATTGTCGGCGGAGCACATGTCGGCGGAGCACATGTCGGCGGAGCACATGTCGGCGGAGCAACTGTCGCGGAGCAACTGTCGCGGAGCAATTGTCGCGTTTTGCGGAGTAAATGTCGGCGGAGCAATCGTCGGCGGAGCATGTGTCATGGAACCGATATTTTGCCTTGCAAATTATGCAAATATCTTACATTTTGATGGATCGTTTCTTTTTTGATAAATCAGATGTAAACTCCCGTGCGCGAATTAAGGTCTCAGGGCTCAAATTAATTTTTTGTCCACGGGGGCTCTTCCCCCGAAAAAAGAGCCCCCGTGAGCCTTCTCACGGGCTCTTTTATTACTGACGGGGGCTCTTTTTTTATACAAATATCCATTTAATTGGTACCTATGATACTCCTCAATTATTTGCTATTTCATCATTATCATTTCAATCAGCATTTTCCCTCTTACAAATTTACAAGCTACATAGCTGTTACTGGCCTGTGTATATAATATATACGCATACAACACTGATCTTTATGATGTCTTTAACGTGACATACCAGAACAAAATTTGATTATCAGAATGTCATTTTGGAATACCTCTATACAAATACCACATTGTCTTTAGTCCGTATCAGTATTAGTATGATCCAATATAAAGCTATTATTCTTTATTTAATTCAGTATAATGCTTTTCCTCAAAAATAGTTTTGCTATTTTTTTAGGGTCGAGGCGTTACACGAACCCTGAACCATTGCAAAATGATGGTGGTTCTCTCTCTCTCTCTCTCTCTTTATTTTAATTATGCATTATCAACTACATATAAAGCAGCAACCAAAAACTTAGGGTTATCTGAGATAGGTGAAAGTAAGAGTTAAAAAGAAAGTCATGCTAAAACGGCGCTTCACTTCCCACCGCCCCCTGAAAAAAATAAAATAGATTAGTAGTCCTCCTCTCCAGAATCCACCTCCCCCCCCCCCCGCTTTAATATCACATTTTCACTTGGCAGCCCAAGGGGGCCGGGGATGGGAGGAGGGGGTTAAACCCCCTACCCCCCCCCCCTACCGTAGATCTGCCCATGTTACCATATCATTCCACGACATTTTGGTCTTCCTCTTCTCCTCAAAAGGGACTTTTAGAGTTGCGTGGACGTGGACGTGGACGTGTTACGTCCTTTTAAGGCACTGGCAATCACATGTGACGTCCTTTTAAGCACTGGCAGTGCCTTAGAAGGATGTCACACGTTGCAGTCCACGTTCTCATCGTGCAAATCTAAAAGTCCCTAATATTGATTTACTGGTCGAGGTTTATTATTTGCTGACAACGAAAAACTTCTCCAGGCCATGACCATTATGTTTCTGCCCTTGCCCGATCGCCTCCAGCTCCAGCAGACATGGCGCGGCAGCGTGCGCACGCACCGCTACTAACGGCGCAGTAGGCCTGTAACCACTGCTGACGGCGGCACTGCACTGCGAGCTGAATCTTGCACGCCTATAATCTTAGTTCCATTTCATTGGTTTAAGGTTTGAAAATTGAAACTCAATATAACTCTATAACAGAAAAGATTATCTTTATTTTATAATTCCACCGGGGCGATTTTTAATTTTGCAATCGCCCCCGTGAGCAACCTGACGGGGGCGATTTTGTAGCTCACGGGGGCGAATCGCCCACCGCCCCCGTGTATTTTGAGCGCTGTAAGGTCTCGTTTTTTTAAATGACTTCTTCGTTAGTTGACCGCATGCCGGTCCGACATCGAATTCTTTGACGATAATTGTTCTAGTTGCACCAATTGTTAGTAAAGAAAACTTTGCAATCCATTTACTAATAATTGAACTAAATGAATGTGTGTAGAGTATGAGAAATATTGGATCGAATACAATCATGTACCACATTTCCTAACATTTCTTTTTTTCTCTGCAAACTTTGGTCATCCCATCATACGAGAAACGTACACCAGACTGTGACCAGAGGGGTGTTTCACAAAGATCCTTAGTTGAACTTATCTCTAAGTTGGACTTAAAAATTATGGAAAGCCGTTAGCATCTATGAAAATATTTTGTAAAAGTTATTTTAAAAGGCATACAATGTTGATTCAACTCATTCATATTTTCTATTATCAAGTAGATTTCATGTTCTTGATGTGGAATTTATAAAAAGTCTAAAATACTTGAATTTGCGCTTTTGAATATATTTAATTTTAAGGCTACAAAATGGCTATCCATGATGTTTGAGTCCAACTTAGATTTAAGTTTGACTGACTTGGCATCTTTGTGAAACATCCCCCAGCTGAACTTACAGGTTTAGTGAAGAAAGAAAAAGAGAAATATATAGAAGAAGAAGAAGAAGAAGAAGAAGAAGAAGAAGAAGAAGAAGAAGAAGAAGAGGAGGAGGAGGAGTAGGAGAAGAAGAAGAAGGAGAAGAAGGAGGAGTAGAACAAACGCCCAACAAACAGTCATGCTTTGAAATACTCTGCTGTACATACATGTATGGGGGGGGGGTATGTAGCTGGGGTCGCTTTGGCAGCATTGGCAAGACCTTTTATTGGAAGAAAAAGCAAATTGATATCAATGATTTTAACATCTGGAATTTGCACTTGATATACATACTCTGGTTTGATGGTTTGTTTTACCCGACACTGCTGTATATTAAAGGGAAAGTCCACCCCCAAAATAAGTTTGTTTCGATAGAGGCAGAATAATAAAAAAATCAGGTGAGTGAAAGTTTGAGCAAATTCTGAATGAAAATAAGAAAGTTATGAATTATTGAAGTTGTGATCAATCAAATACAAATTGGCAACTCTGTGACTTATTATACGAGCTCTCCTTCATTTGCTTTGTACATAATATTCCATAAAATCATGTTTTCTTCGTTATTGATGACGGAATATTTGTTCCTTGCAGGGGGAGTATAGAAACATATTTGCAATTATTATATTTAGGGTGCATGTATGGTTGAAATTTTTTTGAGGGAAAATGAAAATTTTAGATTTTTTTAGTACTGAGCAAATGGAAGTTGAGCTCGCATGATACGTCATAGAGTTGCCAATTTGTGTTTGATTGATCACAACTTCAATAATTCATAACTTTCTTATTTTCATTCAGAATTTGCTCATACTTTCACTCACCTGATTTTCTTATTATTCTGCCTCTATCGAAACAAACTTATTTTGGGGGTGGACTTTCCCTTTAAAGAAAGCATGTATATTATTGTAAGTAAGCAACCAGGGAACTGACGGTTCTAAGTCCTCTCCGATGGACATGGTATTTAGAATGAGGATGAGAACGGTCCTCTGGTTGCTATTACTAAACAAGCAATTATGCTTTCTTAGCAGTCAGGTAAAATAACCACCAGTCCACTACTATTCACAATTTCATCACTTTAGACTCGATTTCAACCGCGACAACGATCATTGAATATTGTAAAATCGCATTATGCTTTCAATATGTTCATTTGAACCAAATTCATGATCCCATACCAAAACTTTGTATTACCTTTAACCACACTTTTAGTACTACAAAATGATTATAATTGCAGCACCAAGGTGTATTTTAAATAATACATCGTGGCAAAGAATGTCAAATCTCAGCAATCAATATCAGACATTTTTCTTCTGTTTCCTCATTTGTTTATCAGACTTTAGGTGTGGCCTATACTTGCAGCAGTTGGACTAAGCGCAAGCTGAGCCGAAAAGAGATCATTGGAGATTTCTTAAAACGTTCTGATGAAGGTAATCAATCAAATTAGTCTTCAGGGGAGGGGGGGGGGGTGTTCACAAACACTAAGATCGACTTTAAGTTGAACTTAATTATAGCAGGCTATTCATGCCACTGTGCTCTCACTATTGGTCTCTCGATAATGGTCTTTAGATATTTTTTTCCTTCAATAATTAACTTTAAAAAAAATGTAAGTTCTATAGATTTGTGACCACGATTTATATGTCCCTTGAGAGACCAATGGCAGTAAACGGTGAGAACAAACAATGGCATGAACAGCCTGCCATAGTTAAGTCCAACTTAAAGTCGATCTGTCTTTGTGGAACACCTCCTGCTGTACAAATACTGACTTCTGTATGGGGCACGGTCTTACTATTGCCCAAAGTGATCTTGAAACTATACTGCTCCCCTATATACGAAGTCGAGGAGAAACAGATCACCGGGGAGCTAAAATTTGAAGTGATACTCTCCTATCTGCTACTTAAAGGTATAGACCAGTTTTGGAAACGCCCCCCCTCTCAAATCATGGTCACAAATCTACATTTTTTGATAATTCATTATCTAAAGATCATAGTGGTGAGAGCAACCAGTGGCATATTATGGCCTGTCATAGTTAAAGGTAAAGACCAGTATTGGAAACGCCCCAATTTCAAAAAAATGAAATGGAAGCTCTTATTACCAATCATGTGAAAGAATATGTTTTGACTAGTACTTGATGATACAAATTTTGCCGGGAAACCGCCTACTAATTGATATATTTGGTAAATTAACATATCTATCCGGCCTGGATAGATATCGAGTGGTCCCATATGCGTCTTTCTGTGTACAGTGCTTGTAACTTTACCAAGACTGGGCCAAATTTCTTATCATTTTGATGATTCCAGTACCTTGCAGTACACACAATACAATACAATCACATTACCAGAACTGGTCGATACCTTCAAACAAAATTATTTCAAGTATTATTAGTAGTAGTAGTATCAGTAGTAGTAGTAGTAGTAGTAGTAGTAGTAGTAGTACGAAGTAGTAGTAGGCTAGTAGTAGTAGTAGTAGTAGTAGTAGTAGTAGGCCTAGTAGTCGTAGTGTTTTTATAAATAATAATAATATATATATATATATATTATTAGAATCTGTGTCATACTCATATAACATATCTTGTGTTTAAATATAAGTAAATTATTTTCTTAATGTTCATTTGCAGAATCAGCAAAGTTTGTAGCAGAGCTAGGCCCTTCCCAAGCACAGCTTAACGTGGAATACGGAAGCGAAGAAAGAGAAAAAGTAGACATATTTTCACCCGTAGGAGCTGATAAAGGTAAATTCATTTACATTGGTGTTTACTTATTGATCAAGCAATAATCATGTATTCATTTTGTTTGTCGAATCAACATAGAATAATATAAAACACAAAATAGACATTGTTCATAAAAGTAAGTGACCAAATAATGTAGTGCTCTGTCATGATTATTGAGTACCCATTTACACCTGGGTGGAGGACGGCAAGTATTGATTGATGTCTTGCCAAAGGATCTTAGTGCTGGGCTAGAACGAGATTCAAGTGAATGAACCATTTCACCATGACACTCCACCGTCTCCGCCTGAACTTTTTAGCAGACAAATTTATTTATTTATTTATTTAGATTATCTTTGGCATGTGAATTATAGAGCGCTATATAAATGACTTTATTGTATTGTATTGTATTGTATTGTATTGTCTTTTACCCTTTTTCATCTTCTGTCCTTGTTTCTATCATCTACCTCAAATTCCGCCCTACCAACAACTTCTTCTCGTCTTCAAAAAGAATCTACAAAAAATAACCTATTCCGCTAATATATGCAAAGCACATTTAAAAATTCGTATTGAAAAATCATTAAATGCATTTTTATCATTTTTAAAATATTATTCATTATCGATATTATTATGAGTATCATTTATATAATTATCATCATCATTATCATTATTTTTTTTTAAAGATAAATATTATAATCATTAATATTATCTTCTTGTTCATCATTTTTTAATCATTATTATTATAATTATTACTATATTATCTTTCTTCTTTTTATTACAAGTGTAATAATAAAAAATTGTTTTGTAACTGAAGGACAAGTCGTGATTCTTATCGAAAATTTTACGCGCTTTATAGCTTGGCCCAATAATGAAGTTTATCGATCAATCAGTGATGGTGGACTTCACTTTTAAGAACCACAGGCTTTTTTTAATGCAAGCACTATATACCTCAAGAGAACAGCCCATAAGGAAAAGCCATCATCATAAACTCTAAATCAAAAATAATATGATAGAAAGCTTTCTAAGTCTCTGTTTTCATCAGCTCGAATTTGCCAAATAACCCGCTAATTTAACTATCCCGATCGCAAAATTAACCAGTTATTTTGCGTCCTCATCAAATCGCAGTTGCAATTAGCAGGATATTAGGTCGAGAAAACATCCCGGAAACTGTTGGTGTTGTTTCCAAAATATCTCGCTTTTGGGGAAATAGCGGGCTAATTAATTTTGTGCCCGTCCGAGCTAGTTTGTGATGAGCGTATCGGTCTGGTGAAAACGCAATTTCGAGCTTCGGGATAATATATCCAGAGTCTGAAAATAGCGGGTTATTTGGCAGACTCTAGCTGATGAAAACAGGCATATAGTACCATGCACCTATTATGCTAGGTCCATGCTGAGACCCAGGGGCGTAAATCCCGGGGGGATGGGGGGGGGGGGGCTGCATCCCCCCTGGCTTGAGGTAGGGGGGTGGCCTGTACAATCATCCCCCCCTGATATTACAAAAAAAAGAGAGACAAAAAAGGAAGAAGAAGAAGAAGACGAAACTAGAAATGCAATCGTGTCACAACGATGTGCGTGCAATGACGCCGTGTTTCTACGTGTCGAACGAAATAGCTTCTCTCGGACTATCCAGAGCAATTTGTACGAAGTCTTTAGCTTCTGTAATATTGGAGACAGGTAGGGCGAAAGAAAGGCCTCAATAGTGACCTTGATGGGATGGTAGTGACTATGCCTACGATGTTTGAAAGAAATTGGGATAGGGGAAAGAACCTAGAAAGGGCTCGCAAGCACTGCGTGCAAAAACAAATGGGATTAGTTGCATGTTCGTCATTGCAATCAAGATCGTTCTAGGGGTCAAAAGCGTGAACCCGATTTGCCCCATAGACAATGCGTGTAATGCATGGGCGGAAAACGTAGAGGATCTGTATTATGACCGGAGTTAAATTGTTTTTTCTCTCTCTCTTTATGTCTCTTTATGGGCCGTATATGGTATCATTGGAAAGAGAATTTCATGGTCGTTATTGTAAACTACTCTCTTTTTTTCTATGATAATCCTATCGAAACATGTGATGTAAAATAGATTTAAAGGACAAAATGGCGTCTTAAATGGCCCCCTTGACCAATTTCGAAAATCCGGCCATGAGGTGCCCTGCGTATTGCATCTCGGAATGTCATTGCAAATTTTCAAGGAAAAAAAAGGATGTTTAGGGGGCGAAAAGTAGTCTGAAAAAAATGACGTCATGGCCGATAAGTGTTATAATCGGGCGGAATTCGTATAGTGACCCTTGTTCAAATGCGATTTACTCACAATTTTCTGTGTAAACATATACCATACTTGGTATCATTCGAAAGGGCACTTCATTGCGGTCAGTTTGACACCATTGTCATCTGCACGCAATGTACTGCACGCATTAAAGGCGCTATTACGTAATGCATAGCAAATTCATCATTTTTGGCGATAACTTTGCGCTGACGTTAGTAAAATTTCCCGAATTTAGCAGACAGTTGTCACGTATATGGATACATGTGTCTGCCAAGTTTCAACGACGTAGGTATAAAGATCGCCATTTTAGAGCAAGTTGAAGTTATTTCGGAATTTTCTTGAAAATGGCGAATTTGGAGGGCAATTTTCGCAAATTTGGTCAGTGATAGGGTATATAATTTTGTATATGGCTGGAAAGGGCATATCCTCAAGTATCTAAATCCAAAAAAGGGTACGGCTCTGCCAAGCCATAATGGAGATACGGCCACAGAGAGAAAGCCAATTTCCAGAACTTTAGAGGGCGCTATTTATGTTTTGCAAAACCATTGGAGCGTGAAATTTGGCAAGGCTATGTGCATTTATGAAATTAAGATACTGTAAGATTTAAATACAAAACGGAATTTATATGAGAAAGTTATGGCAGTTTTAGATTATTTAGGGGTCAATTTCTCAAGAATTTGAGAGATTTTTGACGGAGTCGGTTTCAGATTTGAATTTTAAGTACGAAGATGGCATTTTGAAGGTCAGGTTATACGTCGCAGATGAAAGAACACCTCTTAGACTATCTAGAGGAATTTGTTAGAAGTTTGTAGGATCTAGGATAGTGGAGATAGGAAGGAAGATAGAAAGGCCTTAAAATGGACCAGAAACGGACAAAATGGCGCCTGGACGGTCATGCATAACTGATTTCGAAAATCGAAAAAGTAGGTGACCTTGATGAGATGCTAGAGATGATGCCTACGAAATTTGAAAGGAAAAGGACTTGAGGAAAGTACCTTACTAGGAATCACAAGCACTACGTGCAAAACGAATGGGATTTTTGGACGATAAGGAAAACAAGAATATTAATGGGGCAGAATGTGAACGAAAACAAGGCAATGACGAAGGTTCGTCATTGCAAAAATGTGATTGTTTCAATTTCAGCATAATGCATGAGAAATTAGTTATTTTTTATGTATGTAAAACTGTATAGCCTACACGTATACAGTATGTCACTATCATTAAGAATAGTTGGCGACGTGCGCGAACAAGCACTTCATAAACTTCAGAATAATTTTTCGTTATTTTGCAAGGTATTATTATAGCCCAGACGTAAAGTGCGCGAGCGCGCGAGCGCTTAAAAAGTGCAATCATGTACAGTAGATGCCCGGCTCCCACTTAGTGTTATTTAGGGTACGCGTACGCTCGTTCCCTCCCTTTGAAAGCACCCCCACCCTATGTCAGGACTGCCAACATATCTGAATCCCCCTTTCGCCGGCTTTTCGCTGGCTTTTCCTATTTTGGAGACCCCCCCCCAAAAAAAAAAAAAAAATAATAAAAATCCGGATCACTGCTAAATGTACCACACCCCCCCCCCCCGATTTCAGGTGAGCTCTTGTCGATCGAGGGGGACTGAGGGGCAATGCTTTTAATTTTCAAAATGAAATAATCCTGAATGAGCTTTCAAAGCTAGCAGGAATTTCAGGAATTTGATCCCGGGATTTGATCAATTTTTCTATGATATTCAAGATATTTTATAACCCCCTTTTTACATTTCTCAGGAGTCCAAAGAGAGAGAGAAAAAAACCCACCCCCTTTTTAAAGAAATTAAGAGTCGAGAATGGTACAACGAATCGTCTTCTTTCTCTAATGGTTTAATGAAACGTAAAAGCTTCCGCGCTTTGCGCGGGAGGGAGGGGGGGGGGGGGGAAGGGAAAAACTGAATTCAGATGAGGATTAAAAGTCGAGAACAGTACAACGAATCGTCTTCTTTCTCTAATGATTTAATGAAACGTAATAGCTTCCGCGCTTCGCGCGGGAGGGAAGGGGGGGGGGGGGAAGGAAAAAACTAAATTTAGAGGAGAATTAAAGTCGAGAACGGTACAACGAATCGTTTTCTTTCTCTAATGATTAAAGAAACGTAAAAGCTTCCGCGCTTCGCGCGGGAGGAAAGGGGGGGGGGGGGAAGGAAGGGAAAAACTGAATTCAGATGAGGATTAAAAGTCGAGAACGGTACAACGAATCGTCTTCTTTCTCTAATGATTTAATGAAACGTAAAAGCTTAGGCGCTTCGCGCGGGAGGGGAGGGGGAACTGAATTCAGACGAGGATTAAGAGTCGAGAACGGTACAACGAATCGTCTTCTTTCTCTAATTATTTAATGAAACGTAAAAGCTTCCGCGCTTCGCGCAGGAGGGGGTAGGGAAAAACTGAATTCAGATGAGGATTAAAAGTCGAGAACGGTAAAACGAATCGTCTTCTTTTCGTAATGATTTAATGAAACGTAAAAGCTTCCGCGCTTTGCGCGGGAGGGAGGGGGGGGGGGAAGGGAAAAAACTGAATTCAGATGAGGATTAAAAGTCGAGAACGGTACAACGAATCGTCTTCTTTCTCTAATGATTTAATGAAACGTAATAGCTTCCGCGCTTCGCGCGGGAGGAAAGGGGGGGGGGGGAAGGAAGGGAAAAACTGAATTCAGATGAGGATTAAAAGTCGAGAACGGTACAACGAATCGTCTTCTTTCTCTAATGATTTAATGAAACGTAAAAGCTTAGGCGCTTCGCGCGGGAGGGGAGGGGGAACTGAATTCAGACGAGGATTAAGAGTCGAGAACGGTACAACGAATCGTCTTCTTTCTCTAATTATTTAATGAAACGTAAAAGCTTCCGCGCTTCGCGCAGGAGGGGGTAGGGAAAAACTGAATTCAGATGAGGATTAAAAGTCGAGAACGGTAAAACGAATCGTCTTCTTTTCGTAATGATTTAATGAAACGTAAAAGCTTCCGCGCTTTGCGCGGGAGGGAGGGGGGGGGGGGGGGAAGGGAAAAACTGAATTCAGATGAGGATTAAAAGTCGAGAACGGTACAACGAATCGTCTTCTTTCTCTAATGATTTAATGAAACGTAATAGCTTCCGCGCTTCGCGCGGGAGGGAAGGGGGGGGGGGGGAAGGAAAAAACTAAATTTAGAGGAGAATTAAAGTCGAGAACGGTACAACGAATCGTTTTCTTTCTCTAATGATTAAAGAAACGTAAAAGCTTCCGCGCTTCGCGCGGGAGGAAAGGGGGGGGGGGAGGGAAAAACTGAATTCAGATGAGGATTAAAAGTCGAGAACGGTACAACGAATCGTCTTCTTTCTCTAATGATTTAATGAAACGTAAAAGCTTAGGCGCTTCGCGCGGGAGGGGAGGGGGGGAACTGAATTCAGACGAGGATTAAGAGTCGAGAACGGTACAACGAATCGTCTTCTTTCTCTAATTATTGAATGAAACGTAAAAGCTTCCGCGCTTCGCGCAGGAGGGGGGAAGGGGAAAACTGAATTCAGATGAGGATTAAAAGTCGAGAACGGTAAAACGAATCGTCTTCTTTTCGTAATGATTTAATGAAACGTGAAAGCTTCCGCGCTTCGCGCGGGAGGGGAGGGGGGAACTGAATTCAGACGAGGATTAACAGTCGAGAACAGAACAACGAATCGTCTTCTCTCTCTAATGATTTAATGAAACGTAAAAGCTTCCGCGCTTTGCGCGGGAGGGAGGGGGGGGGAGAGAAAAACTGAATTCAGGGGGGGGGAAACTAAACTCAGACGAGGATTAAGAGTCGAGAACGGTACAACGAATCGTCTTCTTTCTCCAATGATTTTATGAAACGTAAAAGCTTCCGCGCTTCGCGCGGGAGGGGAGGGGGAACTGAATTCAGACGAGGATTAAGAGTCGAGAACGGAACAACGAATCGTCTTCTTTCTCTAATATTGTTGTTTGTTCGTTTGTGTGTGTGCGTGTGTGTGTGTGTGCGTTTGTGTGTGTGTGTTGTGTGTTTGTGCGTGCGCGATCGCGCGCTTGCGTAAATTAGTGTGGGCGTGTGCTCGTGCTAGTATGTGATGGCTATCGCCGATCATCCCCCCCCCCCACTCCTCGGTACGGATTTACGCCCCTGCTGAGACCAGGTAGTTGTGAATTAACTCCATGCTGACACCGGATTTAGCTGCTGGTGCTGCTATACTTGTGATATTTTGTACACAAAGCAACTTGTATTTCTCCTGTTTGTGGAAACAGGAGAGCATCTGTATTTAAAGGTAAAGGCCGGTGGTGGTAAAATTGCGGTTCAAGGGTTTTGGGTGCAAAATACCCATTCAATATTGTTTAAATATTGCCTTCAGAGGTTTAGATGGCAATAGTTCAACCTAAATTCGCAAAAAAGCAGAAATATATACCCAAATGTTCAATGTCGAAGTGCATTCGCGATATCTATCCAGGCCGGATCGATATGATAATTTACCAAATATTATTAGTAGGCGGTTTCCCGGCAAAATTTGTATCATCACGTATTAGTCAAAACATATTCTTTCACATGATTGGTAATAAGAGCTTCCATTTCATTTTTTGAGAGGGGGGGGGGGGGGTGAATGGTCATAATTAGGCGTCGAAATTTAACACATGAACACACACGATTCTAGAATTAAAGAGATGGATGTGATATATATTTGTTTTAGGATGTTCTAAAAGTATTTTTAGTTTACGTTCATAGCATTTCAAAGATAACTTGTTACTACCATTAGAGTCACTCATAATACTCTTGTAAAAATCTTGTAAAAACTGTAACAACTGATTGATTTTGTAATTAATTTTTCCTTAGAAAAGTTGGGGAGGGAGTATACTTGTATATGCCACCCCCTCCCTCAAAAGTGGTATGTTCTGTATAAATGGTATTTAAGTATTCTTGATATTTATACCTGGTTCTTGCTCATACAAATTTTAAGAGGTATTTCCGCTACCTGCAAATTCTAAACAAGTTGATATATCTGAAATCGTTTTACCAAGACTGAAGATGTTTTACCAAAAATTGAAAGCATAATTATGAAGTTGATGTAAACACATAAATATAACTCTGTAGTAAAAGAGACATATTTACAAGATTTTATTTTACATAATAATGTAATATACTTTGAACATAAGGAGCGTCAAGTCTGACACACACATGTGCGCTAGACAAGAACCCACTAAGAACTAATTATAATTATCATTATTAATCTCCAACTTTGATGAAACTATTTTTAACATTGATCTTTTCAGATGCA
Organism: Strongylocentrotus purpuratus; assembly: GCF_000002235.5. Classification (NCBI taxonomy): domain Eukaryota; kingdom Metazoa; phylum Echinodermata; class Echinoidea; order Camarodonta; family Strongylocentrotidae; genus Strongylocentrotus; species Strongylocentrotus purpuratus. The sequence goes on from NW_022145610.1 coordinate 10,098,297, forward strand.
CCTGTGTTTATGTTTATTCATGGAGGCTACTGGCAGATAAAGGAAATGTGGTGAAGTTCTTTCCTTTTGCAAAGATTTTAGCACATCACACCGTAAATCGTTGAAATCAAATCATTAAAACGAGTGTTGACATGAAAATGATGTGTTGAATAAACGCAGATGTCAATATGTGGGACTGGGTGATAATTATGACCTCTCAGGAAGAAAAAAAAACGTATTGTAAGATTTGAAATGTATGTTTTTATCAAGCTTTCAAAAGTCATCCTCTTATGTTGCAGTGGTATTGCTTCTTCAATCATAATTATATAGGCCTACATTTATGAATAAGCCCACATTATTTTATTCATACATGCATATTGATCATTGATTTGTCCATACATGCATATTTATTCATTAATGCATATTCATTTATTTATACATGTATATTCATTAATTCATACATGTATATTCATTGATTCATTTATTACACAGTACCTTTTATAATACAAGGGCCCTGTGTCAGACATAGGGCACCCTCAGTGTTATAATAATAATACTCGTTTTTCTTAATTGCACTTAGCCATTTAATGACAAAAGGGCTAACAGTATTACATGTATTATTATTACTACCCCGGTCAGCGGATTCAAATTACCATTCTGTACATCATAATGTACTTTCTCCACTCTCTGGGGAGCTACCAAGCTAGTCGCCTTTTAATGGGCGCGGACATGCTATTCCAACCAAACTGACATTTACATCCTTCCGGGTACCCAATTAACACCCGGGTGGAGAGGAGCAATGCTGATAAAATGCAATAGATGATATGCCTTGCTCAAGGACATAAGTGCTATGCTGGGGCTGGAACCCATGACGTCATTTTCCAGTCAATCAGCTATAGTCAAACATATAGCTCTATAAAACTTTTGAACATAACCATTGATAAGCAATTATTTGAGTATCCTATAAAGCATTGTTACTGATATTGACCATGCAAAAGATTTATGACACTTGACCCTGGCCTTGATGTGACATTTGACATTTTTCTCTGTTTGTGTTTTGCTGGCAGTAAGGATATTAGCTCTTTAATGGGAGGTCCTCTCATCAAGAATGGTGCTGTGTTGGTCACGGTTGGACATACCTTAGCGCCTGAGCGTAAGTGTTGCCAATTTGGGAAATTGTAATAATCTGGATTTATGTAGCGCTTAATATGAAATACCGTCTCTAAGTGCTGTACTATCCCTTATTAAAAAATTACCATGGTAACGATGGTTCTTTGTCCAAATTACCATTCACCATTCGAACCATGGTACCCTGGTATCAAACAATGGTTGTTTGAGACAATGGTACCTTTTCATAAGAACCATATGTATAAGGGTTTCGTCTCTAAGTGCTTTACAAATGTTATTTTCCGGTCATCAGATTCGTTCATGCACAATGTGAACCATCTTCATTCCATGGGGAGTATTCCTATCATTATGGTCACCGTGGAAGCATATGGCAATTACTATCACAAAGGCCTTCGTCATCCTACCAGGTCCCCATTTATCTCCTGGGTATGGAGTGGCAAATGTAAATAATGCCTTGCGAAAGGGCATGAGTACCGTAGGGATACGGCACCTATAGGATACACTGTGGAAGCTAAATGTACCATTTCATCATAACCATAGGCTACAGACGTGACAAAACCGTAGCATTTTGTTTAGGTGACGTATACGCTTCACATTAAGCATCTTATAACACATGCAGAGCTGAGTGCTGTTTCCTTTAATTTTCATGTAATAAAACATTGCTTTAAAAGAAGGATGTGTCTAGTTATGACATTTCATTCATATACATACTCATTTCCTTAATTACTTACAGATAATTAGAACATTTTTACAGCAGTGGAGTTTTCAAATTTATTGTTGAAAATTCGCAATTTGTCCATGTTTTGTTTTGTTTTCAATTTTATATCTGTATATAGGTACTCTACATGAAATTGTGGAACAGGTTAAAAAGGCTGTGGTTTTTGTGGCCAAAAGATTTCCAGAAACTAGGTTAGAACAAAAAATAACTGTACGAAGCTATGAATAACGCTATTATGCGATAAACCGCTTTGGTTTTCCAGCAAGGCAAAATTAAATGAGATAAGCATAATTCGCATTACATATCTATAGTTGTTAACACACATAATAAGAAAGTACGTCTTGGACCTTTGTTGCGTGCAACTACCTTTTGCTTCACCAACGCTTGCCATTCACTTCTACATTAACACTTCAGTTGCTTTTGTTGCCTCTCTGTGCAGTTGCAATGCTCATTTGCCACATGTGAAAATTTGCACAAAACAGTGGGCACCTATTTACGAAACAATGCAACACAATGGCTTTTTAAAAACACCAATATCCAGTCTTGATTAGCTCCATGATAACCCTGTTAACACCGATTAATCTTGCTTTTGAAACAGTTATGTAATGTTGAAGTCCTTTTTGTTATCATTTTTCCATGTGGCACAGGGAGATTAATTTTGGGGGGCATATCATGGAAGAAGAACAAAATTGGTTGCTGCGTCACATGTAAACAAGTTTTTACTTGTAAAATTCTGTATTTTTTAAGTGCTTTAAATTGATTTAAGGTTGTGTTATTATACAAACACTACAGAATAGGTCAAACTAAAACAATTGACTAAAAATATTTCTTATACAGCCATGTAATTGTTGCACATGGAGTTGAGTACTATGTGCTGGCATTCGAATAATACATTGCTCTTAGTATATTTTTTTTCGTGTACTTTCTCATGACAATGGTACTCCTGAATTGTGAAACATAATTCAAAACTATCATAGACAAAATTAAATGCCTGTTTAATTCAAATTTAATTGTCCTTTTTCTAATCACAGAGGGATTTTCATATCCGGTCACTCGGCTGGTGGTCATCTGTCGGCCATGATGCTGTCCGTAGACTGGTCAAGCCTTCTTGAGGGAAGCAAGAACCTTGTCAAAGGTGATGGTCAAAACTAATCCTACGACATATGCTGCAGGCATAATTTCGTCAAAAGTATATAGGGTTTAGGTTTCGGGTTGCAGTTGGGGTGTTAGCACATTGGTTGCTTTCAATCGACGGAAGGATTGTTTTGTGTAACGGCTTTGCAAAATTAGTAGTTTCCAAACCACATCATTTTCATTACTAAAACTAGGCACAACAAAATTTAGCAATACAAATATGCATTCTTTTACAATCATAATATTCTAAATGTTCGTTTGATGTCACTCCAAGTAATATATACGTTTTATTTTCTTTGTAATTTGTATGTAGGTATCCTTCCTATTTCTGCTGTATTTGATGTTCGACCTCTTACAAAAACTTACATCAACGAGCCATTGCTTCTTACAGAGTAAGTATTAGAGAGAAAGAGGGGGAGATAAAGAGAGAGAGGGGGAGAGAGAGACAGGGAGCCGAAGAGTAGAAGAGGAGTGAGTGTGTGTGTGTGTGTGTGAGAGAGAGATAATGAGATATAATGGAGAGATGATTTCATCGTAAACGGGAGTGGAGAGAAGAGGGTGTAAGACATTGAGAGATTAAGAGAGAGAGAGAGAGAGAGAGAGAGAGAGAAAGAGAGGAGATGGGAGTGAAACAGATAGTGAAGGAGGTTAAAGACGGTTAGATCGCCAGTATGTACACATTTTGGAGGGGAGGGTGATAATGCCAACCCATCTTTTTGCACCCTTTGATCTTGTGCATGTCACAAAAAGGACAATTAATATTATTTTCTTGCTCATCATTTATCTTTTTTTTTATTCAGGGAAAAGTTTGTTTGATTCCATTAGCATTACCAGATTAAAAGATATGATTTTCTTTACTATCTTTTGCTAATCTAGTACATCGTATTTTGGCAAATGTTATTTCTTTTTAGTCATGAGCATCCATTGAAAGATTTGTTTATGAGAATTTGATTTGTGTGATTCTGTTAGAATTTCCATAATTACAAGAACTGATAATTACCTTCAATCTTTCTTCAGGTCAAGTGCATCTTCTGTGAGCCCTCTTCTCCTTGTGGATGCTATCCCTACATGCAATCTAGGGGTCAAAGTTCACATCCTGGTAGCCGAGTATGATCCACCTGTACATCAAACACAAGCACAAGATTACAGCAAGGTTTGTACGGAATAATTACGTTGAAATGTATGAACCTGGGCCGGTATTTAATTCAATATTTAAGTTTTAAAAAATAAGTATTTTACTTAGTTTTCTTAATTTATGTATGTGGTAAATTATATAGATCCGGCCAGGATAGATATCGCGAATGAACATTGAACATTTGGGCATATGTCTGCTTTTTTGCGAATTTAGGTTGAAGTATTGCAATCTAAATATCTTAATGCAATATTTAAACAATATTGAATGGATATTTTGCACCCAAAACCCTTGAACCGCAATTTTACCACTACCGGTCTTTACCTTTAAGTAAATTACTTAGCCAACTTTGGTTCAAGGTTTTGGCTAAGTTACCCTATACAAATTGTAATCGGCAGTTTCCTACCAGACTTAAGCCGATTATTGATTGGCAGGCAAATGGTTTGAGCTTGCCTTCATAAACAAATCTTAAATTGTCTTCTTTTAAAAATCAAATGACAAACATTTGTGTTGTATTTTAAGTGAGCGCCTCTTTAATTATGACTTGCGCTTGATGAGCCTGTCTCCTTCTGTTAGTATTTAATTTATCTAGTATATAACGTTCAGCACATAACAAACTTTAATTCTTCTAATGTATGACATTATCGAATTGTGGATAAGATGGTATCAACGTCCTTCTTCTTTCTTTCCCGTTAGCTTCTAGCAGCTAGTGGTCTAGATGTTGAAATGATGACGTTACCCGGTAGAGATCATTTTGAGGAGATCATGGAGTTACCTGATGAAAACTGCCCATTTCAAAAGGTATGTCATCGACCCTCTATGCGCCCCATTATAGTACCTCGCTGAGCAGCGAATGCTTATCTGATGGATGTTGGCGAAAATCAGGGTTCGCCTTTGCAACATTTAGAGAATTTAGCGATGTTTAGCGACAATTATGATTAGCAACATTTGAGCGAATGTTTAGGGCCTATCTCACTGAGCGGCGAATGCTTGCGAACGTAGCGAATTTGGGGTTTCGCCAGAGTTTGTAAAATGTTGTAAAAGGTTGCAAGAAAGATCGCAAACAGTTTTCTTTGTTGTAAACAGTTTTTCTTGTCGCAAAGAAATTTTGAACATGTTCAAAATTTCTTTGCGAATTTATTTTTCCGCAAACAGTTGCAGGCGTTTGCAAAACAGTCGTTAGCGTTTGCAAAACAGTCGTAAGCCTTTGCAAACGGTTGTTAAACGGTTTTGCTCTTTGTTTTCGTCAGTTCTCTGTGTTTCGCCAAAGCTAGCGACCACGTTACCATATGGTTCCTTTATAAAATCGACCCATTGAGTACCAGTAGTTAGCAAAAGGTCTCAAACGTTCACAAATAGTGGCAAAGGATTGGCAAATAGTTGCTAATCTTCGCAAAAGTTGTCGCTAACATTTGTTTACAGTCGCTAATAGTCGCCAACTGCCTTTCGCAAACACTTTCGGAGACATTCGCTCAAATGTTGCTAATTGTCGCTAAACGTCACTTAATGTCGCTGATTTTCGCCAACATTCGTCAGAAAAGTTGGCGAATCCAAATTCGCAACGTTCGCAAGCATTCGCTGCTCAGTGAGAAAGGCAGTTGGCGACTATTAGCGACTGTGAGCAAAATTGTTAGCAACAGCTTTTGCGAAGATTAGCAACAATGTGCCAATCCTTTGCCACTATTTGTGAATGTTTGGGACCTTTTGCTAACTCCTGGTACTCATGGTCACGTGGTCGGTAGCATTGGCGAATCAAAAAGAACTTCAGCGACACCGTCTTAAAACCGTTTTCAAAGGCTTACGATTGTTTGGCAACGCTTGCAACTTTTGCGGAAAAAGAAATTCGCAAAGAAATTTCGAACATGTTCAAAACTTATTTGCGACAAGAAAAACTGTTTGCGACAATGAAAACTGTTCGAAATTTCTTTGCGAACTTTCTTGAAACCTTGTACGAACCGTTTACGAACCCTGGCGAAACGCCAAATTCGCTACGTTCGCAAGCATTCGCCGCTCAGTGAGATACCCCCTTTTAGATTTCAAAAGAAAATTTTCCTGCATTACCTGTAATATGCTAGTGATGTAATTTTGCTTGAGTGGCTGTACACATAAATCCATGGATGCAAATCATTGAGGACACTTTACTTTTATACTTGGACACAATAGATAATGAATGAATGCCACAATGAACTTTTACTATATATTATGCATTATCAATTGAGTTTTTCATTCTTGAAGGAAATAAATGGAAGAAAAAAAAGACAAATGTTGTGCGGGATCCGTCGCGTGGAATCCCTCATTTGTAGTTTTGTGAAGAAATAGTCTCCGCCTCCCTGGGAGTATTTCACAAAGATCATCAGTCGAACTTATATCTAAGTTGGATTTATGGATTATGGAAAGCCGTTAGCAATTTACTATGAAAACATTGTGTAAAAGTTATTTTAAAAGGCATAAAATGTTGACTCAAATCATTCATATTAGTTTTATATTACTGACAGCATGTCTCTGTAATTTTACTACTCGCAGGTCTTCCTTCGAGCGATGGGTTTGACATCTTGATGGCCATCCTTCAAGACAATAGTAAAGTGAACTTCTGTGGTAATATTTGGCTGAGTTCTGCATGGTTAAGGACCAAACTTTGATGCCACAATAATGCACAGGCCTCTGTATAATTTTGTATAATCCACCTGTATATACTGGCCATGTATTTTGTCTCTCTTCAAAGTAAAGTGAACTTATGTGGTAATATATTGGTAAAATAGTTAAAGAGGTTGAGTTCTGGCTACGGACCAAAGTTTGATGCCACAAGAATGCACAGGCCCATATAAAGTTAATCATGTCTTTGTGACTGCCTCTCTATAATATAATCCACCTGTTTATAGTGGCCATGTATTTTGTCTCTTCATACAAAGTAAGGTGAACCTCTGAGGTAATATATTGGTAACATATTCATTATAGGGTGCGTTTGTACAACATGACACAGCTGTGGCGCGCGCTCCCTCTCCGAACCGGAAATTTGCCTGGGACCGAAATAATGTATACGCGCTCCAAAACAGCTTTGCGTTTATCATCTCTCAGAAACGTAAGTCTGGCTCATAGTGGGTATCAAAACGCACTTTTGTTAGCGTTTTTCTAATATACACATATATTCCTGGCAGGAATTAATTCTTTGAAATGCTAGAGCGCCGTAATGGCAGCACAGCTAAAGTCAGGGTAATAATCTCCAAGTGTGGAAGCACTTAGTGATTGTAATAAGCGCTATATAAAACTGAGTATTAGTATTATGCCTATATCTAATTAAAGACGTTTGAAAACGTTTGTGCGTTTATCAACATGCACAATTTGCCTGAATCAAGTTTGAAAACGCTGATTATAGGCTTGACAAGATTTGATAAACGCACCCAAAGATACAGAGAAGGCTGAGGTGCAGATGTAAGAATATTAACAATATTGAAAGTTTGATTTGTTGGAGCGCATGGGTTTGCATGCTAGATTGTTTATTGAATGGCTGAAAGTAGTTGCATTTTCTTTGTAAAGATTTCAAAGGGAAAACCCATGCATTGTTATGTGTTGTTTAAAGACGAGCATAATGTAGTACACCATGTGATTCATAATCTATTTGAGATATGAGGACTATCATCACTTGCTAAGAAGTTATTCAGTGTTCTTTTTGTGATTCAGTTTTGTTGTTCAATAATCCTGTGGCTGAGACTTTTGCAAATCTTGATCGTTTTTGCATAATCTATGAAAGTGTTTTGTTTTATATTAGATCAGTCGCAACTTATTAACACTTCCTTTAGGGCGCACACCTCTCCATTGTTTAAATCATTAAAATTACTTAAACTTCCAGATATTCTTTCTCAAGGTACTTCATTATTTATGTACAAACTCAAACATGCTATGTTACCAAGAACCTTTATGACAGTTTTCGGCGGATGTTTACTCATTTAATACAAACAAAAGGATGACTTCCATCTACCAAAATTCACTCACTCATTTTTGCAAAATAAATCATTTAGATATCAATAATATATATGGGGACATCTTTTGGTTTCTGATGCTTTGTTTCCATGATATTGGCGTTATTCAAAATATATTTTAAACATATAGTCTCGCGGCAACCGGTTGAAAACGCTGTACCAGATGGGTAAAATTTGAGGGGCAGATTGCCGGGAGGGGATAAAAGGCATAATGAGTGGTCCACCCGCCATCAACCCTTTATTGTACTCACCTACGGAAGGTCACGGTTCAAGCTGTTCCCATTCTCATTGATAAAGTTTGTCATAAAATCCTTCGGTATTAAGCTGACTTTGAAACATTTGCGTAAGCTCGAACCGTTGGCATGACCTCCCCACCCCCCCCCCCCCCCCACTCAGTGTTATTTTGGGGTACGCGTATGTATGGTCCCTCTTTTTGAAAGCACCCCTATCTCCGGTGTAAAAGTCAATGGCGATATTTTGGGAACACGCGTGCGGTCCCTCCGATCCCGGAGGGGGGGGGGGGGGGGGGGTGAGTATTCACAGTACCTTTTATTCTGCATCAAGAAGGTATTTTCATCATTTTTTAGTCTTAATTGGAATGTTCTGGAACTTTTTACTAATCCGGTGAGAATCTGTAGAATTAACAAAATGTTGACATTGCTGAAGCCGACAGTAAAGTCCGCTATTATTATTTTTTTTTTAAAGAGAATACAAAAAAACAAAAGCGTATACAAAATAAATGTCACCGAAAAAGAGAGTGTCACTCACTGATCCCTGCAGTATGTACGATACAGAGGCCGAAATGTGTTTGCATTACAATAAGGGTTTTTAAAGGAGCACAGCAATAATTATCAGGGTTTTTGCCCATGGTGGCGTTGGGCTTTTGTCGGCTTTTGTTTAATGGTACTCAGTCGGATTAACAAAGAACAATCATTTCCGCCACTCACTCTTACAATTTTTATTATTATATTAATGTTATAGCTTACTTATATTGATAGAGGAATTATAAAAGATGCAGCCCATATAGAATATTTTATCCACGAGTGTGGAGGAGGGGTAGTGCGTCCCTCCATGGTTTACGATGGTTTAGCAACAACAAAATTGTGAGACTGATGATTCTAACCCCCCCCCCCCCCCCCAATTAGAGCGGGCCGTGAATTGCCTTAGTTTTGTCGAGGTTTTATTTACATCTGCCATATGCCTCTATTGTCATGATTTAGTATTTGGCATAGTTGACTACTTGTTTTGTCTCTGATAATATCAACATTATTTAACTTTTTCTCGAGTGTATGTGCGATATATTGTTTTAATATAATTTGCCTTTGTTTTGTTGCGGTTTTGTTTTTATTTAGCATACCTATATTCTTCGGATAACCCTATATGTATTATAATAGGATTTCATTTTACTTGAGCTTGAATGTAAATTTGTAATGAAGCTATTGCTAGATCTTTTCAAGTTTTCAAGTTTCAAGTTTATTTATTCCACTTTATCAAAGATAACATAATTGAACATAATGAACAATGGTCATTATTATAACTAAACTTACAATACAGAAAACATAATGTACATGGTAATAGTTATAACAGAGAATACAATCATATAAATCAATCAATAAAGTGGGGGATCTACTAAAAAGCAAAGCTTGTATTATGTAGGTCCCGGTTCATATGTTCATATATAAATTAGGGTATCTGAATTAACATAAATATTTACAAAAGCATATATGATTACACGAGGGTTATCTTTAAGTGACACATTTTACTAAACATATCGTAAATAATTGAAAAAAGGAAAAGTTCTGTGCTTTCCTCAGCATAAACAAATATATATGATCAGTGCTTTATTTAGCGCTACTTGTGTGGAGAGAAAGAATAATTGCAAGGAAAACAATTCAGAAAAGAGAACAGGTACGTAAGGAAAGATGATTAACGAGAATGGAAAGTATAACGGAAGAAGAAGACAACAACAAAAAGCAATGTGAAAAAATAAAAATACGGGACGACAAGTGAGAACGTTGTGAACAAGCGGGAAAGAAGAGGAAAAGGGAGAGAGCTAGAGGGAGGGGCAGAGATATCAGGGAAGAATTGACATAGGGTTAAAGCCGTCTTTGACCGGTGGCAGAGAGTGAAATGAATGAAAAGCAGATGTTAGGGGTAACATGTTTAGGTATCATGTTTGTCGTAGGTATTCAACAAGAAATGCTTGAGTTTACGTTTAAACGTGTTAAGTGTGGGGGTTGATTTGAGAGCCGGGTTGAGTGAGTTCCATATGGGTCCAGTATAAATGAATGATTTTGGTAAAGTAACTGTTTTTGTGCGAGGGGGTGAAAATGATTCGACTTCCTACAGCCTTTTCACACACAGCTAAAATTCTATAAACCTGATTAGTATAAACGTGTTTGAAACGTGTTTAAACTAATCACGAGCCTTTCACACACAAAAATTTCGTTGCGATCGTTAATAGTTTCGTGATTAACTACTGCTTGTAAAATGCGCAGTAGTGCCATTGCGCATTGAAGGTCATGTCATATCAATCAAAGCGCACGCTCCATCCAGTTTAAACACGTTTAAACACGCATTTCCTTTCACACACAAAATGTCAAGCTCTCTAGATACGAACTTCGTATCTGCAGCCCGCTTTTAGGCAGCCTTTTCACACACAGCTAAAATTCATCGTATCTAGAGATGATTAGAATCACTCAACAGTTTTAAACATGTTTATAGACAAAATTTCCCAGTGTGAACATCGTTTATACGATGTTGGGATAGATACGAAGTCGCGATCCATACGCCCCTAAAAGCAGGCTGCAGATACGAAGTTCGTATCTAGAGAGCTTGACATTTTGTGTGTGAAAGGAAATTCGTGTTTAAACGTGTTTAAACTGGATGGAGCGTGCGCTTTGATTGACATGACATGACCTTCAATGCGCAATGGCACTACTGCGCATTTTACGAGCAGTAGTTAATCACGAAACTATTAACGATCGCAACGAAATTTCTGTGTGTGAAAGGCTCGTGATTAGTTTAAACACGTTCGAAACACGTTTATACTAATCATGTTTATACACTGTTGCTCATAACGGTGGAATATTTTTTTTTATCCCAATTTATGGAATTATTTTAAAAATAATTTAAAAATACTAGATTTAGATAATAGTATACAGTCTTAGATTTTATTGAATAATAATATGCCAATATGTGTTTTGCGTGACTGCTAAAGCATGTATATTATGCTACTATGTTTATCAACTAGGGGACCTATGCCCTTAAGTCATAAAGGACAGTAATGAGGATTAATGCCTCACAAAAGGGCTCTGATATAGCACATCGACACGGTGTTGATCCTGGGGCCTCACAGTTACGAGGCCATTGCTTTGTCACTGAACCATGACTGTACGCAGCGGGGGCTATGGTAGGGGGCACTTTCCATAAATTAAAAAAAAAACAGAAAATGCAATAAATTTTCAATAATTTATTGCATTCTACCCCGGTCCCCAACATAAAAAAAATCCTCTGGACGGCCATGCATTATGGCTCAAGGCATGGGCACACAGAAGATTTTTTTATGTTGGGGACCGGGGTAGAATGCAATAAATTATTGAAAATTTATTGCATTTTCTGTTTTTTTTCAATTTATGGAAACTGCCCCCTACCATAGCCCCCGCTGCGTACAGTCATGGTTCAGTGACAAAGCAATGGCCTCGTAACTGTGAGGCCCCAGGATCAACACCGTGTCGATGTGCTATATTAGTGCCCTTTTGTGAGGCATTAATCCTCATTACTGTCATTTATGACTTAAGGGCATAGGTCCCCTAGTTAATAAACATAGTAGCATAATATACATGCTTTAGCAGTCACGCAAAACACATATTGGCAAATTATTATTCAATAAAATCTGAGACTGTATACTATTATCTAGATCTAGTATTTTTAAATTATTTTTAAAATAATTCCATAAATTGGGATAAAAAAAAATATTCCACCGTTATGAGCAACAGTGTAGAATTTTAGCTGTGTGTGAAAAGGCTGAGGGGCGTATAGATCGCGACTTCGTATCTATCGCAACATCGTATAAACGATGTTCACACTGGGAAATTTTGTCTATAAACATGTTTAAAACTGTTGAGTGATTCTAATCATCTCTAGATACGATGAATTTTAGCTGTGTGTGAAAAGGCTGCTAGTTGGGTAGTTATGAATTTCCTGGTTTTTAATAAACATTTCCGTTTAATCTTTTTGGTAGATTGTTTATCTCAAGTTGATACATAAAATTACCAATATGTAGGAGTATAAATCATTAATTTTCAGGGATTTGCTTTAATGGAATAACAGGTTGGGTGTGAGCACGATGATCTTTTGTTAAAAATCATTTCCCCCTATAAGCCCCATCCCGGAATTTCGAGAAAGAATAAAATAAATAAAGATTTGAAAACAAAGGCCTATAGGGCTCTCAAGTCGTCTAACATGCCAAGGTTCACAATTTGAAAATATTCTGGTATGCTTACACTCAGGTATATAGGCCTATTACATAGGTAGATATAGTACAAGAAATAGACAATGTATACACTCCTTATAGGGTCAGCAGGGGAGGGGGGGGGGCTCTCCCTGGAAATATTCAAAAGGGTCACCCCCCCCCCCCCGAATTAAGAAAACAAAATTCTTTATCTAAATGATGATTACCTATGAGAAATATTGTGGATATTACGATAAGACTAAGATTTGCCTGTTGAATCGAAATGCACTGCTCTAAAAACCAAAGTTCCAAACCGCTAAACTTTGTTCGGTCAGTGAACAAAATAATGAACATGATTTACCGAGAAAGTCACTCGAATTCAAAGTTTTCATACTGCAAAGTAAAAATCTTGTAGTTCGGTAGGGCCGCGTCAATAAACCAAGTTACCCCCCCCCCCCCCCCCCCCCCCCATTCCTTTCTCGCGCGACTCTCCGGCCGTGAAAAAATTGTCGCCCCTGGACCCTGTCCCGGCCGCGTATATAGCTTTTACACAAGCACCGACACCCCCTCCCCCCCCCCCCCCCCCCCCCCCCCCCCCCCCCTCCCTCCCTCCCCCAACATATGTCTATATTCCTAGGCATGGTTTCACGAGACCATTGTAAGTACAAGTTCACCGACATCCAATGATGAACAATAAACGCGTTTCAATGGAATGTCGATGTACTGTGACGCTTGCTTGAAACGCTGCCCTGTAGTCGGGGATTCCCCCAACCATGTTCCCCAAAGCGCGCGTGCAACATGTGCCTAAGCTCCTGAAAAAAATTGTGCTTTCGTGTAGCTAGCCGCACAGTACGTATTCAATATGATGACACTCGAGGATCTAGATAGCTGGCTGGCTGTACAGATCGATACGGTACTTCTCTTCCACATACGCTATACGTCTCGACTCTAGCTCTACGGCCGAAGTTCCCGCGAATCACATTCTACACGTTCGGCGATAGTTGTTTGATGATTTAAATAGAAGTAAGTCGAAGACTGTGCTAACAACAACATGGGGATTCCAAAGCCACATTCAGAAGGAGATCTAGATGCTGAAGTGTCTGAAGGTAAAGTCAAAGATCATGACACTGCAAGTGCAAGGTCTTCTGAAAACAGCGAGGTACGTACAAAGCGCTGAATCCTATTTCTTGAGAAACGCCGCGCCGTAGTTGACATACAGCTACATAGTACATGTAGAGTCCATTATTTCAAATGTAATTAGATTGAGATGCTTGCACATTGACAGTGGTCAGTACCTTTAATAATATAGAGAATACACCGGACGATGGCTTTGTGGCTGTAGTAGTAGAGGAGGAGGAAGAAGAAGAAGGAGAAGGAGAATTTAGGTGAAGGAGAAGGAGGGGGAGAGGAAGAGGAAAAGGAAGAAGAAGAAGAAGAAGAAGAAGAAGCTCAGTCGGTAGAGCAGTAGTCTCGTAATCCGGTGACCCGGGTTCGAAACCAAGTCGATGCGTTATTGCCCTTTGGTAAGGCATTAATCCTCATTACCAGGTCCTTCAGAGAGGACCTAAAGCCGTCGGCCGTCTGGTTGCTTAACCCTAATAAGGCCGGGCTATTTGAAGTCTTACTACGGCCGGGGGAGGGGGGCCATTATGGCCCCCCCCCCTAAGATCTCGGCCGTGAAACGGCCGATCTCCGCGAAAATTTGCACGCATGTCAAGTGAAGTGTATAGAACAATATGATAATTTCAATTTTTTGAAAAAAATCCCTCATTTGCATATTTATGGTAATTATGCAAATAACGTCATAAAATCACATTTTTACCCATAAATCCTATATTATTCATATTTAAGCATTCTTTTTCACTACATATATTCATTAGCCCATTTGGAACAATAATACAAAAAAATTTTTTGGAAGAGCCAGCTTATTCCTTATGTTATCTCTTGTTTTGATAATTTCTTATGTATTTCATTGTTTTTTTAACTTATTTATGTTATTGTTTTTTTTTTTTTTTCATTTCTTCCTACAATTCAACTATTTTGACTCCCAAAACAACCACCTAAACTTTAAACAAGACCCAATAACCAATGTTTGATCTATTTTTAGGAAAAATGACATTTCCATATGTTTTGTACACAAATCACAAAAATGAGCGATTTTCGGGCTGACATGCAAAGACAAAAGGTCACGTGACCTTGTAACTATAGGTCCGATTTTTTTAATTTTTTTTTTAAAAGATGCGCAAGACTCTAAGGAAAAAAGTCAGCGAGTGGCGGTCGAGGCGCCATCCATATGCGTTCTCGAACAATCAGAAAAATCGTGGAGGGGGGGGGGGCCATAATGGCCCCCCCCCCCCCCCCCCGGCCTTATTAGGGTTAAACAAGCATTTCTTAGAAGTCAGGTAAAATAACATCCACCACCACACTAAGTTCTATTGCTGATCATCCATTGCCTGGTGTTAAAATGAACTGTGCGATGTATTTTTCTCAGAATTAAGCACAATTTTAGTACTGTACATCCCTCATTTAAAGGCAGTATCATGGACTCCAGTCCATGGTGCATTCTTAGCAAAGAATATCAAATCTTAGCAATCAATATCAAACATTTTTCTTCTGTTTTCTCATTTGTTTATCAGGATTTAGGTGTGGCCTTTTCTTGCAGCAAGTGGTGTAAGCGTCAGCTGAGCCCAGATGAGATCATTGAAGATTTCCTCAAACGTTGTGATGAAGGTAATCAAATCAGTCTTCTTCTTCTTCAAGATAATCTGCCTCCTTCAATACTGAAGATTCTTGCAGATGCCGTATATACTTGGCCTGATTGGGGTGTGCAGGTGGACCATTACACCAGGGTTTCCCCCTACTCTTATACGAATAGTGCAATGGGTTCTTAACGCGCAAAGGTGGTGACTCTCCTGTACACAGGGCCTCCATTTAACGTCCTATCCGAGGGACAGAGTGTTTTCCACTTAACATAGCCTGCGTCTATGAACAAGGGAAGGGGCACGTTAACACACAACGCAGGCTTCAGTCATCCACTTGGATGGGGGTCGAACCTGGGATCTTTGGTTCGACAGGCAGACGCTTTACTGACTGAGCCAACTTGCCTCCTCTACTAGTGTTCAAATAGTGATTGCTTTGAGGGGCATGGTTTAAAGCCTATCTGCACTAGTTTAACCAGGAGGGATTAGACCTCCCTGCCTGGTCACTGAGAAGGTGGTTATCTCATCAAATCAGCTCTCAATTAAAGTAACAAAAAGGGGACCATGGGGGACCAACGGGTACCGCTTAGGCATTGTTTACTATAGAAGGTGCAAAGAGCTACAAGTAGTGTAGTCCTGCTTTAATTAAATTATTCCCCAAAGATGGTCTTGAATTTACATTATCCCTGATACAAAGTTGAGGAGCACAGTACAATAACAGTTTCACGATCATCGAGGAGCTATAATTTTAACTGAGGCTCTACCCTGTGCATATAAAGTTTAAACCCACAATATTATAGTTATTATTATTATTCTTTTTAAATATTATTATTCTATTATTATTGTTATTTCTTTTCTTACTGATAATACTGTTATAAATTGCTGTTGGGTGTTTTTGTGGTTATTAGAATCTGTGTCATACTCATAATAATATGTATTGTGTTTTGATTAGTAATTTGTTTTCTTAATATTCATTTTCATTTACAGAATCAGCAAATTTTGTGGCAGAGGGTGCTTTCCAATCACAGCTAAACTTAGAATATGGAGCAGAGGAAAGGGAGAAAGTAGACATATTTTCACCAAAATCAGCTGATAAAGGTATTACATAGTTTTTAAAGGCATCGTTTAACAATGTTAAATCTGAGATGCATGGCCCTACACCTGTTACCAGTGTCTTTGATATGGTGATATATTGAAGACCTAAAAAATTATCTTCAAAATATGATCATGAAGTGCGTAAAAAAAGAAAAAATCTTTGAGCGACCGATTTACCATACCGTATTTGTCGGCGTAAAGGCCGCAGTATTTTTGGAAGAGAAAATATCAAAAAGTTGGGGTGCGGCCTTGGCGGCGAAAGAGTAAAAAAAAAAAGATCGCAAGTCAAAAACACGAATTTGTACATATGGGACAACGATGAAAGGTGATGGACATTTCTAGAATAACACATCTCTTACCGACAATTATGTGTTATATTTTTTAAATGAAGGGCTACGTTTTGTCAATCTCGTAAATAAAACTTATAACTTAACAACCAAACTCTACTGGTAGATCTAGATCTAAGTTTTTGCCATAGCTAAAGCAACCTCAATCCTCAGATCATGCGAACAAAGCTATGGTGCAATGCAATACATAAGAGAAAGCTGCATGGGAACGCATCAGAGTCGGGATAGCCTAGGCGGTGGTTTCGGGTCCCAATCTACATTTGTACTCAAGAGTTCGAATCCCACCTTCGACAATTAAAAAAAAATTAAAAAAATTAAAATAAAAATTTAATGCCAAAATCAGGGGTGCAGCCTTATCACCGGCAAAAACGGTATTCATTTTACCCAATAGACTGTAGTGTTTTAAAAAACATTAAGAAAACGGTTTTTGAAATTTTGATGTCCAATCATAAAGTTCTTGATAATCAGATAGGTGATCGGCTTGTAAAAGTCGTGGGGTTCCTGACTGACCTAAAGGTTTATAATTGTCATTGCATCATGTGCTAAATCCAGGATTTTGTTTTAGAATCTGAGACAAAGATACCCAATCCCTTTAAGTAGCGCATCATAATTATTGTATTTTGTTATAGATAACAAACTTTATGAAATGGGGCCCAGTAAATGGCATTGGCTATCAAGATTTTTATGTCACATTAATCAATGTAATGACCTTCTTTTTTAATTGATGTTATCAGATGCACCTGTGTTTATGTTTCTACATGGAGGCTACTGGCAAGCAGAGCAATTAAGGTGAATTTCTTGTCCACAAGTATACCATTCACAAGAATTTTTTTTTGCTCTGTATGTGTGTTAGGGGTTCCATGTTGTTATTCAAAATTTGGGCTTTTAATATCATTTCTATAAAGAGATATTGTGAGTTCAAATATAATCTCAATAAACACAAAAAATGACTGGTGATTAGTCTAATCGACACCTGGACATGTCGGTTGCTCTAGTGGCACCTTCACTTGGTCAGCTCTCTGTCTACGCCTACAAACTGACTCAGGCGACCCCGGTTAGAAACTGAGTCACGTCTTTCAGTTGGTGATGTTAAAGGTCGGTCCCCAGACGTAAATAATCATTGATACACGTCTGTATAAACACAATTACTTGCACACACGTACGCACATGCTTGCAGTAGAAATAGGTTGAAGACGGAAACGAAGTTAGACTCGGTTGAGTTTCGTACGTCATATTTAAAGTTATCCTTTATTTACTTTAATTTACTCCGTATTTTTAAACTGTATTAACCAATATAATGCCAGGTTAAATATTTGTAGGTTGACTTTACTCATTCAGTCGTTGCAACTTTTTCTTCTTAACAAGTTTTATCATACATAACCCTTCTCTCAATGTGACCTTTGACATTTTGTCTGTTTGTTTTTTGCTGCCAGTAAGGATAATAACTCTCTACTTGGAGCTCCGCTCGTCAAGAATGGTGCCGTATTGGTCACCGTTGGATACTCTTTAGCGCCTGAGTGTAAGTGTTGCCATTTTGGAGATTTCATTCAAACTTTCACCAGTATGCTTTTTTGATTTTTCTGCTTTCTTCTAGAGTACTAGTACAGGTAGTTAGCTATCATGGTTCAATACCATTTACATTTACATTTTCAATCAAAATTCTTTTTTTTCCACAAGTCATTAAAAGCGTACTGGTACTTCATAATAAATAATTTGTTATTATTAAATTCTAGTCATTTCATTCATTTTAAATGGTCTTCTCCTAGACAAATATCTAGAACTGTGAGCACATAATATGCTAAAGCAGTGGATTTAAATTTGTTGTGGAAAGATTACCATATTTCTTTTTTGATTTTTCAGGTACCCTACATGAAATGGTCGAACAGGTTAAAAAGGCTGTGGTTTTTGTGGCCAAAAGATTTCCAGATACTAGGTAAGAGGAAAAAAACCAACATGAGATAGATAGGCGTAGTGTGCTTCACAGATCTGTATCTTTTAACACACAGATAAGAAACTATGCATAGGACCTTTGTTGTGTGCGACTGCATTTTTTTCAGACACTAGCTTGCCATTCACTTTGACCTTTGTGGTGTGCTTCGTCATACAAGTATGTGAACAGGTTTTACTTGTAAATTTCTGTGATTGCGTTATGCTTTTAAATTTATGGGTTGTTTTATTATTAGAGTTCACAGAATGGCTCAAACTGAAACCAAAAAAAAAAATGATTAGAAATAATTCTTCTTAACCATTACTCATGGAATGGGGGACTGTGTGCTGGCATACAAACAATACATTGCTCTGAGTTCAATAGATTACTATATAGCTTACAAGGTAATATTGAGGTAATATTATTTAATTGTTTAAATTTATTCCAGCCCAATAATAATAATAATAATAATACTCAGTTTTTATATAGCGCAAATTACAATTAAGTCTCTAAGCGCTGTGGAAATACAAAAAAAATCAAGAAGTGAGTTCAGAAGAAATGAAATGATAAGAACATAATAAGTAATGGAAGAGTAGGTTTTGGACTATGGAGAAGTAACATTGTGTGTTTATTCATTATAATCCACCAAAATAGAGCTTGTTCTTAGTGCGATGAAATGTGGACTGTTTGTTTTGTATGAAGTTGTAGCTGTCAAGTACAATAAAATGGTGGCTCATTTATTTGTCAACCGAGAGGAGGCGTGATAGCTCAGTTGGTAGAGCAGGGGTCTCGTAATCCGGTGACCCGGGTTCAAAACCCAAGTCGATGCGCTAGTGCCCTTTGGTAAGGCATTAATTCTCATTACCAGGTCCCTCGGAGAGGACCTAAAGCCGTCGGCCGTCTGGTTGCTTACTAACAAGCATTTGTGCTTTCTTAGCAGTCAGGTAAAATAACCACAACCACAATGCTATGTCTTGCCATATGTGTGTACTTTCTTATAAATGACAATGGAACTCCTGAATTGGGATACAGAATTTACTTTCAATTCAAAATGAAATGTCTCTTTAATTCAAATTGAATTGTTTATATCTTTCTGTTCACAGAGGGATTTTCATATCTGGTCACTCAGCTGGTGGTCATCTGGCAGCCATGATGCTGTCCGTAGACTGGTCAAGCCTTCTAGAGGGCAGCAAGAATGTTGTCAAAGGTGATGGTCAAATATAATCTTCCAAAATTGGATCCAGTAACAGTTGCTCCAGGCATAGCTTTGCCAAAAGTATATGGTTAGATTTCTGGTTGCAATTTGGGTTTTAACACGTTAGTTGCTTTCTTTACCTCTCTGCCGGCATGGTCCCTTGTTTGCTACATGTGCAATTTTGCACAAAACAATTCATATGGGCACCAGTTGACGGAAGGATTGCTTTGTGTAACACAATGGCTTTGCAAAAGTATTATTTTTCGGTCTTGATTAGCTCCATGAAATCCACTTTAACACCAGTATAGATTAATCTTGCACTGGATACACTTAAATAATCTTGATGCCATAGGTCAAAGATCATAGTCGTTAGTTGACCTGTAATTATGTCTTGTTTTGTCTTGTTGTTTATTTTTTGACTGTAGGTATCCTTCCTATGTCCGGTATATATGATGTTCGACCTATTACAAAAACTTACATTAACGAGCCAATGTTACTTACAGAGTAAGTATTATCAGCATTATCAGTTCTTATGATATCGTGAAAATGTAAATGTAAGCCACCCCATGCGTTTGAGTTTTAAAGTGTTGTTTTGTTTGTGTTTGCTTTTTGCAGTTATATTTTATTTTACACTGTAAAAATAATTGTGGTTCAAATCTAAGTAAGCCTTTATACTTTATTTTTAATCTCCACTTGATGATTCTCCCTCTTTCCGCCTCTTGAAATCATGTTAATCTCTACTACTCATATGGAAAAGCTTGTTACTCATGTATTATTTTGCAGCTCAGTAGTTTTCTCTATCTTTCTTTTATCATAGCCTTTTGGTAGATATCAGATATTTATGATTCAGGGAACAGCTTGTTTGATTGTATTAGAATTCCCGGCATTGCCAGATTAAAAGATTTTAATTTCTTTATTATTTTTCCAGTTCATCTACCTTTACATTGTATTTTGGCAAATATTTCTTTTAGTCTAAAAAATTCATTGACATTTTTGTCCATTTGATGAGAATTTGATTTGTATGATTCTTTCAGAATTTCCATGATTCCCAGAACTGAAGATTACCTTTAATCGTTCTGCAGGTCTAGTGCATCTTCTGTGAGCCCTCTTCTTCTTGTGGATGCTATCCCAAAATGTAATCTTGAGGTCAAAGTTCACATCCTGGTAGCCGAGTATGATCCACCTGTTCTTCAAATACAAGCACAAGACTACAGCAAGGTGTGTATGGTGTAATTATATTGCAATTTATGAACTTGCCTTACTTTGAATATGAACAGTTCAATTACAAAAGGAGCTAAATCCACTTTTGATGAAAATTGAGTTATTGATATATGAACATTGTTTACTTCAGTACCCGTCTTTCAACAAAAGAATTTACCTAAATTTTGGGAGCAATAAGGAAAAATGCACTTCTAATATCACTTTTCCGTAGACGCCTGTACATAATCTGGTAAACAAATTATTTTTTCTCCCAAGTTACAAAAATGGATTTAGCTCCTTTTGGAATTAAACTCCCCATCAAGTGATTGGTTGAACAGTCTTGTTTTTTTTAAAACCTTAATTACTAGTTAGTATCCAGTAGTTGGTAGTGTGTGTTGTCCATAGTTTTACCTTTATTCTTTATTTCTTGCACTGGAGCTCATGTTTCAGAGAATGGCAATGATTTTATTCTAAAATTAGTCCGTGAAAAGTGTTTGCATTGTTATTTTATCAATATTATGCAGATGTATAACGGTTTATGCAATGTGCTCCAGTGTGTGTATAGCGGTAACATCAGTGCATTTATACTGTGTATGCATGGGCTGAAGCTAGCATCTTGAATTTGCATTCATGAACTAATTTTAGATTGTCTTATTCTTTAAATCAAATGAGAAATTTTTTGTTGTGTTTAAGTGATGTACAGTTAACAACTAAATTATTCATAACCTTACCAAACTCTGTACTTGTATATACATGTATGTGTGAAAAATTGATTATTAAGAGAAAGTGACATATTAAAGCTTACATATCAAAATATTCTTCAAAGGCCCTAATCCAATCAGTCCACCTTTCAGTAAAATTTACAAGGGGTATGAATATTTGAGTTGTCAACTGTACCTCTTTATATCTTCATATCCATCTAAGGTATACTCAAAATGAATATTTTGTATGATAGATGTATTCGCTCATGTTGCTCAATAGGCATTACAAACTTCGCAACTATGTACATAAGAGATAAGAGACTGCAAATTTGGATTGATTGGAGGACTTGCGATTGATTTGGATCAATCACAACACTTTATAAGATGGGGCCCTGATATATTTTCTAATATGACATTATTAAACTGTGGATAAGATGGTAACAAAGTGCTTCATCTTTCTTTCCTGGTAGCTACTATCATCTCTTGGACTAGATGTTGAGACGATGACGTTACCTGGTAAAGATCATTTTGAGGAGATGACAGACTTATCTGATGAAAACTGCCCATTTCAAAAGGTATGTCATTGATCCTTTATGCGACACATACAAATTACCCATTAGTTTTCAAAATGAAGGTTTTCTCCAGTTACCTGTAACATGTCACACTCTTGGTTAATGATTTATTTAATTTATCCATTTATTTCATGAAAAAGAAATAAAATACAGTGACATGATTGTGTACTCTAATGGGTCTTCTTAGAATCTCTAACATAAAATGAAACAATTTTTTTTCCAGAGATTTTTCATTCTTCGATGAAATACATGTAAAGTGAGGGAAAAAAGAAAAGTGTTGTAAAGGACACCTTGCATGGTATCGCTAATTTGTATTTTTGTGAAGGATTAGGCCGAGTAATACCACCGTCTCTGTCATTTTACTACCCTCAGGTCTTCCTTCAAGCGATGGGTTTGACATCATGATGGCCATCCTCCAAGTAAAGTGAACTTCCGTGGTAATATTTATATTGATAAAGTAGTCAAGTAGAAGTTCAAATTATGGTTAGGGCATAATTATATATTCCCCTTTGGCCTTAGGAGGATATCATAGTATCCAATTGGTGTAGAGCACCAATATCTAGGTGCTTAATCAGCGGCGCAGATGAGACTGAAAAATGACTGACTATCCTGTCCATGATTCTCCTCGGGGAAGACTTGGATAATGGCTAGTTGTAAGCAATGTGGAATAGGCAAAGTAGCAATATAATACGAAAAGGACTGCTCTGGAAATGACCTTATACAGTATTCCAAATATGACTGCAAGTAGTACTATTATATTGACCAAAGTTAGATGCTGCAAGGGTGTACAGTCCCATATACAGTTAAACATGTCTGTGTGGCTGCCTCTATATAAAGGCCACCTGTTCAAAGTGGCCATGTATTTTGTGTCTTTAGAGATGAAGTTGAGTGAACTTCTGTAGTACTATATTAGTAACATACATGCAGAGAGGTAGAGTTGTGGTTGAGGATAAAAGTTTGATGCCACAAAAGTATACATTCCCATATACAGTTAAACATGTCTTTGTGGCTGCCTCGATTATGTAATAGCTACCTGTTTACAGTGGCCATGTATTTTGTCTCCCCTGAGAAAACATGTGCCAGTATCTTGTACAACCTGTCTAGAAAGGCCAGCTACCAATATTGGCCTTGTATTTATCTCTCAAGAAAGGAATTTGGGTTGTAGAACCTGTTTAGAAAGGCCACCTGTCTACAGTGGCCACCTTTTCTGTTTTCCTTGGGTGACCTTAATAGACAGATTTCTCTGTACATGTACATATATACCCATGTCTTTATGCAGTGCTTTTCAAAACTGATTTACAGCATGATGTATATATATTGGTATCATTTTGATGATTCTAAAACCTCAAAATACTCAATTATTTTAATTTACCATGCAATAAAAACCATTCTCAATAACTGCTTTCACATTGTGAAGCATTCTTGCTTATGATAGCTGGCCTCGGCATTTATTTAGATTCTTTGATTTACCTCCATAAAATATATATATATATATATATATATATACCGATCTATATATTTATTTATTTTGGGGGGTATTTCAATTGTCACGTTTTAAACCAATGTTATTATATACAATTATTGTTAATTGAATACTTTTAACATTTGTTTTCAAATGTGAATAATGGCAACTCTATGGATGGAATCCACTTTGCATACATTAGTTGTTGCTATGTCGGGGAAGAGTCTGGCAAGGTATTTTAGGTGTCAACCAAAACTTTGGTTTAAAGAGTATACATAAAACTAATAGTAAGCAGCTCTATTGAAGAATGGAATTGAACTATACTTAATGTAATTCTTTTTTAAGCAGATGTAAAAATATTAACAATTTTGAACAGTATTTGTCAGAGTGGATCTGAATGTGTGATTGTGTATTCATCAAATGGCTGAAAGTCATTTCATTTGTGTGAAATTATTTCAAAGAGAAAATCCAAACTTAATTATGTGTTTTTAATAAGAACTTGAAATGTGATACATCAGTATTTTATATTCTTGTAAAGATATGAGAAATTATATTAATATTTGATAAAAAAACGTTATTCAGAGTTCTTGTTTTTGTCATTCAGTATTGTTGTTCGATCATCCTGTGGCATGAAACTGTCATTAATCTGGGGAGTGTTTCACAAAGATCGACTTTAAGTTGGACTTAACTATGGCAGGCTGTTCATGCCACTATTTGCTCTCACCGTTTACTGGCATTGGTCCCTCAAGGGACATACAAATTATGGTCACAGATCTACAGAATTTACATTTTTTGATAACTTAGTATTGAAGGAAAAATATCTAAAGATCATAATGGTGAGAGTGAACGGCCTGCCATAGTTAAGTCAAACTTAAGTTGATCTTAGTTTTTGTGAAACACCCTCCTGGACCCTTTGTATAATTAGTAAAAGTGCTAAGGTTTTACAATAAATCAGCTACAAAACGTCTACGCAGAGGGCCCTTGTGTCACTAACTAGGAGTGATGGCTCAGTGGTAGAGCAGGGGTCTCATAAACGGGAAGGTCCCAGATTCAAAACCAAGTCAATATGCTATTGCCCTTTGGTAGGGGATGAAGTCTTGTTCAGATATGATTTGGTCTTTTTACCTGTAAATAAAGATGTTGTATTGCCCTTGGCGACCGACCCCAAAATCTTGAAATCTACGGTCGGCTTAAAAAAAAAAAAATTAAACCGTTTTTTAGTAAAAAAAAAATAAATATTAAAGCATCATCATAATAAGCCCAAAGAGGGAGAAAGAAAAAAAAGTTAAAAAAAAAAAAAATTCTGACCGACCGACCGACCCATGTTTTGGCACCTAAATAGCACCTGTGCACAATGACCCTTCATTGTGTATTCACTTTACATGTAGGTCTGTGTTGTCAGATACAGAAATGTAAAGCATATTTTGCAGGCTTTAATTGTCATTACCAAGTCCCTCAGAGTTGACTTAAGGCTGTCAGTTCCTTGGTTGCTTACTTATAAGCATACACAAACTTCTTAGCAGTCGGGTTAGGAAACAAGATACACCATCAAAACATCAAACTTAAATATGTGCACAAAGTCATGAAGATCAGGAGGTACTTTTAATTGTGAAGTTTTATTTCAAGTGCCTTCATTGCATAGTATACAATTATAAATAGTTGCATTCTAGTTTTTCATAAAACGGGTAAAAGATAGCAATATAGGGAGAGTTGATAAGGGTCAAAAGGGAAAGGGGAGAAAGAGAGATGGCTCAGGATGGCAAGGGAGGGACAGCGAGAGAGAGAGAGAGAGAGAGAGAGAGAGAGAAGACGTCTACATATACTTGATAATATACAAGTTTTGAACAATTTTTAAAAAAATCCGTGTCAACGGAAAAATAACATTCTATTTCAATTGATTGAAAACTAAAGAAAACACATATTAACTGGACAATATACCTTGTAAATAAAATTGTTTGACATCTATCCTATAGGTAATTCATCGGACATCATTGTTATTTCTAAATAATACATGTTAACAAATGCTTCAATGTGTTAATTAGTGAACAAAAGATATCTACCTGTGCTAAGACGACAGTTTCCAAATAACGAATATGCAATTATATAAAGATAACTCAATAAGTAATAGGAGCAAAATATTTATTTATGACAAAGATTTCAGGAGATGAATATTTCAGTTACATAACGAAAATTAGCGTAGTACGAGAAAGCAAGAACATAATTTATATACATTATCATAACAATCCATTAATTGAGAAGTTTTTCATAGGCCTATACACCGGTGAATATAAATGCACGTAATTGATTTGGCAATTCATCCGTAGTCACCCCTATCGGAAAGAGAGGATTTAGAGTTGCATCAATACACTGTATAATATTATTCTAAAGAATGAGTACTTTAAAAACGTACAATTTTCCTCCTATAAAATGTGTCTCTTTACCCATCTACATTCTCGTAAAAAAATATATGCATTGTCATAGCAATAAATGAATTGCGTAGATTTTATAGGCCTACACCGGCGAATATTGATGCACATAACTGATTTGGCATTTCATCTGTCACCCCTATCGGCAAGAGAAGATCATGAGTTGAATCAATATGATAATACACTGAAGAATGAGAAATAAAAACATACATTATTCCTTCTATGGGATGTATCTCTTAACCCATCTCCATTCTAAAATTAAATATATATATATATATATATTTTTTTTTTTCATATAGTAATAATTAATTGCGTAGAATTTATACGCCTACACCGGCGAATATAAAATTATCTTTTTATACCCATCTTCATTCTCTTTTAAAAGAGGTGCATATAACCTTGAATCATAATAAAGTAAACGATTCATATTACCAATCAAAAGTATTCCCTGTTAAGGCTTTATCTCTCTGATTTTCTTCTCTCTTCTATTGCTTAGCATCGCTCTTGTTTTCGTTTCCTCTTTTCCTCTTCATTTCCTTTCCTTGCCCATTCCTTTCCCTCTCAGAATGCCTTCAAGTCTGAAGATTGGCATGGGATCTGTCATAAAAAAGTGAGAACGAAGCGCGATTCCAAAATAAGACGTGAATCTGCTTTCAACCAATCAGGATCACTCATAAAGGCTCGTTCAGATAAGACGCGGTAAATCACCGCAAAAAAAAAAAAAAGTCGCTGTATGTTTTTTTAATTTTTTTTGTTGGTACTATACAGTCATGTAAAAATGTAATTGAATGGTAACTGCACGCAACAAAAGTTCTACGCATATTCACAGCTCTATTATGTTATAAGATACATAAATTTGGAAGCGTATTACACTTGACGTCATCATAAAAAATATTTAAAAAACCGCCGCGGCTGACCGCTTCGTGTCTGAACGAGACTTTAGTTCAAGAGCTAGTGGACTTACTCTGTAAATTATGACCGGTTATGATACTCGTTCTTTCCTTCTTTTAAGATATATCCTCTGTACACTATTCGTTCTGATTATGATTCGATTCAGTATCATCTTCCCCGTTTTCCTTTATTTCTTTTTCTCTTGCTATCCTCCTCGTCTTTCTCTTCGCTTCTAAAATCTCTTCGACGCATTTTCTTCGCCGCTCGATCTTCTTGCGGATGTCGTCGAGTTCCGCGAAATGTCCGCTGCGCAGAGCGCTGATCTTGAGTTTCTTGGCCAGCGTGTTCACCAGGAATTGTTTCCTGATCGATTCGATGTCCGTCCCGCTGGCGTATGGGTCGAGCGCGTTCCTGCTCGCCTCCTCGAACTCCAACATGAACTTGGTGTTCAGCGCCATCTCATCCATTGGGGCCCCACCGCCTCCTTCGGCGCCGGAATCGCGGCCCTTCTTCTGCGAATCCAGCTGGTTTCTGTGCCCCATTTTGGACGATCTCAGCTTCGATTTAAACGTCGGTGGCTGAGGCTTCCTAGCGCGCCGATAAATGCGGTCACCCCGGACCGACCCACCTAAATCTGGGACATCGTTGACGAACACCGTAGAGTTCTTGCTGGACGGACTCTCTGCTCGGAAGTGCGATTCAGGGATCTTAAACCGATTGAGAGGGCTGAGCTGTCGTCTGCGGAGCACGGGTGCGGAGACGTTCACTTTGATATCACGAGGAGAACTCGGATTGGCAGCACTTCGAGGAGAATCCTGATCCGGACTTGTCCTTTCAGACATCACTTTCTCGTCTGACTTCAAAGCTTCAGACCCCTGGTCTGACATATTGAAGTGGGCTTCGGACGGACTTATCACACGGGGTCTCGGTGAATTCGGCCGACTCGAGAACTTGGGTGCCGAGTCATCTTCGGACGGGCATGGAGAGTATATGATGGGTAGGAGGGAATCCCTGTGTATCCGTAGCTTTCGTCGGTTCATCTGTGCCACCAGGAGAATCTCAGGGTTCTCCTCAGCTTTGTCCTGGACACCAGATGCTGCTTCCGTCGTCACTTGATCCAACGTCGTGATGGTCATCGTTTCTTGTCCTGATCCATCCAGATACTCATCGTAGGTATCGTACTGACTGGTCTCGTCTTCATGCTCGTCTCGGTTTACCGTCTCGACGTCGACGACGTGTGACTTTCGCTGGGCGACGATGTCGCACTGCCTTTGGAAGATCTCCACGAAGTTGTTCAGGAACTTGACCTGATCGCGATCTAGTTCACGCTCACGGTACGACTTGGATCGCTCAATGTGACGCAGTTCTCGCTCGAGCTGCTGGTTCGTACGACGTTCGTCGCGCCGAGCTTCCCAGATTGTCCGCTGGTTACTCTTGTTGCAGAATGCGCGAGCGTCTCGACGCAGCAGCGATTCTGACTTCCCGACCGACATGATATTCTTTCGAGGAAACCACTAAACGATTAAAGAACTGATTCCTGATTCTTCAGATCTGGAGACGGTATTAGAGTTTCAAAAGTGTTGATCCTTGCAATCGTTTCGTACCGGGAGTGACGGGATTCAGGAACTCATATAATCACCTGTTGATAGCAAAAGAAAATTATACAGAATTTTTAGAAATGGGTTCATTAAGTTCTTCTTAATCCTTGTCATATTTTATTACATGTTTTTTGTGCTCGTGTTTATTTATTAAAATCATAGAATATAGAATGCAGAGCAATTAAAAAAAAAAAAAACTCTCTAAAGAGGGGGGGGGGGGGGGGGGGGGGGGGAGAGAGTAGGCGAATGAAACTTTAATGATGTGGTAGAGGCTATACAGTAAAGTCATTACAAATCTTAATCACGAACCCCCCCCCCCCCCCGTTCCCCATCATAATGATTACTGAATCTTGTCCTAAATAAAACGAAGAGTATTGTGAATTGTTTGCCTCTAGACAATAAACGTCTGTTAATAAAAATTATACCTTCATTTGAATTGATACCAATTTATTACAACCTGAAATTAATCAGCGAAAAATTGCACGTTTTACACTTCGCAAATATTAATCATGCACGTTTGGAGAGTGTCAATTACACAGACCTAATACAATAAAGACTGACTCGGCAAAAAGGTAGTATATTAATGTTTTTTTACACGCCTTACCCTATTCCGGTTTTTGTTGGCGGTGACTTTAGAACAGAGAAGCAAAATACATATTTTGTAGAAGTGAATAACCATCATTAAAAACAAGTATGAAACACATAGATGTTATATATGGGGTCATTTCCCTTTAACAATATAATGCATTATAACAGATTTACCATGCACGTTCACACACAAAAGCAATAACTACTTTCGTATTGCAAAGTATAGGCCTAAATATTGGAGCTAACTTCGACAGATACGGATTTATAAAGGGGGACTCAACCGAAACGTACTTATTTTAAAATAGGCACTTATCATAACAGTTTTATTTTTTATCGTCGGGGATATTTTTCGGATTTGCGTCCCCCTCCCCGGTATTGGAACATCCTGAAGCCGCCCATAACGTGGGTTATCCGGCGTATTCAGTCGCTTTCCGTCACGCAATGTTATCACTGTCTAATTAAATTGCAAATTATATTGACTATGCCCGTGTACTTATCGACTAATTATGTTTGGGGAAAACGTTATGAATCAATATTTACGTTGGTTTTTCCCCATGCACGTTCGAAGCAAACATGTTCTAGGGATCATTGATAACCAACATGACGAAAGGAATGTGATATTCAATGGCAATAACTTTAATGATGAAAGTGATGATCTTCAGAAGACATAAAGCATACCATATTATCTTTATAGGTAAACAATTATGTTTAAATTTACACAAAGCCATTATGTAAAACATACCGAATATACGTAATAAAATACATGATTCAAGGGCTGGAAACTATGTAAGGGGAGTCGAGGCTTTGTTGTGTTTGATTATTAAGCATAATGTACAGGAAAGGCATCATGCATGTCCTAACTAAATCCAGCCAAAGTGAGTCATAAAAATTTAGAAGATGAAATGAGATATCGACTAATTTTTATTTAAAATGTCATCTGCGATCAACCCGTAATGAAATATTAAACAGGCCTTTAAAAGTTTACCTTTCATCTATTGAACAGAATGAAAAAAACGTCGACAAGAAACTATCAAATCGATTGTGCGCGAGACAATAATTTTGGCGTGTTATATAGCATGTATACGAATTTGCTATAAAATTGTTCAACAATGGCAAATTCGCATGTACTTCCGAATGCACTAACAATCCAATTTTTATTCGAGGTCGCAAACTCAAAAAGGCAATGCATTAATAATCACAAGTCATGCACATCCTGTCCTTAACATTGTATCCATGGAAACGGAACGCTATCCCGATCAGGTGATGTTCGATGGCGGGAAAGCCGGTTTTAATTAATGAGGGGAGATCAAAAATAAATCTTTTGTGAAGAGATGGATGGATGTATTCCGGTGCGCCTGTCGAATTCACCTGGGGTGGAAATGGACGCTGTGAATTTGGATTGATGTACATGACGATCAACATTTAGAATGTGTGAAAATATTGATGTACATAGCGTGGTGTGAATTCGATGCACAAATTATTTCAAAAGATCATGCTTGTTTCAATATGATTTTGATCGCGGCGTAATACCATCCATTTCAATTGCTTTCTTCCATGATAATTATTTCCGTGCCATGATGATACAAAATTATTGTACACTATATTTTGTATATGAATTTGTATGAGATAGGCCTAATGATAATGTCAAGACGAAAAAATTATATGCGACATGATTAAATCTGAAACAAAACCGGGAAGAAGATTGCCTAACGGACGGGGGAGGGGGGTGTAAAAATACTTTTAAAGCCCACAGTCCCTCGGTAGGCCTAAGGTACAGAAAATATAACCTTTTTAGTTTATAAAGGGGGAGGGGGTGATCCACTTTTCTTCATGTTGTTCCATCAATAAATATGAATATGCCATCTACATCACAGCTTGGACACTCTTTTAATAGTTTTTGAGCATGAAACCAACAGTAAATAACATGACAAAAAATGCAGCCAAGGAAGGTGTTCTCAAAAAGTTGCAAAGCTTCCCGTTGAATGATTCTTACAACAAGGGGTGACGATTTCTTTGCACGACCGGGGGGGGGGGGGGGGGTACGAAAAACAACATTAAAAAAAAACTTACTTGTAGTATTTTGAAGGTTAACATGCGAGGGAGCGTAGCGATCGAGCGAGAAGATTTTTGCACTTTTATCAGTCTAGACACTGATGAGTTCGAGGGTCTTAGATTTGGTAGATACTCATGATAATAGACGAGTCGGCAGTCAGGTTTGTGATGATGGTGACCATGTTTATTGAACTACGACGGATACCGGATATATCGGATATCGTATATCGTAACATCCCCCTTCCTCTGGAAAGATTGGGAATCAGTGAACATCACTGATCGATGATTATTGACATATTGCTTTGATAACAATACTTTTGGTAGTATGCAAGTTTTGGTTATTTGCTTCCTAATAAACTTTTTCCAATCAGGTTATATAACATAAAATCTTGATTTGTTTTCAATACGTTTCTTTTGTATTGTATTAACGAATGAGTATTTAACTGTCTATATAATTATATCGTTCCACTTTCAACTTCACAGTTGATCTGCAAGATTGAACATAGTTTTGATATAACTTGATTCCTTTATAAAGTGAATTTCCAAACGAAACGTGTTTGGGCTAGCATCTGTTTAGACTTATAAACATTATGCTTGTCATACCAAAAATACTGTACAATGATTATACATACATATGAACAATAAACTTCTTAGACTACATTAAACTAAGCGTCTTCTGTGTTCTTCTTTATCTTCTCTCTTCTTTGAAGAAATTTAAGAGTTCAGTTTCAATCTTCAAACATGTATCTCGCTGGTGTACGGATGTTGCGTCCATATCTTGTTGTGGTTTGCGAGTTTGATGTTGGTCCTTTAGATTGAATGTTCTGAGTTTCTGGTGTTGGCTGATGGTTGTTGCCATTCTGTTGTGGTGTTTCTGCTTGAGTAGATGAAGTGTAGTCTTCGTCGAACCTAACACGCTTTGGAGTAGGGTTGGTTGACGATGGAATCTCCCTCAGGTGAGATCGGTTTCGTCTCAGGATTCCTCCGTTAGGTGTTGATACTTCATACGACCTAGGCTCGTCGCAGACTTTGGATACTTTGGCTGGTATCCAAGTATGATCTTTGGGATGTAGGACTCTGACTGGTTGTCCTACGTGGAGTGGTGGAAGATCTGGACCCGCATGTCGATCGTGCGTTTCTTTCATCTTACTCTGTCGATTCAAGAGATGATCAGTGGTGGTAGATTCTCTTGAAAGATGATGACTTGGCAGTGTTGTTCTGATGGGTCTTCCAAACAACATCTCTGCAGGTGATCTCATGTGACTGTCAACGGGTGTTGCTCTTAGGTGTGACATAGCCAGTTGACTGTCTTGGCCAGTCTGTGAACACTTTTTCAACAGATTCTTGACGGTACGAACCATTCTCTCAGCTAGTCCGTTGGATCTTGGATAGTGAGGTGAAGAGGTTGTATGGGTGATCGACCACTTCCGGCACATGTCCTTGAAGTGCTTCCCGACAAATTGTGGACCGTTGTCGGATACGATCTCCTCTGGTGGACCAAATAGACTGAAGATTCCACTCATCACGTTGGCTACTGCAGCACTTGATGTGTCAGTCAGCTTGTAGACTATCGGATACTTGGAGTAATAGTCAGTGACGAGTAAATAGTCTTGTCTGTTTAGCATGAACAAATCTGTTCCTAGTCTAGTCCAAGGTGCTGAAGGTACATCATGGGGAAGCAACGGCTCTTTCTGTTGCCTTGTCTGGTGTTCCTGGCATGCAGCACATTGCTTTACGATCTGTTCAATGTCCTTGTTGATATGTGGCCAGAACACTGTCTCACGAGCTAGTCGTCTCGTGCTCTCGATTCCCATGTGTCCAAGATGAAGTTGTCTGAGGATATCTTCTCGAAGTGTCTTCGGTATGATGACTCTGCTTCCTTTGAAGAGTACTCCTTGAGATACTCCAATCTCATCTCTGTAAGACCAGAATTCCCTGAGGGATGTCGGCAGCTCCTGAAGAGTTTCAGGCCAACCCTGAGTGACTGTCTGCCACAATGACCTAAGAACAGGGTCGTTGGATGTTTCCCTCTGGAGTTCTGTTCTCTTGTGTTGTCCGAAGAAGATCAAGTCGATTTGATGAGTGTCTTCTACTTCGGAGCAGATTGATTCCACTCTGATGTCTAGTGGAACATCGCGTGCTTCCTTGGGGTTAGGAAGACGGCTCAAGGTATCTGAAAGAATCATTTCTTTCCCAGGTCGGTACTTGACTTGGCATCTGTATCCTTGTACCTTGATCAATAGTCTCTGTAGACGAGGTGGTGCGCTTCTTAGAGGTTTCTTCCAAATTGTCTCCAAAGGCCTGTGATCTGTTATCACAGTGAATTCCTTCCCGAATAGGTATGTATGGAATCGGACGATACCAAACACTAGGGCTAAGGTTTCCCTCTCTATGTTCGAGTAGTTGGACTGTGCATTGGAGAGACTTTTGGATGCAAAAGCTACGGGTTTGCCATCTTGGAGCAGGCATGCTCCCAGCCCTTTCATTGATGCATCTACCTCAACGGTTGTCTCTTTCTTTGGGTCAAAGAACTGCAGGCATGCACCCGATGAGACTGCGCTTTTCAGGCTGTTTAAGGCATATTCGTGATCCTCGTCCCAGACGAATGGAATTTCCTTGTGAAGGAGTTCACGAAGTGGTGCTGACTTCTCTGATAGATTAGGAATGTATGGTGCTAGGTATGTGAATAATCCTAGGCATCTCTGAACATCTTCCTTGTCCTTGGGTGAAGGCATTGTGTTGATAGCTTCAACCTTGCTTGGATCTGGGAAGATTCCAGATCTTGTGTACATGGATCCAAAGTAGCTGATAGCTTCCTTCTTGATAGTACACTTGGAGCTGTTGAACACGAGTCCTTCCTGTTTCGCTGTCTCCATGAGTAAGTGGAGATTCTTGTCGTGTTCCTCCTCTGTTTTCCCGACAATGGCAATGTCGTCTGCGATACATACGCAGCCAGGCACATTCTGGACGATCCTATCCATGTGTTGCTGGAAGATGTCTTGGCTTGTGCATAAGCCGAAGGGTAATCTTTGGAAACAATATCTTCCAAATGGTGTTCTGAAGGTGGTCAGGTCTTGGCATTCCTCTGCTAGGTGTACTGACCAGTATCCAGCCTTTGCGTCTAGCTTGGAGAAGAATTGAGCTCCTGCGAAGATTGGTTGGATTTCTTCCAAGGTTGGAATTTTGTGTGGACACCTTTTCAAGGCATCGTTCAACCTTCTGGGGTCAAGACATATCCGTATGGATCCATCTTTCTTCACAACGGTGGTCATCGAGCTACACCAATCTGTGTGGTTTTCTATCTTTCTGATGACTCCTTGCTTCTCCATGTTATCTAGTTCGGCTTTGATCTTGTCCTTCAGATGGACACTGCACTTTCTAGGTGCATCTATGGTTGGCTCTGCATCATCTTTCAGATGCAGCATTGCTTTCCCGCTAAAGCTTCCTATGGCATCAAACTGATCTGGGTATGTTTGTTTGAGGTCACTAACACTTGTGATAGGTGTATGTGTAGGTGTGTCCTTGTGCATTGTGTGGATTGTGATAATCCCGAGATCTGTGCAACCTAACAACCCTAAGATAGCTGGTCCATTCACGTCTGCTACGTAGAATGTATGTGTATACCATTCTGGACTCTTGTATCTACACTTTATGTCTAGTGTACCAACGCATGGTATTGATATTTCGCCATATGCTACTAGCTTTACTGGTGTACGTTTCACTACTTGCCTCCACTTGTCACCATATATTTGTTTGGCTGTGCGTACTGTGATAGTATTAGCGCTTGCCCCAGAGTCTATCTTCAGATATAGGTAATGCTGACCTGATTTCTGTGGGCATATGATGTCAATGTTTGCAAAAGCTACTGTACCCTTTGAGTTGATCACTGTGTGTGTTCCGATCGTGTGTATGGTGTCAAAATGTTCGAAGTTTGATGGACCTGCTGATTGTTGATGTTCATGATCTGTGCTAGTATCATGTTCAGTGTCCATTTCACTTATCGGTTTATACTTTCGACCCTTTGATTTTGATCGTGATTGGTTACCGTGTTTCGGTTGACGGTCATCAGATTTATGGTCATCTGATCTACGATCTGGTTTTCGACTACGATCGTTCTTAGCCTTTCTACAGAACTTGGCCCAATGGCCCTTTGTGTCACAGGCACGACACACATCGTGGTACGCAGGGCACTGACGAGGTTTGTGGATACGTCCACAGTTTCCACACGTCTTTCGTCCCTGGTTCCGCTTGAATGAATCTATGCTTTCTTTAGCCGGCTCAAGCGTTTCTAGGCATTTTCTGCTCGCCGCAACTGCCTCGTATTTTCGACCCTCTACTAGAATTGCATCGATTTGATATCCTTTAGGCTGGTCCAATAGGAATTTCTGGAATTCTAGACTTGGTGTTGAGGTGATGACTACCTCCATTATCCGCTCGGCAAGCTCGGATTCCTCAAAATCGCATGTGTTGGCTTTGTCTCTACATCGAGTAACGAATGCGTCAATGCTCTCATCTTGTCTCTGCTGATATCGCATCAGCTCGAGACGATGGACCCGAAAATTAATGTTTACCTTTATTTGTTTCTCAAATAATTTCCACAGCTCTTGTGGTTTTTCTTGGTCGGCCTCTGATAGCCCAGACGCATTGATTCTGCGCAAACCTTCGTTGCCTACAGCGATTTTTATTTTTATAGCCTTTTTTTTGTTTTCAGTTATTTCTTGATCTGCCAACACAAGCTCCATTCTCTGCTTAAATAGCTTGAACTCTTCGGGTAGGTCTGGTACCTCCCAGTTCATCTCTGGATACTTAGTACTCATTGTATATGTCACTTGTGCGTATTGGTTACGACAGATTATATGAATGAGTGTAAATCTTTGTGTTGTTTATAAAGTGTGAACAGGTCCTAACCGGCTGGTGTTGATAAGGTTCGTACACGTAAACCTGTGTACGCTCTCACACCTGTGTGAATGTCATTAGGTGTCTCATGCAATGAAAATGTTGATCACTCTCACTCAATATGTCCGACACAAGGCGACAGTGACAATTCCTCACACACCAGATATTATTGTTAATATTATCTGAAAACAGGTTTAATGTTCACACCTCTGATTTAGTTTAATTTTAGATTTAAACTTTACTAGTTAAGTTATTATGCAGACCCCTGTGTCAGTGATTGAGCACAGTTATAACTTGATTAGGCTATTCTGAGCAGGCTTTATGAACCTTTATATGCTCATACACACATCACCATTCACGTACGAGTTCATCGGGATTATGCAGTAGCATCAGTGTCTCGGTACACTGTGCGGTATGTACGATGCACGTACTATGCATACGAAAACGTGCGACGTGACAAATCGCTAATCGACGATAATTTTGCTAATTATACTTCCCAACTGTCGTGAACTGGATCAATTGTGTCTTCAAAAATCAAACTTGATTTCGAAGATCCCAGCAGCTGCCACCATGATGAGTTCGAGGGTCTTAGATTTGGTAGATACTCATGATAATAGACGAGTCGGCAGTCAGGTTTGTGATGATGGTGACCATGTTTATTGAACTACGACGGATACCGGATATATCGGATATCGTATATCGTAACAGACACTGCACTCTTGGCCTCCAGAGCCTAAAAGTGCGTCGCAAGTCTTGAGTCAGTATTTGCCATACATTTTTTGGGGGGCAAATTTGCCGGAGGATGATCCCCAAAAAAATTAATTGAGGGAGAGGGGAGGGGTGGGGTCCCCCCGTACCCCCGGGATCGCCGCCCTGCTTACAACACGATAGCGACTATTTTCAAAAAATCAACTAGAGCTCACTTTCAATATATTTGTAGGCTATGTTCCATATAGCAATCATGTTCGGATGACATAATGTGTCCTTATCATGTCTGCTTATATTGAATTGATTTTTTTTCTTCTGCAACATACAAATCAAATTATGTTTTAGCAATATTTCATATTGATGAAAAACAAATTGATATCATTTTGTGACTCACAAGGCTATCGCACTATAGGTTGATTTTGGGGGGCGAAAGTAGTTGCTATCGTGTTTTAAATAACGACACAATTTTATGTATGAATTTAAGGATTTTTACCCCATGTCATGAATTCCACCAACAAAATTTGTCACCATTACGTTTTACTCACCTACTTCTGTCTTGCTTTCCTTGGTCCCTCTATAGCTTATCGGTCCATTATAGTAATTTATACGCTCCTCGTTTTCGTCCTCTATGAACGCAGTTTATGCCAGCAGACCAGAGATGTATCATAACCACACATCTCAAGGTGAACTTGGTCATTAAAGTTTCAAAATAGTTGGTATGACGGTCAAAAACAGTAGGTATAGAATAATGTTTCCTTTCCCTGTATACTCTTCAGGAGATCTATAGGGACACACTGAGAGACAATAGTTTGATATTTCATCCCGTTGCTATGACGACACTGACAATGATGCGGATGGCGGTGGTACTGAAGTGATGATGGTGATGAGCACTATGAATATGAATGCAATACGCTGATGGCGGTTATGAACAGTTGAGTTGAGTTTCAAACCATTTCATAATCCGATGGTTAAAATCAAACTGACTAAGACAATTGTCAAATTAGTGATTATTGAAGTACTAGTCAGCAAAATAATTACTACCTTGCTCAAAGTTGGATGAAATATTGATTCCCGACTTCTGAAGCTCAAACACTGGTGGTATTGAATGACATTTAACTCACTGAAAAGGTGATAGATTCGAGCATCAAATTGCTATAGAAAATGATTGAAGACATCAGTTATAAATACTGGTAGACAAAATAACGTAACGCTGAATCCTGGTATATAATAAATTTGACAGATTTGCATCCAAGCAAGGTGTCGCAAAGCTCGAGCTCGATCTGCAATAAGTCTTTAATCGGAGCATCTGGATGAAAGGCATCACTTACGGAAACTTGTGGACAAACTCTCGTTGCCAAAGCATGGTCATCTTCCTCTGGTTGAAAAGGAACAAGTGTTTTACCAAGGAGTTACCAGACCCACTAGTGGTCACGGCAGAAAGCACCCACTGGGTATCCGTGTCCTTTGAGAGTCAATACCCCGCTGGGAGGACACGACCCCGGAAATCTAAACTTAAAAGAAGAGGAAAATGTTTTCCCCAAGAGTAACGAAAACCCGACCACAATGCCTCTCTTGATGACGAGAGTCGAACAATGTCCGATAAGCGTCGATGACGGTGTAAGGGGTGTCACTGTTTTAATATTCGCCGATGCGTGCTTAAACAATGGCTTCAAATTACAAAATAAAGATTTATGTAAAACTTGAAAGTAACTTGAACCTCTCTGCTTGAAACCTTTTGTTTGAGTCGCTCCAGCGTCTTGCAAACTGAGATGCTTGTTTTAAACGACTAGTCAAAACATTACACGGGCTAGCTCCAATGAAACAAAAATAAAGGGAACAAACATTAAAGTGGATTAACGGTTGGCCAGGCTGTAATCTAAACAATGTAGTCCATTTCATCAGGATCGGTTGGCTTATGGTAATCGCTTCTAACTGGATGGAAGAGAAAAAAACCTACAGAACTAAAATACATATACCATGAAATTGTTCTTTCTTAATTGGTAATCAATAGAAAAAATATATGTTTCGGTATAAGCTTTCGCTTGTCAATACCATGCAGTTGATATTAAAATAGCCTTCCTGTGGAGGTTGTGTTGTTGGGCGCCCAGAAGTCACAATGATTGAGAAACTATTATACTCTATTAGATATCGACGCACGACTCAATAAACGTTATATTCAGGCGATATAAATTCATTGATTGGAATAATAGATGGTACCTGATGCGGTGGGTTTTCCTGTATCGTTCCCGCATCATTGCCGTTGCCATGGCACTCAATTTTCATCACTGTGCGGGATGAGCGGGAAGGGCAGCCAGTTGAAGAGAGCAGGGTGAAGGAGGGACATAGAGAGAGAGGGAGGGAGAGAGAGAGAGAGAGAGAGAGAGAGAGAGAGAGAGAGAAAGAGAGAGAGAGAGAGAGAGAGAGAGAGAGAGAGAGAGAGAGAGGGGAGGAGAAAGGGGGGGGGGGGGGAGGGGAAGAAGGGGACTAAAGAGTAAACGAGAGAGGAAGGGATGTAGTGGTAGAAATCTTGTCTCTATTATTATTATTTTCTCTACTTTCTTTTCTCTCTCTCTCTCTCTCTCTCTCTCTCTCTCTCTCTCTCTCTAGATAATTAGATTCTCCCTCCACATCCCTTTCTCTTTCTCTCTCCCATACTCCCTTTTTGCCTTCTTTCTGTATTTCTCCCCGGTCGCTCCTGAAAGAATCCATCATTTAAGACACTTGCATTGCACATCAAAACTGTTAGGGGGGAGGGGAGATATTTAAATTCAAATTCAAATTCAAAATTTATTGAACA
The DNA here is from genome assembly GCF_000002235.5 of Strongylocentrotus purpuratus. Classification (NCBI taxonomy): domain Eukaryota; kingdom Metazoa; phylum Echinodermata; class Echinoidea; order Camarodonta; family Strongylocentrotidae; genus Strongylocentrotus; species Strongylocentrotus purpuratus. Next base: position 10,137,972 of record NW_022145610.1, read on the forward strand.
GACATTTATGATCATTCGCGTTTTCTAAACAAAGGATCCAAAATATCAAATTAATGTGAAGGCTTACAAAGATAGTGTAGTGCAAATATCAAAATTGCAATAAACAGGAATAGCAAAAGAGAAATGGAAAAAAAAATGAACGTACTTCTTCGGGAATATAATTGGCCTACAGAGATGTTAAAGCCCCACTGTACTACTTATCAAAGAGAAATATAACTAATTTACCTGATTGGTTTTAATAATTATTTTATTTTTAATAGAGATATAAATCAATATAGTACTAGAAATTCAAACAAACTTTATGTTCCTTCATTTCGCTATAATTTGTCAAGAACTGTAATAAAATATAAAGGATCCATTATTTGGAACAACTTACCAGATTCTCTCAAAGCATGTCCGACATTGTCTAGTTTTAAGCGTATTTTTAAACACAAACTAATATCAAGTTACAATATACTTTTTTAGCCTTTATTAATTCTGCCTGTCCTTGTATGTGTGCATGTATGTATCAGTTAATGTAATGTCTATATTGTCAATATTTTGCTTTTAATTACTGAAGATTTACTTTTGGGGTTGTAGAAAAAGGCGGCCAGCCTAGATAGGCCAATGGCCTTTTCCGTTCCCTCACATCCCTACTCCACCCATTAATTATTTTTAGTGTTACTGTTGTTGTTGTAATTTTGTTCTTATTATATTTGATATATATTGCATTTTGTATAATTGTATTTTGAATGTTATAATGCTGTAAGTTTTTTATTGGATGTGAAATAAACTAAACTTGATATTGAACTTGAGATTCGATCATACATAGTGTGTCCTCCGAAGGACATAATAGCTACTTGCGCCCTCTATGTAGCAAACAATGCCTAAGCGGTGCCTGATGGTCCCCCTTTGATCCCCTTTTTCGTATGTCAATTGAGAGCTGATTTGATGAGGATAACCACCTGTCAGTGACCTTGCAGGGATGTCTAATCCCTCCTGGCCAAACTAGTGCAGCAGGGCTTTGAAGGGATATTTGAGTTTTGTTTTCAGACCGAAAATGCCTTCAAAGTGCATGGTTGTTGGTCTTATTCTTATCTATGACACTTCTAGTACCCTTTTAGAACCTAAAATTGCTATGAATGTAATTTTAGACCCCCAAATGTTTGAAATTTAGCCAATACGATCATACCAATTCAGCTCCACTTTAAAAAAAATACGGTGACCGTTAATTAATTATTTAATTAAAAATAACAATACATGGGCCGGCTGATTGGGCTTAATAATTATAACCAACACGAAAATGCCAACAAAAAAGCCACCATCGGGCATTGGCTGAAATACGACGTAAAAGGCGCTATTTCGTTTTTTCAACGGCTTTTTCAAATTATCTAATATTTGTGGCGGTACACCAGTATTAGAAATCGTTATATTTATGGATATTTCAGCCGTCTCTGAACTGAATTTGATCAAACAAAGATGACTGTGTCATGTTCTTTCAAATTTGACACTCAGTTTTTCATTATCTCACAATTTTGTTTTGTCTAGCGCCCTCTGCAACAGAACTCAACTATACCTTTAATAAATTACATTTCTCGTAATATTTTTACGTTTTCAATTCTCAACGAGGAAAAGAAAAAGAAACAAAAAGATGATATTAAATCATTTTATATAAATGAAAAAATTCTTTAGATATAAAAGTACATTTTAAACTCATATATTTGTTGCTTATAAACTCGAACATGTCGGGTCATTCTCAATATTCTGGAGGGGGGGGGGGGGGAGGATATGGTCCCCTGGCACTTGGAGAGTGGGGGGGATCCTATGGTGGGGATTTCCCTTCGAGGTTTCGCGTGCGCGCGCAGCTCATCGATCACCTGTGACCTAGCCTGGAAATCATGTGACTTTGTTTGTTATTCAAATCATTATCACCTGAGCGATCCAGATCCAAGAGTGTCAATTTATCAGTTTATCCGGGTGGTGATTTGTGGCAGTTTTATTTATCGGTAGGAAGCCTCCATCTTATAATATTGAAGAGTTCGGTGAATGTGAGCATGAGTTTTTGAGTGTGTGAATGACAGCCAAAGATTTGTGGCGCTCTGAGTTGTGTCTTTTGCTATATTGTATAACGTGTCGCCCATACCATGTTTTGTGTGTAGGCTGTATAATTTGTCAAGTGTTACTTACATGTGTAATCATGTATCGATTTCGCAGATGCCTAGTAAGAGAAGCATTGCTTTTTCATATGTGTATTAGGTTATGTGGGATGAGGAGCAATGAATCTTAAAATTATTACTTTGAAATTTCAAGTTGAAGGTATAAAATATTCATATTTGGAAATATTTCGAAACACGAGACTGAAAGTAAGAGTTGAGTGAGACTAGGGATTACTGAGTTCTGATAACGAAAATTGTTACTTCTAGATGTACAGAATCAGTCCAAACTTGCACGCAAGACTACAGATGAAAGATGTTTCCAAATGATTGTTGTAGCAAATTTATTAAAACCTGATAAGAAAGATAATGACAGTGGTGGTAAGAGCCCTGACCCTTTTGAATTTGATGTTGTCTCCTTACTCTCCAGTGTACAGACGTCAGTAGAGCATGTTAGTAATTATGATTTCCAGCAATTTTTTTTTGCAATTTTGTATATTCTTGGCCCAAGCAATTAACCTACTGTCTACTCTTAGCCAATTTCTTTCGAGTACTTGTGGTGAGATTTATAATTATATCTTTATTTTTCATTTTCATTTTTGTATTGCAGGTTTCGCAGCAGATGGCATATCGTTTTAAACGTGAACCGTTGGAACAGTATACGTCACCATGAAGATGTACTTCTTCTTCGAATCAATTACAAGTGACATCCTTTTCAAAGGGTGGGTTATCACAACAAAATGGGGTAAGTTGTCATACAAACTTGGACTGGGGGTGTTTCACAAAGACTAAGATTGACTTTAAGTTGGACTTAACTATAGCAGGCCATTCATGCCATTGTTTGTTATGTATTATTATTATTATTATTACCATTTACTGGAATTGATCTTGCTTGGACATTCAAATCATGGTCATAAATCTACAGAATTTATAATTGTTGATAGTTCATTATTGAAGGAAAAAATATTATCTGAAGATCATAATGGAGAGAGCAAACAGTGGCATGAATGGCCTGCCATAGTTAAGTCCAACTTAAAGTCAATCTTATTCTTTGTGAGACACTTCCCCGGGTGATATTCTGAGCATGGTTTTATCTTGTAAAATATTTCATTTGATCTTTTTAACAAGATCTGTATTTTTTCCCCCTTACTTATGACCCATCAGAAAGCTTTGTTTAGATATTAAGTAGAAAACCGCCGCAAAAAAAAGAAAATGCTGCATTTTTACTTGTTTAGATGAATGACACAATTGGCACCTGCGCGCAACAAAGGTCATGTACATATTGAGCCCTGTGATATAATATACAGGAATATGACACATATTATATTACACTTTTTAAAGTCATGTTAAAAAAAAATCTTCTGCGGTTTTGCCTTGACATATCTGAACGATGCTTTAAAAGCCAGTTTGTATCTAGTCTGCACTTGAGCAGACAAAGGTAAATTTCACCAAAATCATTAAAAAAAACACAGAGATACCACATACTGTATACCTGATAGGTGCTAATGAAAGACATAATTTTTCAATTTATATATGCACTAAGGGTGTATTTCATGTTGGAATGATGGAAGTATTTTTTCTAAAAGGGGGACAAATGTGTTCATGAAGCATCTCCATCATTTTAGGAGTAATTTTTGTTAATGTATGCAGTGACACCTCTCCATATTTCAAAGATCTGTGGATATTTGGGGTCATTTGTAGTTGTGCTAACTATGTGTACAAACTGTTCTAGTAATCATATTTATTGAGGATCAAATACCGAATTTTGTGGTTTGGCGAGTAATCAACTTTCGATTCACTCCTTAATAAACAAGCTGTTTGACAAGACCTAACAAGATGATGTGCAACCTTTGCTCAATATGGTCTTGTGATCATTCCTATGACGTCAGGAAAAGAGGAAAGCAAGGATTGCATTGATGAAATAACCAACACCTTGAAAAGTATGGGGGGGGGGGGAGGGGGAAGGTTTTTTTTTTCTTTCTATAGAACAATACAAATTTTAGATATTATATCAATTTCAACCAATGCGGGCTCAAGTATGTTTGAGCATGACAAAATTAATTTGTTAATTAGTTTGGGTTTGTGAGATCAGATGTCAAAGGTCACAGGATTGTCAATCAATGAACATGCATGTAAGCGGAGATATACTGGAGATGCAGTCGCATTCATTTTCTTGTAGAATGTTACCAGATTTTTAATCAAAATTTTATCTGAAGTACTACTTTCATTGATAAACTTTCAGATACATGTGTAATAAGGTTTCCACAATATATTAAATTGTGTATAGTCTGCATGTGTACATAGTTACGTCCTGTACATACACAATTAGTAATAATAATTACATCCTCAATCACAGAATATTTGGCCTTTGAACCTCTTTCACACTTAAAGAGAATGTAGTTCTGGGGAGAGGTGAAAAATAATTTGTGAGCATTATCATTCGTATTATATATACAAGTGTGGAAAAAAAAAATCAAAGAAAAATGTTCCTCGAAAAGCATGCATGGCTTTTCAAATGCCTCCATATTTTAAATATGACAAGTAACAGCTTATAAATAAAATCCAATTTTTATGCCACATGTTTGTGTATCCCATTTACATTTTTTCTGTGCATAGTGCTTGTTAGTTAACCAAGACTGTGCCAAATTTCTTATCATTTTGATGATTCCAGAACTTTTCAGTATACACCAATACTTACATGCTACATGATCAACCTTTTCTGATCGATTCCTCACTGTTTCTTTCACAATGACCAGAACTCAACTTTATCTTTAATGACCCCTTCTTCCTCCCGTTTCTGTCTGGATCTAGAGTTTGCCTTGTCCTGTCTTCTCTTTGCCTTCGCCGCGGTGGTCCTGGAGGTGTTGGCGACTCTCAGCACCTACCTGACCCGGCGCTATACCACCAATCCTCTCGAGATGAACTGGTCCTCGCCCATCAATGGAAGATCACCCCTTCTGGCCCCTCTCCAGATACCGAGCAGTGTGTCAAAGGTCAAACAACGGAGGTAATTTTGACAAATATAATTATTTATGGTAGATCTTTTTTATTAACTGTAACCAAGTTTAGATCATTCAACTAATTTTGAAAAGAGGCCTTCCAGAGTTGGTACGTTTAATCACTTTGTGCAAATAAATGATATCGATCTGCCCTACATTTGTTAGAAAATGTACAGTAACCACGAAATCAGTCGAGAAAGATGAGAAATTCAAGTCTGTCAACCTGACCATGTGTTGAGCAGCATACATCATACATGGTTTCAAAGAAGTTTTTGTTTATTTACAATTTGCTGATCCAAATACTGCTTATCTACTGCATGAAAAAAATTGGGAGACTGTAATTCTTGAAGCGGCACCGCACTACTTGTAGCTACTTGCGCCCTCTATATAGCAAACAATGCCTAATTGGTACCCGTTGGTCCCCCATGATCCCCTTTTTCTTATGTTAATTGAGAGCTGATTTGATGAGATAGCCACCTGTCATTGATCTTGCAGGGAGGTCTAATCCCTCCTGGTCAAACTAGTGCATTCAAGCTTTAAATGCCATTACCAGAATTCAAGATAAGCTTGAATTTTTGGAATGGTAATTCCAGCTGTAAAATTGACATAATTTTGCTGCCTTTGGCGTTTGCTGTGAATGGAGGGCCAGTACATTTTTCTTTTACAATTTTTTCTTTTTTTAAAGCAGTTATTATGTTATTACCATATTTCTTAATTACAGGTGTCGGATCCACTTTGGTCGGACGATCGTCCACATCGTCACCGTCAGCTTGGGCTACTCCGTCATGCTGGTCGTCATGACTTACAACGCCTACTTCCTCATCTCGGTCGCTGTCGGATCTGCCTTGGGCTACCTCCTGTTTGCCCCGTTCAGGAAACGCCCCAAGAAGAGGACGCCCCCTGTTGACCGACGAGCCCAGAGAGACAGCTTGACCAGGAGCGGGCAGATGGATCTGGGCGGTGAGACGAGCGGTCCCGGAACCGACGCAGAAGGATCCTCCAGAGTCAATTACTATGGAACGCTGTAGTGAGCCATGACTGATGTGAAGGCCGTTGGATCAAGCCTGGGCACGTCGCTCGTGTCCTCTGCCCAGAGTTTAATCTTTGTGTAATTTTGTTGAGGCACTCTGTACCCTGGAGAATAAATGAGACCTACATGCAGCAGGATGACAAAAGCAATTGTGATTGATTTTCGTCATATGCCCCTCGAGGTCAGTGAGCATATATGGTAGAAATACTCCTCAGGGAGTGGAGATGGTGCTCAAATTGTTTGCACTTATGAATCTGATGACAGCAGTCATGATATCTTTTCTTGCTGAAGAGACAACAATAGTAGGCGCAACATGTATATCAAGTCAAATTATCATTATCCACTGGGGGAACTGAATCTGACGTGTGCTATCAGAATTTCGACAGTAGAATTTTTTTGATTACGAGTGCTGATGAAAATGTGTGGGGCAACTAAGCGATTGCCCCAAATTATATTTACGTTGAGTGCTTCCAGCTGAAATGGTTTTGTATTGGTGCCGTCTTGAAAGACATTTTTGTATAATGTAGGATGAACCGAAGGACTCGGGATTTGGTCTTATGCTGAAGTACTGTCACAAAGAGCCCACAAAATGAATACCGGTAATGATATCCATGTATAATTATATGATTACAGAAGCACCTGGAAGCAGCTAAAACTTTATTATTCATGTTTTTAAAAAAAATTGATGAAAAGATAATCTGCAGCTTGACTTTAATTCATGAACCAGTGTTCTATTGCTTGCAGACCTACATGTAATACGTCTCTTCCCCTCCCCTTTCTCTCTCTCTCTCTCTCCCTCTTTTTCTGTGTCAGATCTGTCTGTCTCTCTCTTTATCTCTTGAAAATGAATTTGAAAAAGAAATCTACATGTACATGTAAGATTTATATTTTTGTAGTGTAAAAGAATACTTAATTTGTTAGATTTATTTTTGTTTGACTATTTAGTTTATAAAACAAAAGCTTATAAAAAATAGAAATAAGATACTACTGTTCAAAGAAAAGAAAAAATAAGACATGAAAATACAAATTTATATCATGCAATCATTAATATATTTTGATTTATTTTGTGCAAAATGATTACCTATGTTGTACACAGAGTATTCTCTAATTACAATGTATTAAAGTTTATGTTTAGTATTTTGTATATTAGTTTAAGAGGACAAATAGAATTGTATCTTTTCTATATTAATCTACATGTATACAGATAGAACACAACCTCTAAAATGCTCTTTTTTTGAAATCCTGAATTGTTCAGAAATCATGCTTACCAACAGTCTTTATGTCTTTACGGTGTTTGTGTTATTCGCAACTAATGAAATGAAAACAATTTAACCTTCAGCAAATTTATTTTGCTCAATTGTAAGACAATGAGACGGTGCTTCAAACGTGCTGAAGACATTTTTCTGGACAATCAAAACTATGTTTTAAGCACTTATCTTTTCATGCATTAGATACTGATTGTATGAAAACTGGTGCTTTTTAAAGACAAAAAGGGGTTTATTTGATTTTTGTTTGTATATACAGTGTAATGTAGTTTCACTCTTTGTTTTTGTGTGAGCAAACGTTAATAAAGACCTAGAACTGACATTTGAAACCCAATAAGCTATTATCTAATATATGAAGATACATCAGACCAAGTTTAATGAATTCCAATTCCTCTCGTCCATCTTTTCTTTCTAGATATCTATTTCCTATTCAAAGCTGTGAAGTTTCTTTTTCTTTATCCGAGCAATAACATAAAAATAAGAAAGGGCAGAATATAATAATATATATATATTTATGCTATGCAGTATATATATTTACTCGGAGGGAAATTATGAATTCCCCTGTATAGAAGATAAGATATGTTGATAAATATAAAAGAAAGGGAAAATACTCACATTCTTTTTTTAAAACTTGGCTTGATAAAATTATAAGGTTGACAATTCTCATTAACTGTGTAAACCAGAATTTAGAGTCGTATCTTTTTGCATCTGTTTGTATATTTCGCTCATTATACGATATTAACCTCAACTCATGTGCTAGATATGCATCTTGCAAGTGCTAGTAATCTTTATTTAAGGTCAGTAAATGTACTTTGTATTTTCTGCACGTTGTTTATTCACTTAACTTTCATTTCAAATGAAATCTGTATTTTTGTACTTAAAAATGACTGCCTTAAAAAAAAAAAGTTAGCTTTTGATATGGTATTAAAGGTACTATTTAATTTTTGAAAGACGGGTTTAAAGAATCAGTTCAGCAATTGTTTGAAAATGTGACAGGGAATTTGATCTGTTAAGATACATGAATCTCTTTATAATTATCTTTTGAATATGATATCTATGATTAGGGGAGTCAATATTAACTTAAAAACTTCAAATTTTCAATCATATAATTATCACTCATGCATCTGTGAAAATGTTTTAATTCTTGTGCAATAAAATGAGGACAAATAAAATAAAATTGGCTATTCATGAATGCTTTATTCCAGTCAGAATATGGGACCAGATACAGTGTACATGTATAAAATATAATCAGGTTTCAGGATTCTTTATTTGCAAGAATTGCAGTGAAGCAATTAGGCATGAATAACAACATGACAAGAACCAGCAATAAAACAGTAAGTTTGATCACTTAATTCAACAAGTTATTCACATGTCAAACTTTAATGCATTATGTATTGATGTATAGCAAAAGTTTGAACTAGTGATGTAGTTCAATCTGGTTTTACATGTACACAAATTATTACAAAAAATTGGCACATGTATTTAAGAAAAAATAGGTTGAAGAATAAATGGCTATATGCCATGCACATAACAATGGTGGAAATTTCCCAGGATTTCCTGTTTACCAAGTCTCGTGCTTGCAAAAACAATAGAACACCAAATAAATAAAGACATTAATGTAGTCTGACAGTCAACTGATAAAAGATGCCAAAGTCTGAAGTCTCTTCCTATTGTAGAATTAAAGCAATTTAAAGGTAGAGTTAAAGGTTGAATTCTGGGGTGAGGTGAAGAATAATTTGTGAGCGTTATCATGCAAGTGTAGAAGAACATAAGGGCAAAAATGTTAGCTGAAAACGAGGCCCTTCAAATGCCTTCATATTCCAAATATGACTCGAAACAGCTTACAAATGAGCCCCAATTTTTTTTGCCACATTAATAAGACTGGACCAAATTCATTATCATATTGAATTTTTGATGATTCCAGGACCTTGCTGTACACATCAATACATAATTACATATATGCTACATGATAAACCTTTTCTGACCGATTTCACACTGTTTCTTTCACAATGGGATAGCATGACCAGAACACAACTTTATATTAGACCGTTTCGATTTTTCAAGGCTACTCGTTTAGTCTGACCATATTTTTCATTGAGTGTCGAGAGCAGCCACATGCCACAGTACAGGGTCTATGTAGTGCAGTCAATTGTGTAGTCTGCATTGCTATACTGTTCAGACACTATTATGCATTAGCCATAGCTTACGATAATATGCTATTCAATTTAGTCTCTGTTAGCGAAGTAACAGCTCTCTGAAAACTTTGAAAATTGGAAGTTTACTCCCAAAATACTCCCAATGCAGAATATACAGTTTTAATTTGCTTTTGTGCTATACTGAAGGGAAAATATAGGTTATTTCTACATGCTTGTATTATACATTTATTCCGTTAGTTACTGATATAAAGTTGTACTTTCATTGGATAAGGTCTTTAAGACTTGACTATTCTCAATATAAATGTATTGGTACTTCAACATGACAATGAAATGATGTGGAAATAGCCAATTTTAGAGTTTTAGACCGACTTTATTTATAGTATGTACATGTACATGTAGCTTCACCAGAGCTGACCACCTGTTAACAATAGACCATACAATGCCAATATAGGAGTTGCTATGTCAGACGTGCATTACCAGGAAAAGAAAGGTAATATGGAGGTATTGTATGAAAGAATGCAATTCTTTTCTGGGCATGTGCTGAGCTGGGGGAAGTTACATACTTGTACCACTGTCTCTTGTTAGCTCACTAATGATTGACAGATGATGTCACAAGATGAATGAGATCTGGAACATTTTTTTTAGGGTGGAGCTTAGCAGGACTGGTCTGAGAAAATTATTTTTTAAAATATTAAAAAAATCTATGAAATATATCTAGATGTTTGAATAACGGCCCTGCACATCAACAGGAATCGACTTATATTTGGATGTCACCCGACCTTTAAGCATGGTTGCAACAGAAAAATGAACATACCTGTACATGTACTGTACATAGCAGATTGAACAAACATCACTTCCCACATGTCACATATACAAAAACATAAGCATAAACATGAAGAAACAAGCTCTCACATTCAAAAGCAGAGTCTTTTCCATTTTATGTAAAGAATGATGATGATTAGGATCAATAATTTTTGCAAATTAAATAAATATAAAACAGTCTCTTTTCTGTCAGTGCTGTAGTTTTAGAAGACCCTGTCAAAGTTTTGATCTGGTGCAGCCGTTGATGGTCTGTTTGGTGGATTCGCATGGTGGGGATTACGATGGTTAGCGGCAGCGGCAGCGGCAGGATGCTGCTGTCGCCTCCGCGGGGTCAGGTACTCAAACATAGATTGGGTATGCGTGGAGAGCATCCTCTCCAAGCTACACGGCATCGGATCCGACCAGAAGAAGTCGTGATCCAAGGCGATAGCCGCGTCCATCCTCCGTTTGGGATCAATATTCAGGAGTTTGTCGATGAGATCCAAGGCCTGTTGGTCCTTGACGTAGCTCCGCAGGCGATCTTTGACCTTTCGCTTGTGACCCTTCGGGAGTTCCAGGGTGTTGGAGAGTTCAAGCTTCTCGAGTCCCGGCCAAACGGCGGACGTGATCGAACCGCACAGGTGACTGATGAGCGTCAGCTGATGTTGCTCCGTGTTGCCTTGCATGATGGGACTTCTCGTCCACATCTCCGCCATGATGCAGCCCGCCCCCCACAGGTCAATCGCAGGTCCGTAGTTACGCTCGCCCAGCAACAGTTCGGGTGGGCGGTACCAAAGCGTCACCACCCGGTTCGTGTAGCGGTTCGGCGCATCGCCCTTGGGTAGACTGAATGCTCGGGCAAGCCCAAAGTCGGCCAGCTTGAGCACGCCGGCCTTCGTGATGAGAATATTAGCCGCTTTCATGTCCCTGTGTAGTACCTTGTTGCTGTGTATGTAGTACAGCCCATTCAGGAGCTGCTTGATGACGGACTTGATTTCTCCCAGAGAGAACTTGACGTTGGTGTTGCTCAGTAGCCCGGCCAGGTCATGCTCACAGAATTCAAACACTAGATAAATGCTTCCTTTGTACCGGTTATATGCGGTAGCTAAAATGAGAAAAATCAAGAAAAAACACGAACTTTAAGTAAATCAATTGAAAAGTAACCCCTAAGAACTAATCAATCATACAGATTTTGCAGAAATATTTCTTAGGGATTTCAAAAGATATTGTTAGCTCACAAAGTTCCTTTACACATATGATGGCCTTCACCCTTAGATGACTGGATTATTTTGGAGATCATACAGCAACCCCTCTTCCCCTTAAAGAGATTGGGCATCTTTGCTTCAGATTCTAAACAAAATCCTGGATTTAGCTTGTGCTGCAATTATAATTATAAATCTTTAGGTAAGTCAGGTACCCCATAAATTTTACAAGCCGGTCGCCTGTCTGATTATCAAGATATTTATGATTGGAAATCGAAATCAAATTTTGCTTTTTCCTAACGGTTTTTATAACACTACAGTCTACTGGGGAAAATGAGTATGGTAAAACCGGTCCCTCTGCATGGGGGATTATCATGGGCCAGATAGCTATGAAAATCATACACACCTTTGGTCCTGCAAATCTCATAGAGCGGAACTACGTTTTCATGTCGAAGAAGCTGTAGAATTCTTATCTCTCTAAGAGCTGTGATAGGAAACTAAAGAAGCAGAGAGAAATGAACATTAGAAATGCAAAGAATAATGATGAAAGATCAATTGTTAAAGATGAAGTTGAGTTCTGGTCATGCGATTACATGTATATTGTGAAAGAAACGGTGTGGAATCTACCAGAAAAGGTTGATCATCTAGCATATAAGAATTTGTGTATATTGCAAGGTTCTGGAATCATCAAAATGATAAGAAATTTGGCCAAGTCTTGGTAAAGTTACAAACACTGTTCACAGAAAGATGTATATGGGACTACACGAACACATGGCGTAAAAATCCTACCCTGGATTTTTACGATTTTACATGACATATTTAGAATATGAAGGCATTTGAAGAGCCATGCTTTTCAGGGAACATGTCTTATCTGATGTTCTTCCACACTTGCATAGTAAGAATGATAACGCTCACAAATTATTTTTCACCTCTTCCCAGAACTCAACCTCCTCTTTAAACACTTTAAAGTACATGTATTAGTGAGCTTTTCTTCCACTCTGGGGCATTTCTTTTCTTTTCTCTAGACTTTTCCTTTATCTATTCATTCAATTATTCACTCTTATTCATCTTTTATAATCTTTTGCCATGGTTAAAAATAGAGGGGTCACAACCCCGATATTTAAAAGACAGAAAAATCATAGACAAATTTTTTAAATGAATGATTTCAGATGCATTTCATATCACCACCCATATAACTTTACTACCTGTTAGTTTTTTGTTTGACTTTTGATCAGTAGTTTGAGAAGTTTTCGTGGAAATGTGCACCCTGTTAACAGGTTGGTTTCAATAATAGGAGTTATGGAAGGGGGGGGGGGGTCGAGAAGGGTAAAAATAAGAGAGAGCAGTCAAAGTTTGAGGAAAATCTGATGAAGCGAATCTTTGAGCTTGAGATTGCTTAAATTCTACAAGGTACCTAAATGATTAGTCTTGCGATAAGTTCATTAGTCCATAACACATGGCGAGCTGGTCACAAAAGAAATCATAATCTATCGAAACTTTAACACTTCCTATCTTTCCTTTTTGTTCTTCTTTCTTCAGATTTTCTTCAACTCTGGACCTATTTTTTTCATTTTTCATTTATCAAAGCAAACTTTATACCAGCACAGACTTTCTCTTTAAACGTAGCAACTTTAAAAATATTTAAAAGATGTTACTTAGTACTTACCCCCTCTTTCTCATTCTCCATTAGCACCTTCTTTAAGGCCACAATGTTCTTGTTCTTTTTGTGCTTTGCCTTAAACACCTCCCTAGGAGAAAAAAAAAATGTACAGTTAGATTATATTCTTAAATAGGTGCACATGTGGACACAATTCCTGTAAGTTCTTCTTTATAAAAACCTGTTATTAGATACAATCTCCACTCATTCTGATAATCAACTCAGCCAATGAAAATAAGCCACAAAAAACTTGGTCCACATTGCCCACCTACATGTATGTCGCACACACAAGACTTTTTTCATGTTCGCAACATTTTTTGTTGTTGGTAGAGTTGCAATTTTTGCCTTGGAGATTTGAGCGATAGCTTGCTAGCTGCTAGCGCAGTGACCAAGAAATGCACTCGATGAATACTAAGTGGCCAGGCCGGAATTGACAATAGATTTCCCATAATTGACAGTAGGGGTGCTGGTCCGAGAATGAGAAACGTCCGCATGAACAAGGATATCCTTGTATATGCAGACAAAATGCGCCCTAAAATATCCAGAAAGATAAGAATGATTTTGGATCGCCTGCATTTTCGCAGACCTGCTTTTTGTCGGCGCTCTGCGATTTTCGTGTTCCCGATCCGCACGCTGGTGATGTGAAAAACATATTCCGCATTATAAAATACCTCCAGTTCACCGTCTACTTTTATGGGTTATCCCTCTTCCCGAGGATTCATCACTCATAATGTGAAAGTCTCTGTACAAAGTCGATGTAAAACGTATCAAGAAAATCATTGCGGAATCCATTTTATTCGCATCACCAACGCCCCGTTCGGAAATTAGAATCGTCAGCGAAAATGCGGATATTCCTTATTTTTGCGGACGCATCTGTCCATGTTTACGAAGATGATCCTCGTTTTTTGCAGACGATCCTTATTCTCGAAAAGGCGCCCCTACTGAATTGAATAAGCATTGATAAGATTAAGATTAAAAGATTGGCGAATTGAATTGATTTCTATAAATTCTATTTTCCAGCTGGTTTTGTTTCATCAATTGTCACCAATAAAGAATAGTGTTTGAGAATTTTGAGAATCCATAGACCATAATTTTGTTTTAGTACACATGCGCGCACAAAGTGCTGTTATTGCTATACAACTTGTGCCAAAGCCAAGGTCTCCCTGCCTAACCCCGCGGCGCTCCCAGCCCGGAGCCTTCGACCTTCCCCGATCAAAGGAAAATGAAAAGCGATGATGGCGCGTTACTTACCCAAATGTACCCTGACCTATCTTCGCCAGTTTGTCATATTTAGACACTTCTTCACAATATTTGAATTCCGGGGATTCTCTTTGATACGGAGCCATTGCCATCTTGTAGCCTTGGTTAGCCGACGATTGGACAGGCGGCCCCGAAGTTCCCGAAAACGATGCTCCCTTACTTTCAGCCATTTTTTTCTTCTCCAAGTAACGTAAACCTTACGTGAAAATAAACGAATGGGAACTGCTATTGATTTCAAGCTTTCCATTTAATTAATAAAAGTTAACATTTCTAAAAAGAGTTTTAAAATTCTAGAAAATGTTTTTTAGAATTCAGAATTAGTATGAAGGTCAATTTTTTTTCTCACAATTCATCAACAAATTATGATAACAGAACAGAAATACGAAATATAATTTTCAATAAAACCATAAAGTCTTGGATTTTGCCGAACCCGGAAATCCACCAATCAGCGTTGTTGTCTTGGACACACCTCCAAAGCTCGTCTTCTTACCGGTGTTTTTCTGCTCTGCTCAGAGGAAGGGGACCTGAAAATTGTGCAAATATATCGTTTTCTGAAGCAAATTTTTATAAGGTAAATGTGAATTTGAGTTTATGCATTCTTGTAGATTATCTGAAATTATATAACGTTTTGAATGTATTCTCTTTTTTCTCATTTTGATTATGAAAATGTTGGTAGACCTAAATCTTGTCATGCATGTTGTTGGGCATTGGTAGTCTATGATCATGATGATGAATATGATGATGAGCTGAGTATGACGGAGTGTGACTGACAGTATCAAGACATATGATCTAAGTGGTGACATCCAGGAAATTTAAGGGAAGGGGGAGGGGGGGGGGGAGGGGAGGGGAGGGGGAGGGGAGGGGGAGGGGAGGGGGGTGGGGTCACACATAGGAGCATCACTATCCTGACTGTGTAGTAAAACAGGCAACACTGGCACTAGACCGAATTTTCCGTCTCTTTCGTTCGTTAGCCTCTTATTGGGGTAGGGTCGGCTCTCTCTTTAGAGACGGAAGCCGTTTATACACATGTCCTTGCTAACGCCACGGCCAGTCCTGGTCGTAGCGTTTTGCCCCCAAAATCCCCCAAAATGTCATTTTACCTCGAGCATGTTATATTGTAAATTAGGCCTAGGCTATAATAAATCAGTTCCACTTACCAACTTGACTGAAATAATCAGTTTAATAGTCCCTTTTTAGGAAATTATGGGTCAAAATCGAAATCCATTTTGAAAATCTTTTTCAACATGGATTCCGATTTTGACCCATAATTTCCTAAAAAGGGACTATTAAACTGATTATTTCAGTCAAGTTGGTAAGTGGAACTGATTTATTATAGCCTAGGCCTAATTTACAATATAACATGCTCGAGGTAAAATGACATTTTGGGGGATTTTGGGGGCAAAACGCTACGACCAGGACTGGCCGTGGCGTTAGCAAGGACATGTGTATAAACGGCTTCCGTCTCTAAAGAGAGAGCCGACCCTACCCCAATAAGAGGCTAACGAACGAAAGAGACGGAAAATTCGGTCTACACTGGCACCAGCACATTAACGCGACACATTTGAAAGCCTGCGGTATGACACTTTCAAATGTCCTACTAATTAATTAAATGGGATATAACCCATCACAAATAAATAAAGAATGGAACTTACAAGTTTCGTTAGTGTAAATTTCCTTGGTTTCAAGACATCTGGCCTACTTGTTTGCTTATAGCCCATCCGCAATTCAGCTAACGTGCGCCATTTTCGGATTTTATGACCTTTGTTTTTAAAGACCGTTCGCGACCGCTTACGTCCGAATATATGCATGTTGATATGGACGCGATCGGTTGTGTACACAGCTCAGCGGTAGGCTATTGTGTACGAGCGTTTTTAGAGTTTGGTATACATTTCAGCCCAACTATTAGCCGACAGAGGTGGCGGAGCATTACTTTATAATTCCAAAGTATAATATTCAATTTAGCAATTTTGGGGTCTTAATAATAATAATATTAATAATGATACTAATAATAAGCATTTCGAAAGTCTATCTAGAAATTTGTACGGAATAAGAGGCCTAGGTGCTTTAAACCTGCGATAAAGCAATAAATGAAAACGTCTGCGAGATAAGAAAACTACCCGTCAGATGTTGCGCAAGAGCCACGGGTCACGAGTCACGTATGTTTTCACCGGGGCCTAGACAACTCGCCACAAAAACAACCCGCCCCAAGACAGCTCGACACAATACCCTGGACATCTCGCAACAATACCCTGCACAACTTGCTACGGTCGAGTTTTCCAGGGTATTGTGGCGAGATATCCAGGGAGGGTATTGTGTCGAGTTGTTCAGGGGCGAGCTGTCTTTGTGGCGAATTGTAGCGCATGTAGAAGTCAGTGTATGGTGTGCGTAAAGTGCGCAGTGTTGATGTCATCGCAATCGAGGAGAGAATCATGCTGCCGTCTCTGTAAAAGAAGGAGGAAAAAGGGCTTTAAAAGTTAGTTTTGAATTCTTTTTTTCTATTATAAAAATAATTTAATAATCTTAAATACTGTAAAATGTAAGACAAATATAACATAACCTATGTTATGTTGTATTTGTCTTACATTTTATGTAGTATGGTAGTAGTATGGTATTTATTCATCAACATATCGCAGCCAATGGCTGAATTGCATGCATGATTTACAGAGATTTTATTTAAAAAATATTTAAAAAAAAACATCATATTTACAGTTCGTTATTTAACAATAATTCAAAGACAAGAACCTCAATTAAACTCATAAAGGGAAGACAGAAATAAAGCAAATATGGAGCGGGGAGATAAGGAAAGAAGAAAAGGAATGTTGAGGGAGAGGGAGTGGAGAGAGAAGGGGAGAAGAGAAGGGAGTGTGAGGGAGAGAGAGAGGGAGCGAGAGAGATAGAGAGAGAGTGAGAGAAGAACAAAGAGAGAGAGAGAGAGAGAGAGGAACACAAACACAGAGCTGGTATAATATAAAAAAAAATTGAAAATGTAATTGAAAATGTAATTGAAAATAGTTATTTCATCCACATAAGTGGGAAGGAATTGATTTGTAAAAAGTTATTTTGAGGCAAGAGTAAATACATTTCCACAAACACAGAGCTGGTATAATATAAAACAAATTAAAAATGTAATTGAAAAGTTATTTTATCCAAGTTAATGGGAATGCACTTCAGAATGATTGATTTAAAGAAAAGAATTTTGAGGCAAGAATAAATATATTTCCACATTTATAGGCAACATTCAAACATTAATCTTCAATTCACTATTTAGAGTTCAGCAGTTTGATAATTTGTGGGATCGCACTATTTTTGTAGCGTTGTGTCCTACACTTTAGTTCTCGTAATCGGTTGCTGTGTCTTAGTTGTCTGTTTGATGATTGGCTTTCCGGTAGCCAATGACGAAAGTTCTTGAACAGCTTGTTGGCAAAGACCCGACAAAGGTCCTCTCTCCTTTCTTTAAGCGATACCAGGTCGCAAGCGCTGAGAGCACGTTGATAAGACTCGTACCCACCGGCTAGTATGGTGCGAAGGGCACGCTTCTGGATACGCTCTAATTGGTTCTCTTGGTGCAGGGTTAGGGAGAAGTGCCAAACTACACAACAGTACTCAAGGATCGGCCTGATGTATGAGGTGAATACGGTGAGGAGGTCCGTTGTAGGCATAGCAAAACGTTTGAGCATCCTCAAGATATAGAGCTTTTTTGTGGCTCTCGATGTGACATTATTGACATGATCTGTCCAACGAAGATCGTTCCTCACGATCACGCCAAGCAGTTTTACATGCTGACTTTCTGGTATGATTTGATCAAGAAGCTTTATCTCGGGTGGAGGCAGTTGGCGACGCGCGAAGGAGATTTGCATGACCTGACATTTGGTGGGATTGAGGCGCATGTTTGATTCCTCACACCACTGTTCAAAGGAAGAGAGGGTCGTGTCGAGGTTGCATGGGGAGTTCACTCGGCGAGTTTCGGCCACTGTGAGATCGTCAACATACTTCCATCGGTGGCAATCTGACGTCTGAAGTGCGTCGTTGACAACAGCGAGAAATATGAGCGGTCCGAGACGGGTGCCTTGAGGAACCCCTGCCGACGTGGTAAGGTTCCTAGAGAGTTGGTTCTTGTAGCGAACCTGTTGGGTACGCTCTGTGAGAAAGCTGCATACCCATGGGATGAGGGATGGTCTTGCACCCATGGTGAACAGCTTATTGATTGCGACATTGTGGTCAACTAAATCAAATGCTTTAGAGAAGTCTGTAAGTACCACTGTTGTGATTGATCCGGACTTGTCAGCATTGGAGTGTAAGTATTCTAGCAAGTTCAATAAGTAGTGGCTTGTTGATAGGCCAGAGCGGTTGCCAAATTGCTGAGAGTCGATTACAGGGGAGATATCTGCCATGAGCCATTTGTAAGCAAACAGTTCAAGGAGCTTTGCAAAGAAGTCTGTTAGGGCTATAGGTCGCAGCTTGTGCAAGGTAGGCGGGTTTTCCTTTGGAACTGGAACAATGAGTGATTTCTTCCAACAACTTGGAACTTTGCCTTGCTCAAAGGAGGCATTGAAGATGTTGCATAATGGGGAGCTGAGTTCAACGGCGAATTCACGGATCAAACGTGGGGATATTCCATCTGGACCGCCACTTTTTCCAACGTGCGTTTTGGACAGTTCCTTGTAGACTGACCATGGTTGGACAGAAGGTATCGAGTGTAGTGGAAAGGGTCTATAAGCAGGAATGTTCTTTGCTGCAAGGGGTGGTGTGTCTTTGGCTATGCTAACAAAGTAGGAGTTGATAGCATTGGCGATTGCTACCGAATCAGTCGCGTCAACATCTTCCAGTGCGATTGACATATCCTGTTGCATGTTGGAAGACATGACCTTGATATAGCGATACCATGCGCTGGGATTTTCGTGTTTGAGGTGTTGGACACGATCTCGGTAAAAAGCTTCCTTCGCGTGACAGATTTCTCTCTGCACTTTGTTGCGGAGATTGTTCTGGTTTGAGGAATTATTGTGGAATGCCGTCTGTCGCTGGTTTATTAAACCCTTGACTCCGACGGTCATCCACGGTTTGTCTGTCGCATGTAGTCTGATGGTCTTACATTGGAAATAAAGATTAATGGCAGTGTTAAGCTCGTTATAGAAATGTTCACACTTACGCTCAACATCGTTTTCATCATAAACGTTGCTCCAGTCGTGATGCGTTATCCAGCTACCAAAGGGACGGACACTAGATTCACGGAAAGGTCTGACAACTCTGTGTTGCACTTTATTTTTATGGGGTGGCTGTTTTTTCGGCAGCCAAGTAACTCCATTGTGGTCGCTGTGTCCAAGTGGGGCTACAATGTGAACAGGGGAGTACAGATGATTCAAATTGGTTACAATTTTGTCCAGCACAGCTTGATTCCGAGTTGGACGGTTGACCACTTGCTTCAGGTTTTGCCCCCTAAGGAGCGGGGACACATCGGTTCGGTTAAAATCACCCATGATAATAATACCGGCCGTGGGATGGTTAGAAAGAATCTCGTCGACTGCATAAGTGAGATACTGGACCAATTCATCTGCATGGGTGTTATCAGGTGGCGAGTAGATTGATGCGATGTAAATTGATGAAACACTCCTTGGCAATCTACTGGGTCTGATTTGCGTCCAGACTATTTCATGCTCTTCCGGTACATGAAGTTTCACGTGAGTCGGGTTCATGTCGGTTTTGGCAAAGATGGCGACTCCGCCACCTCGTCGGACTGTCCTGTGCTTCGAAAACAAAGAATATCTAGGAATATTGTACACGCTTTGTGGGATGCTTTCACTGAACCATGTCTCACTGACACACACAATATCCGAGTCAAAACTTTGAACAAGGCATACAAATTCATCAAACTTGTTAGTTAATGACCTGGCGTTGGCCATATATACGGAGGGGAGCACATCTCTGTGTGAAACAGATGTGGAAGTTACTATCGTTGCTATTTGAGTCAGATATGGAGTTCGTCGTGGTTGACTTACATGATAGTCTCTAGCCGAGACCATAACTGGTATAGGTCGTGAATGTAGTCCTCTTCCTCCTCTCTTTCCTCGCCTTCTCCATCTCTTTCGCTTGCTGTCTCTCCAATTCTCTACTTTGGCCTCGCTGTATTGTACATGAGTCAAACACGGCTTGCGTAGTAAATGGAGGAATTTTAAGTTCAGGCAAACTTCTCTATCCAGTTGACACTCATCATTGTAGAAGGGGCATAGTCCATGCAAGTACACTGCTGAATACTGGATGAGTTTCAAAGCTAAAGTCATTCTCACTTTGTAAAGATTTACACAATGGTCAATTGTTGATTGTTCTTGAGTGACAATGCACCGATGTCCAGAATGACAGGCTGGTTGAACACACTGAAAGGGATTCTCTCTGTGTAGTGACAGTGAATGATCTTAATACTAAAAAAAATCCACCCCGTGCATACCACATACATGCAGTGCTAGAGGTCCATACGCATTAGCATGGACTCTCTATGCTTTGCTGGAGTGGGTGGGGTACCGTTCTCGCTATCACCAATAGTTATACATGTACGTTCCCATATCCCATTTCAGATGAACTCTGAGTTTTGCCATTCTTTGATATGACGCGGCCAAGTCGCATATTTTGCGCCTCTGCGCAGTGCGCATGCCGGCGTTGATTGCGTGTGTGTGTGTGAGCATTGTTTCCCCCAACACTGCAACAGTAAGCATAGTGATTTATCAAGAACAACATGACTTCAAAATGGATCATTATAAAAAAATGTATTAAATATTGTTAAACATGCAAATTAAAAATATTCGGATGTGTGATGGGCAACAGCAAGTAGAAGCATACAAATATTGTCTGTTGGCAAGCTGTGCAAAACTCCTCTAAAATATATACTAAGAGACAGGTCCACAATTAAGGGTTGGTTCGTTGGCTCGTTGACCAAAGGACATAATAGTTTTTTATGGGATACTCTAAACAGAGCTGCCAACTATTACAGATTTTCCGTAATTGGTAAGGAAATTAACGATCATTACGGAATGTTGTCTAAACTTACGGATTACAAAAAAAACCACCCCCAAAACCACCCCCAAAACCACCCCAAAAACATTCTAATTTTTGTTGTGGGTGGGGGGGAGGGCATAAATATGATTTATCATAGCGAGTGCTGTGCAGTATGGCGGCCATCCAACACTCACTGAGAAAGACGGAAAAGTATTCTCTTAATAGAAGCCAATTTTTCATGGAAAACTGATGTGTTGTGATGACCTGAAAATCAATATTGAGCAACTTTGTGTGAGTAAAATCACAAAAAATTCAGATAACCATGTGTCTGCGCAGTGTTGGCATGCCATTTTTTTAGTTTCATGTAGCCGCATAGGAAATTACTGGTTTTCTGTTCTGGAGGTTGGCAGCTCTTGGTCATTTTTCTTGAAGTTTTGAGGAATGCCTTCCAGTTTTTCAATCTGGTCGTCAAAATGATTTGAACAATTTTTCTCTTGTTTTTCATTGCTGCCATCACAAAAATTTGGGAACCTAGAAATAGCTAGCTTAAATAGCCTTTAGGACATGTATGTACCCCGGCATATGCCAGGGAATGGCTCGAAAATTACATCCAACTTGATCCAAGAGGCTACAATGGTATTTGGGGGCGTATTGGTGATAGCGAAAATTAATGGGATGTCTTATGGTGTAATTACCACATACTGCAAAACACATTGAGATTAACTGACACTCTCTATTAAACATCAAGTGCTCTTAAAGCCCCACTGTACTACTTGTACAGGTGTAGCTACTTGCTCCCTCTATGTATACAAAACAATGCATAATCAGTGCCTGTTGGTCCCCCATGATTCTCTTTTTCTTATGTTAATTGAGAGCTGAGTTGATGAGATATAGCCACCTGTCAGTGACCTTGTTGGGGGGTCTAATAATTTCTGTCCACACTAGTGCAGACAGGCTTTTAAGGCCATTTGTACTAGTGAATTGAATTGAATTTAATAATTGTGCTTTATTATGCAAAGATAAATATAAAGATATTACTGTTTTCATTTTACAGGATCTTGATTTGTTATGCCTAGGCTAGCCTCCCTTCAGTCTCTGTATCGCCTGAGCAGTCGATCCTCATCCTTCCTACCAGCGGCGGCCAATGTGATCCCATCTTCCTCCTACCAGTGGGGTCAACGACATA
The DNA here is from genome assembly GCF_000002235.5 of Strongylocentrotus purpuratus. Lineage (NCBI taxonomy): Eukaryota > Metazoa > Echinodermata > Echinoidea > Camarodonta > Strongylocentrotidae > Strongylocentrotus > Strongylocentrotus purpuratus. The sequence goes on from NW_022145610.1 coordinate 10,160,644, forward strand.
CCAGATCAGTGGTAAGTGAGGTCAAATGTTGTATTCACACTCACATTTTGTTTTGGGTCAGCTCTGGGTCCAACCCAAGTATGAACTGGCTTGAACTCAGGGGGATGTTCACACCCACGATAAGAATATTTCAATTGATGCAGAAAAATGAGAGAAACAGACGGGTCTGTACCAACAAAAAGTTTGACAAAACTATGATGAACAATGAGAAAGTTATTTAGTTTTTGAATGATTGATTATCCCAACACAAACTGATTGAATCATTAGTTCAAAATCAAAATGAACCAAATGTTTCAGCCATCCTCTTATTGTTTAGGGTTTCTGACACTGCCAGTTTAGGTTGAGTGAAATGGATCATGCATTTAATACTTAATTCAGATGTCATGGAAGTTACCATTAATGAAAACTTTGCCATCAATGATGAGGCCAAGGTCAAAGAATATTAAAGCTTCTTGAATTTGCTAACTTGACTTGAAAACAATACATTTGTATCAAACCTTGAATTGAAGGGCGTAATTAACGTTATGTTAAAGTACAGTCCTGGTTCCAAACAGACAAGTTTCAGGCAACAAAATGTATAGGCCCCACAGTTGTTGATTTTTCGACAGACCTTCTATTTGGTATGTACTCCCAAATGCACTGTACTGGTACCCCAACTATTTTCATTCATGTAAAGGTGTTTTGTTAAAAAGAAAAATGTAGTACAGGAATAATTGTATTTCAATAGTCAGAATGCAAGTTCTATACATTAATTGTTGCTACATGTAGGCAGGAAATGGCCTGCCCTACCTAACAACACATGATGTATGTAATTTGCATTCTTACTTTTGAAATACAATTATTTGTAACAGGTGAATGAAATAATATGTAACGAGGCACTTCACAAAGACGTATGCATTAAATTTAGTTACATTAAAAAAATAGCTTATTCTTGGTCAGCAATTCCATTCATCAATCTATATAGCACAGTAGGTTGTAGATATAATATGCAGAGCTACCAAGTGTCACACATTATGCATGACAGTCACGCATCGAGGGTCTCGTACATATAATAGGGACTTTTAGATTTGCGTGGACTGATACTTAAGACGTCCATTCAAGGCAGTGCATTAAAAGGACGTCGACCGTAGCAATCCACATTGTCTTCGTGCGAATCTAAAAGTCCCTACTGAAGGCCATCATGTAGAGTTCATGTATATCAATGGACTTTGTTACTCAGTTTGTAACAAGTACATTAGTACGGTAGTATGTAGTACCGGTAGATGTATCAGAATACAAATTTACATGTAAATGACGTAGTTCATGGATCAGTAATTTCCTTGCATAATTTCAGTCAATTGCAGAAATATAACAGTGCCTAGATAGTCTGCATACCACAGACCCTAGTCAATCACTTTGATTGTCTTGAGTAAAAAATCTAGCAGATACTGTTGTTACAATGGCTCTCTAACGAATATAGCCCCCCCCCCCCTCCCTCCACAAAAAAAGATGCTGTATATTGCCCTTTAGGTGCCAGAACCTAGGTTGGTCGGTCAGATTTTTTGTTTTTAAACCCCCCCCCCCCCTCAAAATACAGCGACTACCACTATGAACATGACAGACAAAGAAAGCGGACAAAATATACAGTTCCTCAGGTAGACAAAGGAACATCCCTTCACTGCTATTATGTAAAATGGTGAATGTGCATGTGACACCTGTTCTACACATTTTTACATAATAGCAGTGAAGGAATGCTCCTTTGTCTACCTGAGGAACTGTATATTTTGTCCGCTTTCTTTGTCTGTCATATTCATAGTGTACGGTAGCTGTTGCCCAAAAAACTCAAAACCGGAAACTCGCCCAAATTTGGCTGGTGTCAAGGTGTTGAAGTGCATGGTATAACACACGCACACGAGGCCAGGTTCTACTTGTTAACGCTAGCAGGATTGTGGGCAACTTTAAAAAAAGCTATTGACCGGTATTAGACCAAATGATAGGTAGACAAAATGATTATGAGATCGTGCGGATATCATAGTAGACGGGCTGGGTGATATATATATATACTGGTAGACCATTTGGAAATGGACTAATTGGGTAGTAAACAAACTGGTTGTAGACCAAACAGCAATTCACCATAGTTACCAGTTACCACTACAAGGTATTAATTTTTGTGTAATTTGATCAGGGTCTGCACAACCAGACTACATGTAGCTCAGACCCAGACATTCATTGACCTTGTAGCTAGATTATTGTATTTGTACACAAAGGAACACACCCCTTTAAACTGGATCACATGGTATATACTGCACTAGCTGCCCTGCACAAATTTAGTTAGCTGCATGCCTTTCACTACAAAGAGGTTATTCATTCATACATTTGCAGAATTTGAGTGAGGAACAGAGGTATGTTTATAGTTTTTATTTAGGTGTTGGTTTTGAATTTGCAGGTTGTTGAGGGTAATAAAATACCTTGTACTCTGCATTGTATTGTTTTACTTTTAGTTTTACCTGTACCTTTATGGTACTGCAATCAGTGGAAGAATGCTGAGGCAGCAATCTTTAAAAAAAAAAAAAAAAAAAAAAATTTTTAGTCATCCATCATGATTCTTATTATGATCCATATACCGGTACATGAAAAGAGAAAATATTGGGTGAAAGAAGTTTAGCAGTAAAATCCTGTATATTTCTCCATTATCCTAATATGATTTTTATGAAATGAATATTTACAATCAACTGAATTGAAAGTAAATTTCAAAGACGTGTTGCCAGACAGTCAGTATGTACTAGCTAGTGTCTGGATCCGCTAAAGAAAGAAAGAATGAAAAAACTTGTGAAGTAGGGTCGACGTATGCATAGTGTACTTTTTATTGTATTACACATTTGTCAGCAGTCTTTGATCACATTTCACAAACTCAAACTCAAAGGTCATTCATGTATTTGAGGCAATGGCAAGCACTGGTTCACTACGTGGAGTAAAGAGTTGCAGTATTGTACTGCAATGGATAGCCACAGACAAGACCTTATGCTCTTGTTGTACACGTAGGCATATAATCATATAAAACCCAAAATGCACAGGTGTTGTGGATGTCATTTGAACCATCTGTGCAATCAGAAATTCAGAATCACAATTTTGATTGTCATTTTACTATTTTTCATTTCCCTGGTATTTGTTTCCCTGCATTAGTGCATTATCAAATTACTTACAATATCCTTATCTTGTTCTTTTATTTTCTAATTTTATTTTCGGTGAAGCTTCCCTTCTTTAGACTACACATTACATGTAGAGTCACTGTATCTCTGCTTTTTGTATTTCTTCTTTTCTCTTTCTCTTTCCCATTTCTCTTTTTTCCTCCAAAATCTTTGACTTCTCTTTGGTCCTTTGTTTCTTTGTTTCTTTGTTTCTTTGTTTCTCTGTTTTTTTGTTTCTTCTTTTTTTTCTTTCTTTCTTTCTCATTCTTGTTTTGGTTCTTTTCTCTCACTCATTTTGTTGCGTGTCTTCCATTTTTCCCAGTCCTCTTTCTATCTCCTGTTTTTCATCAACTTGTCACACATTCATTTGTTTGTTGTTTAATCAATTAATTTACTTATAAATTCATTCATTTATTCATTCATTCATTTATTAATAAGTATTATAATTTTTTCTTTTTCAAGGAAACCATGGCTAGCAGTAAGCTCAAGGCAGCTGAACACCTGAAGGGGTTGGAAGGGAGTGTGTGGTAAGTCCCATCGCTTTTCAATCACATCTATTACTTCCATAGCTTTGACATTTTCCAAAATCATTTTTATACATCTAGCTGCAGATGGTGTACACACTAGTGCTATTAAAGCGGGACTGCATAACTTGTAGCTACTTGCGCCCTCTATATAGCAAACCATGCCTAAGTGGTACCCGTTGGTCCCCCATGATCCCCTTTTTCTTATATTAATTGAGAGCTGATTTGATGAGTTATCCACCTGTCAGTGACCATGCAGGGAGGTCTAATCCCTCCTGGCCAAACTAGTGCAAACAGGCTTTAAATAGTATATTGACCGTGCAAGCTCTTCAATTTTTGATATATAAAACCTTTAAGTATAGCAATAAAAATGATTGGAATATATATTGATTCATTGGAAAATATTACTTTCTAATATATTATTGTCAGCAAAGCTATTAAAGTTAAGACCAATTTTTCTACAAATGTAGATGAACTTTTAAGACATTTGTATAAGAAGTTATGCAATACATAAGGTCACAGTGGGAATCTAGCTCAACAAGCCTAGCTTTTCTGAGATTCCCTTTTTTCCCCTCTCAGTTAAATCAAGCAATTTAAAATATGTTGTTTAATTCTCAAACATAAATGTACTTTGTAAACTTATTTGATTACGAACATACTTGTCAGTTTTTCGTTACTTGTATAATTCATTTGTTCTATTATATATTGTATTACTGTATGGTTTATAATTATATGTCATTTAATTTGTGGATATTTGAGTGGAAAATAAATAAATCAAATCAAATCAAAAATCAAAAAACAGTATAAAAGAGCATCAGTATTTCTTGACTGAATGAATAATTTTCTTCATTACTGAATGCTTGTCATCACTTTGATTGATGGAATCTACAGTGTATATGCATTTCTTGTATGATTAGATGAGCTGGTACTTGAGGTTGTATGAATATAATTGTGGTTTTAATTCTCTATTCGATACATGCAGGGTTGAATTTGTAAAGCTCACAACAGAGGAGAAAGCTATCAATCTTGGTCAGGTAAGAATAACAAATAATAAAATCATTTAAACTTTAAAAAATAGATAAATTATAAGTTAGTGCATGTACTCCTTCATCTAAAAGCAGTTAGGAAGTGCTTCTATTATTCTACAAGCTTGGCAAGGCTGTAATCTTTGCATTTTCATTTGTTACAGGTTATATTTAGATGAATAGCCTTTCAGAATTTGTTCATAATATGGTCCTAACTCCTAAGTCATAAAACTAGCTAACAATTTAGCATTCGCTGGATTTTGCTTTCATGTTCGGATATTCCAAGATTTTTCTACATCAAAAGATATTGTGATAATGCCACAAAAAGAATTAGCACTTTTTCTGTTCACCGAGTATTTTAATGACATCATTATTTTTTAATACCTATGTAATAGTATATTTGTAAAGCGCTTGGAGACATTTGTATTAAACGCTATATAAAAATTAAATATTATTATTATTATTATTATTAAATATTTTTACAGGGTTTTTCACACTTCAAATCTCTTGAGGCCCTGTCTTCATGAGTATGAAGTTTCAAAATAACCCGCTATTTTCAGACTCTGAATATATTCCCGAAGCTCGAAATTGTGTCTTCACCAGACCGATACGCTCATCACAAACAAGATGGAAGACGGGCGCAAATAAGCCTGCTACACATATATGTCAGTAATTTGATATTATCACATTAACTAGCATTTCAATTCAATTAATTCAATGTGGTTTACAGGGTTTTCCAGACTTTGCTCCTCCCAACTCCGTCACGCAAGCCTTGACTGAGATCCTCGCACCGGGTTCCAATCCTCTTATGAACCAGTACACAAGGTCATACGTGAGTAAAAGCTTGTTCACGTTGAAATACTTTCACGCTTCCAAAATAAATGTGTACCTTTACAATATTTAGTTATTTTGTGTCCTTTTTTATGATCCTATCTATAAACTTGAAAATTTAAGTCATTTAGTTATCTGCTGTGGACCTTCATGGCCCTGTTTCATAAAACTTGTGATCGATAACAAATGCTAACTTTCTATGATCATCTTTTTCATTAATACTTGCTGAGTTTATATTTACATCTGAAATTTTATCTTTATTCCTTCTGGTATATCATATTTATACCATGTAATGATGTTTTCATGCATATGTATGTCTTTATATGTATTTTTATGTCATGCAGGGCCCCCAAGTATGACAGCTTTTTAACTACTGGTGGGGCTACCCTGTTGAAATAAAATGAAATAAATAAATAAATAAATACAAAAATCTTTTGTTACAGGGTCATGCCAGGTTGGTGAATGCCATCGCAGCTATGTACAGCAAGTTCATTGGGCGTGAAGTAGACCCCATGACTGGTGTACTGGTATCGGTGGGTGCATACGGGTCACTCTACTATGCAATCAACAGCCACGTCAACCCTGGTGATGAGGTGAGTTAAGATGAGGAGGAGGAGGGAGAAGAGGAAAAGGGGGATGAAGGAGGATGATGATGATGATGATGATGATGATGATGATGATGATGATGATGAAGAAGAAGAAGGTGGTGGTGGTGGTGGTGGTGGTGGTGGTGGTGGTGATGATGATGATGATGATGATGATGATGATGATGATGATGATGATGAAGAAGAAGAAGAAGAAGGTGGTGGTGGTGGTGGTGGTGGTGGTGGTGGTGGTGGTGGTGGTGGTGGTGGTGATGATGATGATGATGATGATGATGATGATGATGATAATGATTAAGAAGAAGGTGGTGGTGGTGGTGGTGGTGGTGGTGGTGGTGGTGGTGGTGGTGGTGGTGATGATGATGATGATGATGATGATGATGATGATGATAATGATTAAGAAGAAGGTGGTGGTGGTGGTGGTGGTGGTGGTGGTGGTGATGATGATGATGATGATGATGATGATGATGATGAAGATGAAGATGATGATGATGATGATGATGATGATGATGACAATGGTGATAGAGATGATGATAATGACAACGATGATGGAGATGATGATGATAGTGGTAGTAATGACGATGATTGATGATGATGAAGAAGATGATGCTGGTATTGATGACAAAGATGATGTTAGTGGTGGTGATGATGGTGCTGATATTGATAATGGTGATGATAATGGTGGTGATGGTAGCTGTGATGATCGTGATAATGGTGATGATGATGATGCTGGTTTACTAGTGCACAAAACTATAATTCTTTCTAATGTTACATTAAAGTAACCATACTCTAATACAACAAAATTTAAACTCCTACAAATTACTAATTATTCCTTTCAAACCTCTGATTGATTCGATATCCAGGTGATCATCATTGAGCCGTTCTTTGACTGCTATGAACCGATGGTCAGGATGGCTAGAGGTGTCCCAAGATTTATCCCTCTTAGACCGGTAAGATTTTAACAATGGAACAGATTGTTTACTGTATACTGCATAACGGAAAGTTTTGATGATTTCATGGGTGGTTTCAATGTGTAAAAGCTTCATGCTTCAGAGTAAATAAGTCTTAAAACAGTACGGTATATGGCAAGTCATAAAATTTCCTGGTAGAAATACTTCTGTTCTGTATTGTTTATAAAGAATCCATTCGCCACAGGAATTTTGGAATAATGAATTGATCAATTATTTTCCTGCAAATTGACGGTTGGATTGCCCTTTAAAAGCGATTTATATATCAAGCACTGGAAGGAGATCAACTTCCCGCTTCGTGTAACGGGATAGACGGCCGGTGACTTCTTGATGGTCACTAGAATTACCACTATGAATGTACATGAATATGTGTTGTGTTCATCTTTTGAATATGCAGAAAACATAATGCTTTAGATATCACAGTTTTGTACTGAACATTCTGTTTATTTATTTATTGTTTTATACCTACAGAAAAATGAGGGCGTAACATCAACCAGAGATTTCTATCTCGACACGGAGGAGCTTAAGGGTCTCTTCAACAAGAAGACGAAAGCCATCGTCGTCAATAATCCCAATAACCCACTTGGAAAGGTAGGATGGAACACAGTGTTGCCAATTTAATAGAACGAGGCAGGCTTAATACAATCCAAGCCGATCACAATCTAGTTGTTTCGTCAGCAGCATTTTTGTTGTTCTAGTGTTCTAGTGTATGCGGCACCAGCTTGTGGATCACACGTTTCCTAGTTTGAGCCTCTGCACCAATGGCAAGACATTGATTTGCCACTCTTCACCCAGGTGTAGTAAATGAATACCGGTAGGAATATATTCAGTACCAGACATGCTTTTAAATTACATTACGTACTTGACTGTAGCACTACAATCTAGTCACTAGCCCAGAATGTTATTATTTTCAAATTGATAGATTTTGATATTATTTTTAATGATATCTGTGTCTGCTCATGCAAAGACTGTTACTTTGAGTTTGCTAGTTGTTCAGTAAAATAAAATTTAGGAGGAAGCCTTATATTCATTATGTAGTTTTCAAAATGACTGCCCAACACATTTTCTAGGATGGCTCGTTCTCCTTTCTTTTTTCCCAAATGGGCACCAATTGGTGGCTTTCAATGGCTTAATACATGCAGAACCAGAACGCTGTTATCAAGCATTTCTGTTCATTTTTTTGTACTTGTTCGGAGGGGCCTGCATGGTTTCAATTTAAAAACCAGTCAGTAGCTCTCAAAATGAAAGCGGGGTGTCAATTTATACAGATTTGTAAAGATTTTCTTCTTATCATTGCATACATGTGTAGATCTTCAGTGAAGAAGAGCTAACAGTGATCGCTGACCTGTGCAAGGAACACGATGTCATGTGTATCAGCGATGAAGTCTATGAACATCTCGTCTACTCAGGCAACAAGTTCACAAGAATGGGTGGGTATGATATGCAACTAAAGACAAAGATGCTACACATACAACTATATGCAGAGAGCCAGAAGGAGTTAACTCATATCACTTTCCACAGAGTTAACGCCCTTCTGGCTCCAAACAGACAACATACATGTACTCTCTCTGTGGAGGAATTTATTTTTAGGTTTTTTTTTTACTCTTTCGCTGTAAAGGCTGCACCCCAACTTTTTGATATTTTCTCTTCCAAAAGTACTGCGGCCTTTACGCCGGCAAATACGGTAAATTGATCACATATTGTCCTTCAAATTGGCAACAATAATAATTTTCTTTTATTGCTACATTGTTCTAATAAATTGTAATGTCTCTGAATACAATATATATAATTATATGGGAAGGAATGTTGTTGAAAAGTTGAAAAATTTCAAGTTTTGATAAAAAAGCAATGGTTTTCAATTTCTCAATGTTTTGCCAATTTAAGGATTCTAAAGATTATTTTCCTTTTCGAAATTCCAGATATTAAATGCAAGATATTCATGAAACAATAAAATGGATGCAGTATGTGCAGAATCCCCCCCCCCCCCCACTTTCTACTCATGCATCTGGCATGTTTTTGTAAAGATCTGAATCGAAAGTTATTGAGCCAAACAACAAAATATAGAATGATTGTCACAAAAGAGTTAATACCTTTCTGGCTTTCAATGTAATGTGTGTTTGATGAGTGGTCTAAATAACCAGAAGGGTCTGGAATAAAAACCAAGTTGTTTTCCCCAATGCCCTTCAGTTATGCATTGATACTCACTGACATGCCTAATCTCTGATATAGAACTTCAAATGTCCCCTAGGTTCTTAGAATTATATCCAAGCATATTAATTTTCAGCGGGCTGAAATAAACAACATGAACAAAAATATCAAATATATAATGATGTACAATGGTTTCATTTTCTTTCGACTTGTTGGACATGCTTTTCTATCAGTCTGAATTCTTCTAACCATTTTCAACCATTTTTATCATTGTCTCTTTTGATATAACAGCATCCTTGCCCGGTATGTGGGACCGTACAATCACAGTGTGCAGCGCAGGAAAAATATTCAGTGCTACAGGGTGGAAGGTACATTTTTAAACATTTTAAATGCGGAGAATATTTATTTATTTTTAATCTGTCTACTGTACCTGTATCCTTAGTAGATTTTCCCAACTTTTTACGTATTCTCTGCCTCATCTTTCTCCTCCTCTCCTCTTCTCTTCTCTACTCTCTTCCTTCTCTCGTCTTGTCTCATATCTCCTCTCTCCCCTTCTCTTCTCTCCTCTCTCCCCTTCTCTTCTCTCTCCCCTTTCTCTTCTCTCCTCTCTCCCCTTCTCTTCTCTACTCTCTCCCCTTCTCTTCTCTCTCCCCTTTTCTCTTCTCTCCTCTCTCCTCTTCTCTTCTCTCCTCTCCCCCCTTCTCTTCTCTCTCCCCTTTTCTCTTCTCTCCTCTCTCCCTTCTCTTCTCTCCTCTCTCCCCTTCTCTTCTCTCTCCCCTTTCTCTTCTCTCCTCTCTCCTCTTCTCTTCTCTCTCCCCTTTCTCTTCTCTCCTCTCTCCCCTTCTCTTCTCTCCTCTCTCCCTTCTCTTCTTACTCCCCTTTCTCTCCTCTCCTCTCTCCTCTTCTCTTCTCTCCTCTCTCCCCTTCTCTTCTCTCCTCTCTCCCCTTTCTCTTCTCTTCTCTCTCCACTTCTCTTCTCTTCTCTCTCCACTTCTCTTCTCTTCTCTCTCCCCTTCTCTTCTCTCCTCTCTCCCCTTTCTCTTCTCTCCTCTCTCCCCTTTCTCTTCTCTTCTCTCTCTACTTCTCTTCTCTTCTCTTCTCTCCCCTTCTCTTCTCTCCTCTCTCCCCTTTCTCTTCTCTCCTCATTCCCCTTTCTCTTCTCTTCTCTCTCCACTTCTCTTCTCTTCTCTCTCCCCTTCTCTTCTCTCCTTCTCCCCTTTCTCTTCTCTCCTCTCTCCCTTCTCTTCTCTCCTCTCTCCCCTTCTCTTCTCTCTCCCCTTTCTCTTCTCTCCTCTCTCCTCTTCTCTTCTCTCCTCTCTCCCCTTCTCTTCTCTCCTCTCTCCCCTTTCTCTTCTCTTCTCTCTCCCCTTCTCTTCTCTTCTCTCTCCCCTTCTCTTCTCTCCTCTCTCCCCTTTCTCTTCTCTCCTCTCTCCCCTTTCTCTTCTCTTCTCTCTCCCTTTCTCTTCTCTCCTCTCTCCCCTTCTCTTCTCTACTCTCTCCCCTTCTCTTCTCTCCTCTCTCCCTTTCTCTTCTCTCCTCTCTCCCCTTCTCTTCTCTCCTCTCTCCCCTTCTCTTCTTACTCCCCTTTCTCTCCTCTCCTCTCTCCTCTTCTCTTCTCTCCTCTCTCCCCTTCTCTTCTCTCCTCTCTCCCCTTTCTCTTCTCTTCTCTCTCCACTTCTCTTCTCTTCTCTCTCCACTTCTCTTCTCTTCTCTCTCCCCTTCTCTTCTCTCCTCTCTCCCCTTTCTCTTCTCTCCTCTCTCCCCTTTCTCTTCTCTTCTCTCTCCACTTCTCTTCTCTTCTCTTCTCTCCCCTTCTCTTCTCTCCTCTCTCCCCTTTCTCTTCTCTCCTCATTCCCCTTTCTCTTCTCTTCTCTCTCCACTTCTCTTCTCTTCTCTCTCCCCTTCTCTTCTCTCCTTCTCCCCTTTCTCTTCTCTCCTCTCTCCCTTCTCTTCTCTCCTCTCTCCCCTTCTCTTCTCTCTCCCCTTTCTCTTCTCTCCTCTCTCCTCTTCTCTTCTCTCCTCTCTCCCCTTCTCTTCTCTCCTCTCTCCCCTTTCTCTTCTCTTCTCTCTCCCCTTCTCTTCTCTTCTCTCTCCCCTTCTCTTCTCTCCTCTCTCCCCTTTCTCTTCTCTCCTCTCTCCCCTTTCTCTTCTCTTCTCTCTCCCTTTCTCTTCTCTCCTCTCTCCCCTTCTCTTCTCTACTCTCTCCCCTTCTCTTCTCTCCTCTCTCCCTTTCTCTTCTCTCCTCTCTTCCCTTCTCTTCTCTCCTCTCTCCCCTTCTCTACTCTCCCCTCTCCCTTTCTCTTCTCTTCCCCTCCCACTCTTTCTTTCTCACCCCTTCTCCTCATCTCTCTCTATCTCATCTTCCTTCTTTCAGAGTATTAAAAGTGATTTGTTATCAAATTGAACTGCATTGGAAATCAATTTTTATAGATGTATTCAGTAGACAATTAACGCTTTTAAAAAGATACGACCTAAGGAAATTCTAATGTTATAGATTCTATCGTTATAGATTCTATCAAATTAGAAACGTTTCTTCCTTTTTCCAGCTTGGATGGAGCATTGGACCCCAGCATCTGATCAAGAACAGCCAGACCCTTCATCAGAACTGTGTCTATAATTGCCCAACACTGATCCAGGTATGTGGCACTATACAAATATACATGTTCCTCATATCACTGAAAATTTGATTAATGTGATTTTGATCAATTGAGTCTTTGAGAATAGCAACTTGTGACAAAACTCTGAAGATTGCTTAAATATGTTTTTTGAAATTGAATAATAGCCTTATCTACTTGCAAAGTTGAATTAAAGTGACTCAGTAATATAGTCTCAGATTTTGAAACAAAATCCTGGATTTAGCTCATGCTGCAATGATAATTATAAACCTTTAGGCCAGTCAGGAACCCCATGACATTTACAAGCTGATCGCCTGTCTGATTATTAATATATTTTTGATTGGAAATCGAAATTTCATTTTTCGTTTTCCTAACGGTTTTTATAACACTACAGTCTATTGGGAAAAATGAGTACCGGTATGGTAAAACCGGTCACTTAAACATTTTTTACTTTTTTGAGGCACTTCATGATCATTTTGAAGCGCAACTTTTGTCTCGCCTGCGTAGCAAAAAGCGAGACATAGCTAGCGCCGCTTTTCTGGTGACGGTGACGGCGGCGTCAACATAAGTATAAGTTCTTAGTCAATAGAAACTTTGACTATAGGGTAATCAAGTATCCCCAATCATGGGAGTAGAATTTCAGATCACAAAGTCAAGGTCAAAGGTCATTTCAGGTCAACAGACTTGGACTATGTTGTAGCATCATCATCGAAAAGTTAACCTAAGGTTAAGTTTTTGAATTTTTGATACAATTTTGAAAGTATAACTTCTTAGTCAATGAAACTTGGACTAAAGGGTTATCAAGTCTCCCCAATCATGTGAGTAGAATTTCAGGTCACTAAGTTAAGGTCAAAGGTCATTTAAGGTCAACAAACTTCGAATTTGTTGTGGCATCAACATCAAGATTTTCAAAATGCTTCTTCTTCGTTATTTTTCAACCAATTTTGATTCTGATTGTTTCATATGATAGGGCTAGGAGGGGGATTTAAAATTTCTACACAGAATTGTAAAAATTCATTATCTATGCTAATTTATGCAAATTTATTCGAAATCACAAAAAAGGCTTCTTCTCCTTCATTTCTCGACCAATTTTGATTTGGTTTGCTTTATATCGTAGAGCTAACTGTGGTACACTAAACTTCTACACAGAATTTTGAAATTGTTCTCCATTAATTAATTATGGTAATTTATGCAAATTTATTCCAAAAATAACAAACATTGCTTCTTTTCCCTCATTTCTTGACCAATTTTGATTTGGTTTGCCTTATCTGGTAGAGCTAAATTTGGAACACTAAACTTCTACACAGAAGATTTTGCTCCATTGATTATTTATGGTACTTTATGCAAATGAAATGAAATTATGTCCCTTCCAGGGCATCAAATTTTTATTTTTTGATCAGTTCAAACGTGTACCACATAAAATTTACGATATTTGTTGTTGCGAGATGCGAATGAGTGCTACGTCATTGACGTTCTGGTTTATCATATTGAATCGCGTTATGCAGGCAAGACCGCCGAGAGCGTGTCCCTTGTTTTTGTTTAGGGCTTCAATATTACACCATATCACAGACACTGGTAACACGTAGGGCCGTGCATCTCAGATTTAACATTGTTAAATGATGCCTTTAAGGCTGAAAATATAGTTTTCTTTTATTTGAACCGTTTGCAGGAAGCCGTAGCTCGGGGCCTGGAGCTGGAGTTCTCCCGCCTGGGCCAGCCCGAGTGCTACTTCCTGGAGCTTCCGAGGGAGCTGGAGGAGAAGAGAAACAAGATGGAAAAGGTCCTCAAAGAGAGCAGCTTCATCCCCATCATCCCCGAGGGCGGTTACTTCATGATGGCCAAGTACGGTCATCTGGGTGAGTTTACTTTTTCACATGTTTCTGAAAGGTTTCTAGGCATTGAATGTTTTGAATGTCACTTGGCAGCTTGTTTCAGAGGACTGGTGCAACATGCGCAAATGCACGATCCCCATAATGGGTTGTTCTGGTTCTGGGAACTTCTAGGATGGTAGAGGCAGAAGAACGAAGCGAGTAGTGGGATTGCTTTATGGTGAGGAGATCTTTCAGGTACTCAGGTGCAGTCTTGTGGACTGCCTTAAAGACAAGCGTTAGGATTTGTATTCAATCCGTTTTTGAAGTGGGAGCCAGTGGTAATGTCTTAGCATTGGAGTGATGAGTTCACTCCTCTTCACTCCTCTGCCAGAACTCTCGCAGTGTTGTATAGAACTCTCTGCAGTCTAGAGATTGAAGAATTTGATAGACCAACCATAGCTGCATTATAAAAGTCATGATGTAACTTGGACAAGTTACGTTACATCATGTCGAGGTGTCTGTGTTTGCTGAAGTCCTGTGACTGCTTAGCCTTCCATATGCGACAGGAACCTGTTCATGTTCTGTTATTGCTGTTGTCTATACTTTTCATGTCTCGCAAACTTTCATAGCTACATGTATACATAGAAAAGAGAATGTTGGCAATTTGAAGACGAACAACTGATCAATTTGTATTTTGTTAGTTTATATAATACACCTAACCCTTTTTAAATGTCATTGCAGGTGTGGATGTAAGTGCATACGGCGACGGGCCACAGGACTACAAGATGGTACGCTACCTCACAAAAACACAGGTAAGAGCTAGTCTCCAAGTGCTGTGTTTCATTTGATCCAAATTCACGATTATATTAATTACACCTATGGTAAATTTGACTCTTGTTATGCAACGTTAAGTTCAACCAATCAAACTGGTGTAATTTGGACTTCTCTTGGTGTGCACGAGACTTTACACCCATTTAATGTATATTTTAAGTCTGGTGTCAAAATTGTAAACTTCTGCACATGGCAGCTGACGGCCATCACCATAAAGACCCTATCCTATGAAGATACGACTTGAAATAAATGGGAAACTGAATGAATGTAGAATACAAATATAGAGGAATAAAAGTATTTACCCTTTAATTATGGCACAAAAACCGCATTTTCTGCATCCCCTCTAAATTACGGGTCAAAATTGAGAGGTTCTGAATCATTACTTTGATCAAAATTGCCAATTTTCTCAACTTTTTGACAAAATCCATACACATAAATATTGTTGAACAATATGTAACAATAAAAGAAAAACATAATTTTTGCCAATTTGAAGAACAACATTTGATCAATTTAGCCCTTTGAATAAATCCTTTTCTGAGTATTTTTATTGAGTGATTTTGATTTCATCTGTACACACAGGGCGTAGCCACTATACCCTGCAGTGCATTCTACAGTGCTGAGCACAAGAGCCTAGGAGAGCCATACATCCGCTTCTGCTTCATCAAGGTGAGAAATAACTATTAATTAGAATTCACAGAATGTTTAAAGGGATTCGGTAACATTGCCTCAGATTCTGAAATAAAATCCTGGATTTAGTTCATCCTGCAATCATAATTATAAATCTTGAGGTCAGTCAGGAATCCAGTGACTTTTACAAGCCGATCGCCTGTCTGATTATCAAGATATTTATGATTGGAAATCAGAACCTAACAGTTTTTATAACACTACAGTCTATTAGAGGAAAACAAGTATGGTAAAACCGGTCACTCAAAGACTTTTACTTTTTTGAGGCACTTCATGATCATTTTGAAGCGCAATTTTTTTAGGGCTTCAATATTACACCATAACACAGACGATGATAACACGTAGGTTCATGCATCTCAGATTTGGCATTGTTAAAGGGATCCGGTAACTTTGTCTCAGATTCTGAAACAAGATTCTGGATTTAGCTCATGATGCAATCATAATTATAAACCTTTAGGTCAGTCAGGAACCCCGTGACTTTTACAAGCCGATCACCTGTCTGATTATCAAGATATTTATGATTGGAATTACAAATTTTGAAAACCGTTCGCCTGACGGTTTTCACAACACTACAGTCTATTGGGAAAAACGAGTATGGTAAAACCGGTCACTCAAAGATTTTTACTTTTTTGAGGCACTTCTTGATCATTTTGAAGCGCAATTTTTTTAGGGCTTCAATATTACACCATATCACAGACACTGATATCATGTAGGGCCGTGAATCTCAGATTTAACATTGTTAAACGATCCCTTTAAACAATGCCTTTAGATACATAGATCATTTCACTGGGCTCACTAGTGACAGCAAATTATAACCAGATTGAATTAAATGGAGAGCCTTGAATACCTGACACGGGTAAAGGTTCACATACCTATAGCAAGCAAGCATATTAGAATGTTTAATGATTTTTTTCCCCTCTATTTTTCTGTTTGTTTTCAATTTCTCAGGAGGACTGCACCATCGACAAAGCAGCTGAGAAGCTCAAAGCGTTCAGCAAGTCCCTAAAGGCTTAAACAATGGCTGAGCACCTGTAACTGTAGAAAACAGAATAGAGGATATTTTTTCTTTTTTGCTCATGTATAGACATTGTAATTATACAAGAGTGTAAGGGCAGGCATCACGGACGAGAATCTTAGGCTGCATCAATTCTCCGGATAAAGACATGAATATACAAACGAGAATACAATTTGTTGAGCGGCATTTAAATAATACCTGGCATCTTTCAACATTCATATTGGTCATTGTTATTTTTGGAGAAATAAACAAGAACAAAATCGACTGAAAAGAAAATCTAAAAGGAGTCTGGTAAATGAGAGTACATCTCAACATGGGCAACTCTATGTGCGGCCAGAGAACGGACGCAGTTGGAGATTCTCGCCCGTGATACTGGCATACAGGCACATGTGGTGTCGTGTTGTCAAGTGCCATAGGCTTCCAATGTCCTTGTACTTTTCTTGGGTTACCGGTATACAAGAACATTTTTGTTAAAAGTTCCTGAGTGATTGATTTGAACATGGCAAATGAAATTAGGAATCACTTGCCTCTTTAATAGCAATCATGGCTTCGTAACCTCAGGTCAGAGAAGAAATTTGAAAGTAACTGCCATTGATGGATTTTTAATTTAAATAATGTGAGAGTTTCTAGAAATTGAAAGCTGTAAGGATAGTCCGGCAGCCATCTCGATATACCTTGTTTTAGGGTCTATAGTTTTTTTTTCTTCGGATTATAGTCCCTTAGACCATCAATTTGAAGAATTCGATTGCTGACACTCTGTCAGCATTGAGCAATTTGAGATATGTGACGTCATACAAAATGGCCGCCAAAATCCCGTTTTTAACCAAAATTAATGATATAAAAAGTTTTAACAGCATTTTACTACATTAAATGGCAGTCAAATATCTTGATTTTTTTCTAGAATCATCACTAAATAAAAATTGCGATGCTGTATGATCACAAATGATATGCAAATTTGCATAATTCGGAATGGCGCCCTCTATAGACACATTAACTTGCATAGGTCAAAATGATGGCCAATTACCAATTTCTAACATGAGATTATCATATGTCATGAGTCAGATGCACTGGATACAGTGAGTAAAGATTGTGCTGCACATTTTTTTTATTTTGTAATTTGATACTCGAAGAAAACACGGTTGAATTTTATGCTCTCTGTCCCATAGATATGAGGTGGCATATGGTGATAAATGCCCATTTTCAGTGACAGCGTTAAGAAACTAGATTTGTATTCTAAGGTACTAGATTCTTTTAAATTAACCTAAAAATTACGAACTACCACTACGATACAGGACTATATCCGTTTATAAGTTTGCTTCAAAATCTTGAAATTTGTTTAAAAGCCCTCTAAAGTGTTGGGAACCCTAAAATATTCCATGCGGAAGAGGGTGTCATTTAACACTTAATTCTGCAAAGTAAGGTCGTGACTGTAATGCGTGCTTCCACACGCATGTTTGCAAATGAGTTCTCTTAACATTTTCTACAAACGCTTCAGTAGTTTGAGGTGAGGCAAGGTTTGGGGGTATTTGGAGCTCCTAGTCTTCGGACCCTTGATAGCCACACGTTGATACGAGCCTCTGACATTCAGTTGGTTGTTGACTGTCCATAACATAAAGCAAAGCATTGAGTAGGTTGAGTGATGACATATGACCATGCTGCATCAACTGCCAACTCAGTCCTAAGGGAGTCGAATCTTCTGCTTCATCACTTTCAGCATTGTACCCTATCCAATGCCAAAGTATGCCCCAAGAGTGTCGCATCCCGTCAACGCATGTCCTGCCAACATCGATGGAATGATATCTCCTAACTTGTCTACATTGGCAGGAACATCAATAACAGTTCGATTTGTGAAGGGGCGTCTCCATGGTCATTGGCGTTTTATAAGTCCGTCATGTAGATATGCAAAAGTAGTACGTAGACGTCTGTGTCATCCACTAGGACCCTAACATACATCTTCTCATTAGCATCAATTCCAATCGCTTGCTGTTCTTTGATGTTGTCTGCTTCATCATAACTATGTTGTGGACAGACGTTTCCTTGGCATGACATCACTGCCTGGAATCACTTCAACAAGAACCTCATCTTGACGGTAAAGGACTGCTTGTGCTTTTGCCTATTTCTGAGCACCCAATCATCCTGCAGACTCGCGCATATAATTATGATGTCGATCAACTGTAGTTTGTTGTCATGAAAAGATAGTGAAGTTAGCAACACTAGAGACACGTTTCAACAACTTCTCTCCCTAGCTTTATTGATCTTTCCAAAGCTTTTGACTGCGTACAACATAAACGCCTATGGAAGATTATGAGCTAGATGGGCTTTCCAGCACATATAATTCAACTCATCCAGTCGCTCTACCAATACCAAGAAGCAACAGTAAGAGCAGAGAATGGCGACACCGAAAGGTTCACTATTGGTCAAGTTGTCCGTCAAGGCTGCAACCTATAACCATAAATTTTCAACATCTATGCTGAATTCATCATGAGAAAGGCATTTTATGGTCAAGTTTCTGTTGGTGGACGAACGATCACCAACCTAAGATACGCCGACAATACAACACTCTCTGGCGTATTAATGTGGAAGGGTATGGGGGGGGGGGGGTTGGGGACAGTTGAACCCCCAAACAAAATTCAAACTTTTTTTTTTTATATATTCGATACCAGTGATTTACAAATGTTGCTGAAATGACATGATTTTCCTGGGTTTTTTCTCACTTTTTAGTAAATTATTATTTGTTAAGCGTATGTTGGAAAATGACAAATCCTAAATCCACAGTCAAGCAAAAAATATGCTTATTTAAAAGCCTACATGTCAGGGTCCGCAGAAAAGCGGGGCTTAGGGGACTTGAGCCCCACTCACTTTTTGTATAAAGTATGTTAAAGAGAACTAGAAAGAAAGAAAGAAAGTGACCCGAGGTGAAATGAGGTATCAAAATATGTTCATCTTACAGTTAATAAATGCCTGAAACCCTTGAGCTTCCGGGGGCTATGCCCCTTGAACACCACGCCAATTTGCGCTCCTCTCTTCCTGATCGTAAATACTTCAACCCCCCCCCCCCCCACCCCCGCTTTAAAAAAAAAGTTCCGCGGGGCCTGCATGTAACATGTATGAGTGGTGGTGATGCAGATTGTTCTTCTGCCCCTCTTAGTGTTTTTGCTCAGTATTCCACTGACAACACTTATAACAGGAACATCAGAAGAACTACTAGAACTCCTTAAAAAAGAGTGAAGGATGCAAGTGAATAATTTGGACCCTACCTCAATGTGAAAAAGACCAAGATCATGATTGGTGGAAATTAACTACATGCAACAGAGCATGGTGGTTGATGGAGAAGAAGTTGATCAAGTGGACAAGTTCATATAATGTTCTTGGGTCAATGATTGTCAAGGAGGGTGGAAGCTCGGCAATATCTGCCTTTGAAATGTGGTGTTGGAGGAAGCTACTTGGGATATCATGAAGAGATTACAACACCAATGGACACAATTAATGTCCATCATCGGAGATCAACCGCCACTTGCTACCAGGATTGACAAGTACAAGCTACAATACTTTGGTCACGTTAGCAGAAGATCAGGAGACAACCTTGACAAATTATCATTCAAGGTACCTTTGAAGAAACACGTAACAAAGGAAGACTCAAGCTCAGATGGACTGACGACCTTAAGGAAATCACTAGCCACCCTCTAAATACTAAAGACACTCTACCGGATTGCAGGAGACAGATGCCGATCAAAAGGTCTCATAAAACGGGTCACAAGGGTGAGCCATGATCTATATGACAACGACGACGACGACGAACAGTAAGAGATAGTTTCTTGGAGGGCAGCAGTGACGCGGGACTGAGTTGGAAGACTCTCGACCCGTTATGACCTCTAAATAC
Organism: Strongylocentrotus purpuratus; assembly: GCF_000002235.5. Lineage (NCBI taxonomy): Eukaryota > Metazoa > Echinodermata > Echinoidea > Camarodonta > Strongylocentrotidae > Strongylocentrotus > Strongylocentrotus purpuratus. The sequence goes on from NW_022145610.1 coordinate 10,180,745, forward strand.
TCTCTCGGATCTGTCAAACACCAAGCAAACATCATCAGATTTTCATCCACAGCAGAGCACAACCATCAATGACTGTACAAGGTTGTTTCAGTGTCTCATGCCTGGCTGACATCTCAACTTTTGTCAAATTCTATAAGTCCGTCTTTGACATGGGAGTGCTCTTTTCCAGAATCATCAAAAAGTGCTTTTGGGACTGGTGAAAGCTCTTATGACAAAATGTCCTTGACATTGACCTCTCTTGAACTTGTCTGCAGTCCTATTACTCTGGAGTAGATCAACTTTTCACAGACTTTGTACCCCAACATTGACTTCTTCATGGCTGCCACGGTTTGAACATTCTTGGAAATTGTGACATAGAATCCACCAGGTAATTTCTGTTGAAAATCATGCATCTGTCTAGTATAGATGTCAACTGCTTTATCCACATTCACTGGCGTTGGAGCAATGCTGGTCTAAATAAAGCCTATTAATTGAATAATAATGTGTGCCGTAAAACCACTTCTCACCGATTTGTTGAAAAATAAATTCTTTCATAGCCATTTTTTTCTTGACATATGTAGGGTAGGTGTAGGGAATTGGAGACCACCAAGCTTGAACCCATCACTGTCTGTCCGTGTTGGCTCCAATATTGATATAGCGACATATGTTGCCTTCAACAACACTACTGCATATATCCAATTCATTTCGAAGACTACAGTGCGTTCTCTCTACGAGAAAATTGGCAAAATTGACCAAGATAAGCAATTTTGATCGTAAAATTTTGCTCTGATATAAAAACACAATTTTCACTGAATGTTGTGGTGTATGCAGATATTTAGGGGTGGCTCTTAAAAAAAATAGTTTTAAAAGGAAGTTTATGAAATGTGCCAACCATCACAGAAAGCGTATGGCCACTGTGTGTTGTGAATGGGTGTTGCAATTCACATTATGAATGGTGTCTGATCAGAAATGTGTGTAGGTAATGGGGGACACCAGGTCCAAGATGGGGGCTTACTTCTCCCCAGTTGTCCATTTCATGTTGAAAGGCACTATCATGAAACATATTTGGTTGTACGTGTCACCATTCTAATTTGAATGCATTCAATTTTAAGAAGTTGTTTCTATGCTATGAGTTTGATAAATGTAAAAGTCATATTGCCAGAACATTATTCTGAAAGTATTTAAACATATTTGAGAGCACCTTTATTACTGTAAACAAAAAACTACTGAAATATTTTGGGCCCCATTGTTTTAAAATCGTTTCAAAATTACAGTAAGTTCATTGGCTGCATGTATATCTTTCAAAAAGTGTTTGAACTAACTATAACAATCCCATTTTCATTCAAATTGTATTTAAAATGTCTTGAATTGTAACTGTCCCTTAATACCTACACATGTAGGTAATGAGAGACCTTTGGTGATGACGTCATTAATCATTGTTATCTTATTAAATGAGTTACATCATCACCACAATTTCGTTACCAAATAAAGAGAAAAAATACTAAAGAGAATACAAAAATGTCTGTATGTGTAACATTGTTCATGTTTATGTAAATTATGCAAATCTGCTTAAGGGGCTTCCATTCCCCACACCTACCCTATCTAAATTTGTACCAAACACGATGAAAGATTAATGCAGCACAACTGCAATTGTTTCCCCCCAAAAGCATTTAATATGATTTCAACGTGACATAGATTTAAGAAATTGGCATTTGGCTGGCACACATATTTTATTCAAATTAATATGTTTATAGAGGGCGCTATTTCAAAATATGCAAATAAGCTGGTCATCTCTGGCCATGCAACACCACGAAACATATTTTTAGTGATAGTCCTAGAGAGATACAGACATTTGGCTGCCAAAAATTGTAGAAAAAAATCCTTATTATATATTTATTATTCATTTTTAAAGGAAAATCATGTACTTTGGCGGCCATTTTGTATGACGTCATATATCTTAAATTGCTCAAGGCTGACAGAGTGTCAGCAATCGGATTCTTGAAATAGAAGGTCTAAGCAATCAAAATCCATTGAAAAAAAAACTATAGACCATAAAACAAGGTTAGGCCAATAATCTGGATTTGGCTGCCGGACTAGGACTTTGTTAGAGTGAATTCATGATGGTATTGGAAAGTTGATGAACCATCATGCTAGTCACGCACTGATATTAAAGACCGATACCTGGGTATTGTTTCACAAAAGGTAGATATGCACTTGGAAGCCATCATATTTTTTTACGCACTTTTTTTGGAGAAACCAAGTCATGCATTCAGTTAGTGTGTGCGAGTGTGTGTGTAACATGAATATATACTCTTACAATGAAGTCTATATCTTACTATATTAAAAAAGTGTTATAATTATGGTATGTTACCAGAATGAATTTCCACTGCAAACTCTGAATAATATTTGTGAATATCATACTAAAAAACTTGTACCGAAAGCACAAGATCTAACTTGCTTTGGAGGGACTACAAGTATGTTCGCAATTTTTTTTTTAGAGACAAAAATTATAACAAGTGCTTTCAACGCAGCATTAATATAAGTTCGGTACAATCCAAGTTTCTGTAGACTTCACGTTAAATGTTGTTTGAGCAATTACCGTATATCATGCTACGACACTCTAAATACCAGTGTTAGCTCATGTATAAGAAGAATGTATTGTATGTACACAAAAAGGTCATGTAGAATACCTCAGATTGCCCTACAATGTTGACATCCTTTAAAAAATGGAGAGATTTTATCCTTGCCAATACTATATTATATATTATGCCAGGTACATTTAATATACCTGTAGTCGGGTTTGTTATCCTTTTATTCAAAGGACTATCCTCTTGGTTTAGTATTTTTATGTGAGCGTGTGTTTCTTTCATTTTTGTCATTTGACTTTTCGGTTCCTGTAATATTACTGTGATTTTTTTTCCCTTTTATCATACCTGTACTATAGAAACAGTTTAAGCACTTTTTTTTTCTTCTTCATTTTATCATCCCAAAGCATGTGTTCTTTGAGGTTTTTCTAGATTTAAACTTCAATGCATTGGGAATGTTGTGGATTTATGAGAGATTAAAAAATAATGAAAGGTTCAAGTATTTTGATATAATTCATAAATTATGGTACATGGATTAAATGTCATTGAAACCGTAATTCCTTTTTTTGTTGTACAGACGTACACGTATTATTAAAATGGGAAGGTGTTTTAACAGTTACGGGACTGCGTATTAAATCTATGCTGTCGGTGCAAACAATCATTCTCTCGCATGACCCAATACCAACAGCTAGCTGTAACCACATATTCAAGGCATTTATTAAAAAAAATCATATGTTATGAAATATAATGACATCCCCTATATGGCTGTGTAAAGTCATTTTACTTTTAAGAACACACTTGCATTATATGTTCTTTTTTAATCTTTTTTTTAAGTACTGCAAAAGAGAAAGAGAATTATGACAGTGTATTACTACCATGATTATGGAATATGTGTAACTGTAATACATGAAATAAAGAATATATTTGATAAGAGAAACATTGGAGTGGGGAAGTCATTTGTGTGTCGATTCATGTGTACTTTTTTACTTTATATTGGTGTAAGACAAGTCTCACTGTTATGTGGTTACATTTTATTTTATTCCTCTTTATTGTGCTTTCCTATTGTTGTTTTATTCTTTTGGGGGGAATTGCTATTTTGGGCTTAAAATAACAACTCATTATGAAATATTTGTGTTAATCAGCCATTGGTCATTATAATTACATGAATCGGTTACGGAACTTGTAAAAGATAGAAACTTCTGCTATAGTTTGAGATAATTGACTTAAAAATATTCATCATGCGAATGTCTTGAAAATCATCACTTGTTTCTGGATGAATATAGATATTTAATTTAAAAATATAAAAAATATGTATAAAATAATTATTACCACACATAACAAAAAATGAATAAAAAGGGAGAAAGATAGTATGAAAATCATGAATCTTTTAATATCACTAGAAATGGAGTTACATACATTTTATGTTAATCTGAACATTATTGGAATTACTTGTTTCATTGTGTACATAACAATGATTACCAATGCAAGAAGATTAATAGACAGTATCACAATAGTTCAATGAAGTAAACAGTGTCAAATACAATTATCTACTGATTACCGTATGCATTTTGATTTCAAACATGTACCATATGTCAATGTATTCATTACCGGTACTCTTACAAAACCTAAACCATTTGGAATTAAATGTATTACAGAAAAAAGTAACGGTATGTAAATTTGTAAATAAAACAGGTTTATTTTATTAAAAAAATCATTTATCATGAGTGCCCCAATTCCCCAGAATAAAGCAATGAGTACAATATCGTAACCACCCGATCAATGATATATTATTTAGTAATCAATTTTCAGATGCCTATTGAAATATAGGTCCAAGAGGAAAAGGGATGGAAGATCGTACTAAAAAGGGTAAATTACAGAGGTATGGAATTCCTTTGAAATGACTCCTCACACCACAGTATGAAAAGAAACTATTCTCATTGAAAACGAGCATCAAGTTTTCTGTAATACTTTCAGGCATGTCTTGCATGACATTCATTACAAGCCAAATGAACAAAAACGAAATGAACATACAGTTCAACTACATGTACATTTCGAACAATGTTCAAGCATTAAGGTGCTGGCGACTTAAAGACAAATCTTACTCCTTCCATGCCATGAAGTTTTTAGATACCGGTAGTTGTTATAAATAAATTTTCAAGGGATAGTGTTCTTGGCTTCTTTTAGTGCTTTCTTCACAGTTTAAATAGAAATGAAATATCTTCCAGGGGGGATAAACTTCACAATAGATGTAACTTTTTTCTGTTTCAATTTGTTCTGTTTCAGGAAAATAAAGATGTAGGCATTCATAGTACAAATGCATTCCTCGTTGCTCACATTGACCTGGGACCCATTTCACAAAGCCTTTTTCAATGACAAATGACAAAAAAATCAGTGTAAATCTGCTGATAACCAATCAGAAGCAAGGATTTCACTAGCTTATGACATTAACTGTCATTTGTCAGTGATGACAAGTTTTGTGAAAATGGGGCCCTGATCTGCGACAATAGATCCAGGCTAAAAATAGTCAAAAGATGTAGGATAGGGTTTAGGGTTGCAATTGGATTTTAGGATAGGTACAACTTGTGTAGTAACTTGTGTAGGAAATTGTGGCAGGACCAAGTCTTGTACAACCGCTGACATTGCTGCTCATGCCATGGATGAGGATAGATAGGCTACACAAAGGTACGAGCTAGACGTCTCTCTTTTCAAGTTGAAGGAATGCTTTATTCTTAATCCTCCTCTTCATCCTGGACAGCTTTGATACTACCAAACACCTCAGATGGGACACCTTTCCGCTCCACATTAACCTCTGTAAAATAATGACAACATAGAATACACTTAGATGGGACCAAGGGGAATAATCATGACGAGAAAACCATTGTATGGGACTGCTAATGAAAGATGGGACAAAAAAATAGCAGAAGATGGTCCAAAGGTGATGAAAAAATAAGTAAATTAAGACCTCATCCAGGTTTAGAACCACTGTATAAGAGACAAGGTATATGTACATATTAAACTTTACAAATCCATATATGGTAATTCTAATGCAACCTTCTTTTACGTCTTTTGGACCAAGGAAATTATCTTGCTATATTGCACCTTGTTATATCAGGGCCCCATGTTATAAATAATTTGTGACTGATTGCAACTATGTACATAAGAGATAGGAAACTGCAAATTTAGAATGGATTGGAGGACTTGCGATTGCTTCAGATCAATCGCAACTCTTTATAAGAAGGGGCAACAGGCTAAATAAAATAGTACCAAAAAAGGCCAGAAGAGTTATCTTGTTGTGAGTTTCTTTCTTTCTAACAATATTCCACTGTACTACAATTATTGTTGTAATAGATTCAGATAGCAAAATAATTCTCTCTTACCATCCACTTCTTCTTCACTGTCCTCATCCTCATCATCATCAATGTTGATCTCTGCTGGGTTGGCTGCTCTTGTTGCCTCGGCAACCGCCTCCCGCTTAGCTTCAGTATCACCCCTGTGAAGAAAAAAAAAATGGAACAACCATCAGCACATGAATCAAGTGGGAGTAATTTTGGATAAACACTTTTCTCAATAGACTGGTTTATTATTAACATATTCAAATTTATGGATGTGTCTTTTTTGGGGACCTAGAGGTATTCCATTAACCTGTTATTAATGAATGAACTACAATACTTGGAATCCAGTCTGCATACATTACTTGTTGCTATGTTGGGCAAGCATTGGGCAAGCTTACACGTTGTCAAGAACAACCATTCTTTGAACAGAATGCATAACATTTGAATATTTTACCGATCTATTGGATACTGCTGTCCAGGAAATAACGAAACTCTCTATCTAGTCATTCAGATTTTAACATGTGCATTTCTTCACTGGTTGAAGTCTTTCACACCGTGAGCTAGGGCTGATGCAAATTACATCAATTCCATGACAGACCAAAACTTTTGTGACAATATCTAAGGATTTCCTTTGACAACCACTGAACTTACATTCATATGGTAAAATCATTAAAAATATCTCTCATATTTAATCTTCTCTGTCGACAAGCTAGATTAATAGGCATGAATAAAAGTATAATTAGGGTACTGAAAAGGAAGACTGTCAATGCGTGTTGGCAAGGGAGTGAGAGCTCACCTGACAAAGAGAATATCTTTCTTGAGTCTTGGTTTATCAGCCTCGGCCTCAGCAGCAAGTGCCTGTGCTCTCTGTTCCAGTAACTGCATGTCATCCACTGCAGCTAAGTTGGGTTTGGCTGCGGGGGCAAGAAAACACAATTAACAAAGAAATTAATAATGTGTAAATGAATATTGAAATAGTGTTGTATCTGCCAAGGTTGTGTTACTTAAGGCACTCTACAAATGACTGCATTTCTCATACTGTGGATATTTTGGCTAGGGACAAGAAAATGAATAAAAAAAGAAACTATTAATGGCAAATATTTAGTCTGCGTAATTATGAAACAACAAATCTGTCATACGTATTACTGCTGAAAATAACGCAGACGATTTCTCTAGTGTCTGTATCTGCCAAGGTCGTGATGCTCAAGGCACTCTACAAATGATTGTATTCTTTTACTGTGGATTTTTTTAATACTATGCCAAGTGTTTTGTATGGAAAGGGCAGAATTTACATGAATTAAGAATTAGCTCCACAAAAAACAAATATGAAAACTTGAAGGAGAGATGTGTTCTAAAGCATTTTTAGTGGCACTCAATATTAACAAGTAGTTTTCATATGTTGTCTCAAACATTTATGACACTTTCAAAAATATTCAGCTTTAATCACTGGAGCTCATTTAAAAAAAGGGAAGTCCACCCTGATATTAAGGTGGTTTAAATACAAGCAGAAAATAAGAGGAACTGGTCAGTGAAAGTTTGAGCAAAGTCCAATTGAAAATAAGAAAGTTAAGAATTTTTGAAGTTGTGATCAATCAGACACTTATTGGCAACCCTGTCACGTATCTTGTGAGGTCTCCTCCCATTCGCCCTGTACTAAAATCTTCAACAATTTACATTTTCTCTTAAGAAAATTTTCAATTATCCAATTACGCCTAATATAATTATTGAAAATATATTTCTATACAACCACTACATGAAGTTAGTCTTTTCCGACATCAATAACCAAGAAAATAAATATTTATAACTTTTTATGTACAGAGCAAATGGGAGAGGAGCTTGTAAGATAAGACACACAGCACTGGTCCCATGTTTGCTCGTCTCTTTTTTTCACTGATGCAGGGTACATTTTGGAGGAGTACAATGTTTTTTTAATTTGATCACTCCACTTGACCTTTAAAGGTAAAGACCAGTATTGGAAACGCCCCAATTTCAAAAAATGAAATGGAAGCTCTCATTACCAATCATGTGAAAGAATATGTTTTGACTAATACATGATGATTAAAAATTTGCCGGGAAACCGCCTACTAATCCATATATTTGGTAAATTTATTTCTCTCATGGTCTGTGAGAGATATAGGGTAGTCCCATATACATCTTTCTGTGTATAGTGCTTGTAACTTTACGAAGAATGGGCCAAATTTCTTATCATTTTGATGATTCCAGAACCTTGCAGATGCTAGATGCTATATGATCAACCTTTTCTGATCGATTCCACAACGTTTCTTTCACAATGCAATCGCATGACCATAACTGGTCTTTACCTTTAACCTCGGATAGTTATCCCTTTCAGACTTACCTGCTCCTTCTGCGGCAATCATCTGAGCTGACATGAAATTCACCTGAGATGAGATAAATGAAACGAAAGAGAAAAGTCAGAGCGTGTTTGCAGAAGGAAAAATTGGAGAACTACTAACAATATAACATATCTTTGATTAAACAAGCTTATTCGGCCATTCACACGATAATTTTGGAAAGTCATGATGATTGCTCCAGACATTTCAAAAGCTGTCCTTGAAATCATCTGACACATTACTAGCTGATAGATGTAGATTGCTTTCCAATGCTTATATTCATTTTAGAGTCCACATGCAGTAACAAACTCAAATACATCACAAAGTGGATTTTGTTTTCTTCTTTTGTTCTTTCCATATTCCATACTGTATTTTGTATTATTATTTGTATGTTTTTTTATGGTCATGGTTAAATAAAAAATCTTGAATCTTTGATCTTATCTTGAATACCTGAGTGTTAAACTTGGCCTGGATGCTCCTCTTGATCCTCAGCATCTCCCTGACCGTATCCTCGTTGCCGTGCTTGATCTCAAAGTCCTTCCACACCTGCCAGAAAGTTGCCGTCACCTTGACAAGAAGAAAAGAACAACAGAGAGAAATAGAACACATTAAAATCCAGGGGGGTGTTTCACAAAGATCCTAAGTAGAACTTAACACTAAGTTTGACTTAAAAATTATGGACAGCCATTGGAGCCTTAAAATGAAATATAATCAAAAGCAGAAATTCAAGTATTTTAGACATTTTATAAATTCCACAACAAGAATATGAAATCTCCTTAATGATAGAAAATATGAATGATTTGAATAAACATTTTATGCCTTTCAAAAATATTTTTACCAAGTATTTTCAAAGATGCTAATGGCTGTCCATAATTTTTAAGTCCAACTTAGAGTTAAGTTCTAGTTAGGATCTTTGTGAAACACCCCCCTGCAGTAGCCAAACTGCTGAACCAGAGAGGAGAGGAATCTGAATTTGGTGCACTTAAAGCCTATCTGCACTAGTTTGGCGAGAAGAGATTAGACCTCCCTGCATGGTCACTGACAGGTGGTTATCTCATCAGCTCAGCTCTCAACTATCAAAAAAACTAGGGAACCATGTGGGACCAACGTTCACCGATTAGGCATTGTAGGCTATATAGAGGGCGCAAGTAGCTATAAGTAGAGCTGTGGGGCTTTAAAGTTTATCTGCCATAGTTTACAGGAGGGATTAAGCCGCTCTACAAGGTCACTGGACAGGTGGTTATCTCATCAACTCAGCTCTCAGTTAACATAAGAAAAAGAGGATCATGGGGGACCAATGGTCACCGATTAGGCATTGTAGGCTATATAGAGGGCGCAAGTAGCTATAAGTAGAGCTGTGGGGCTTTAATAGGTGTACTTGGGCAGGAGACATTTATAAAAGATGTACTGTACACTATATGTACAGTTAATTGAACAACTACCGATAAATTATTCATACCCCTTATAAATTTGATGCTTTTGTGTTTTTCGTAACTATGGAATAACAATTTTACTGGTTGAGTTTGGGCCATTGCCGATTAATGTTAACATATAACCTGCAACAGGTCACATTCTCAAGATATACAAATTGTGACAAATCTATTTTACACATACTTAATAAATTACAAAACTTGTTAAGGGTAGGAATAATTCAGTTGGAACTGTTATGTGTTTGCATTACTTTCATATACATGTATTAGTATGAATTACTCATTTGACTTTTGTTTGTTCCTACATGCAACTTGGAATCAAGAGATTTGGGGTTTAAGCTCTGGTGTTATACATATGGTATCTTACACGTCTCGATCAAACTGTAGTCAATCATTATCTTGCAGAAATATATGTATGAGCAACAATGTGTGTACAATGTATCCTGGGTACACATACAATGTAAATCCATGTTTTAGGCAATCATCGTTCTTATAACCTCTTATAAGACTAGCTCGAAGATGGCACTTTTCCCGAGAATATGATTAGTCAAAAAGATGGAAGCCAGTTCTGGACCGTTTCATAAAACTTGTTATCGATAACAAGATACGATATAGTATTAATGACTGCTTTGAGAGAAATAGTTGTTTTTATACGCTCAAGGGAAGGTTAGAATTGTGCTATTGCCCCGAGGCGTGCCGAGGGCAATAGCCCAATTGTAACCTTCCCGAGAGCGTATAAAACAACTATTTCTCGAATATTAAAGCAGTCATTAATACTTTTATATGCCGAAAAAAAATAGACTAAAAAAAATAAAAAAACTTTTGTCGAAGATGGGATTCGAACTCTTGCGTACAAAAGGTGGGGTGAGTAAAGACAGCGCCTTAGACCGCTCCGCCCGTGCGCTCTGTCACCATATACAGTAGTTTTCTCTAATATATACATTAAAATGGATTAAAAACGGCTTCGAGTGGTGGATGCTTCGCCGCTGCTCCATTAAACGGGCCCTTCTTTTACTTTTGCAATGCATATTGGCACGAACTTAGATCAAGATCTATCGGCAGATGTTGTTTTTTTGTTTTTGGAAGTTTATTTTCGTCTTCATGTCAACAATGCAAGATAAAATTGTCGGTAAGATCGATCGAGATTCAATTGTATTGAAATTACCGACCAATTCTTCGCACATGTACGGTATCCTCGATCGCTCAGACCATTTTTTAACATGTAAACCTATGGGGTAACCATGGAGACTGACCTATTTTCCCAATAACCATGGTTATTGGGATTTTGAACTGTTTTAACCATGGTTACTGGGAATTTTCGGGAACAGTTAAAGTTTATGACTGCAATTTCGACCAATCAGATGGCTGGATTTCTTAAGTGAGGTATATAATAATTGTTATAAGCTACTGAAATCCTTACACTTGATTGACTGTGAGCAGATTTGTCATAGATCTGTGGCATTTAATATTGATTACAAGTTTTATGAAACAGTGCCCTGTTCATAAATATTAATAATCTTCTTCATATCTTCATACCTCTTTTATCTGGATACCCCCCCCCCCCCCACTGAATCTACCAATTAATCATTCTCATGAAAATGAAGAACCATCAATAAACTTACGCGTGGATCACACATCTGCGAGCAGTGAGCGTAGACCGCCCTCGCTCTGTCGATCTCGCCCAGCTTGCGTTCCAGATCAGCAAACCGGAGGCACATCTCTCTGGCTTCGATGTCGGGTAGAATTTCCACAGCTTTCTCATAGATGGGTCTGGTCTGGGTGACGCCGTACACCTCGGCAACTCGCTTGATGTAAATGTTGAACATCTAACAAAAAAAGGGTGAAATTTATTGAGAATGTTTTTTTTATTCAACTTGTGAAAATCACATCATTTATTTTAGTAACCGGCTTGGTGTTAATGTTGAACATCTATCACGAAAAAGAATCAAATTTATTGAGATGGATTTTGAAAGTTAAATTGTGATCAAGAAGGTGAAAATTACATCATAAATCACCCGCAAACTAGCTTGATGTAAATGTTAAACATCTATAATTAAAAAAAAATTTAAAAAAAATAAAAAATTATAAACTAAAAAAAAAAGTTAAAAAAAATTAAACTTGTGATTGAGAAGGTGAAAATCACATCATATATCTTAGCAACAGCACCTCCCTTCATGTTAATGCTTAACATCGACCAAAAAGAATCAAATTTATTAAGGATGTTCTTTGAAACTTGTTAATCAAGAAAATGAAAATTACATCATATATGCCAGCAACTTGCCTGATGTAAATGTTGAACATCTGGCAAAAAGAACCCAAATCATTGAAAAATCTTGATATTCTTTATAGTCATTAGATACAATTTGATTTTAGTATTACTCATACAATCAATAAATTTAAGCCATGTTTTTCATGGTTATATTTAAACCATTCCAAACAATTGCATACGATAACAATTTTGCATAATATATACCTCGTGTTGCTCTTTGGGAAGCACTGCTTTGGTAGCCCTGTCATAGACGGCCACAGCATGCCGGGATAATCCGTATTTCTCCTCGAGTTTGGCATACAACAGGTACAAAGCTGTTCAGCATCAAATGGAAATAAATATATAACAATTATTTAATCATTTTATATATATTAAAACTGTGATGCATTAATTGTTATGATCAAGGTAAGGACAAGATAATTCTAGTTAATACTATGAGAACTCATAAGTAACTTTGCTTTGTTTTATTGCAGAGACCAATTCCGTATATTTATCATACTTTATTAAACATTTAACATTCTTAACAGAAAATTTGCAGTTAAAAAAGAAGCAGCAACTCACTCTTGGTAAATTTGGGAGGACAGTCTTCAAGGCACTGTTCAAAGAGGTCTCTGGTTCTCTCCAGTTTCTTGCCTCCCTAGAATAGAGATGGTTTGAAGAATTAGAATAAATTTAATCACTCGTTACAGCTTTCATTCAAATTATTCACTCAGACATCCATAGCCAATCAGTCACTCATTCATTCAATAGATCATTCACTTTATGTAACTCGCACCCACTTACTTTATGTACATCAACCTCACTCACTCACTTTATGTAACTCACACCCACTTACTTTATGTAAATCAACCTCACTCACTCACTTTATGTAACCCACACCTACTTACTTTATGTAACCCACAATCAATCACTCACTTACTCACTTTATATAACTCACACTCACTCACTGTATGTAACCCACACTCACTCACTGTATGTAACCCACACTCTCTCACTCACTTTATCTAACTCACACTCACTCACTATATGTATGTAACCCACATGCACTCACTTTATGTAACTCACACTCACTCAGTTTATGTAACTCACACTCACTCAGTTTATGTAACTCACACATTCACTCACTTTATGTAACCCACACTCATTCACTTACACTCACACACACTTACTAACTCACTTTATGTAACCCATACTCACTCGCTCACTCACTTTATGTAACCCACATTCACTCGCTCGCTCACTTTATATAACTCACACTCACTCACGCACATTATGAAACTTACTCACATTAATTCACTCACTCACTGCATTTACCTCACACTTGATCACTTACTCAAACATATTAACTTACACTCACTTAATACAATCATTAAATCACTCAAACTCATTCACTGGCTCAACTCATTCACTCATTAATCAACAAATCAATTGATATCTGACATGTACGTTATAACCCACTCACTCAAAATTACAGAATCTGACTACTTACATATCTCTCCATGAACTTTGTAAGATAGGTATTCCAGATGTCATACACATTTGGCCACTTGAAGAGACCGATCCCCTTCTCATATGCCTGAAAATAATCAAAGAAAATTAACAGAGAGATAATCAAAAGACCGACTTCCTTCACTAAACTGCCTAAATCACTCAAAACTAAAGTGTACAAAAGTGACAACATGTTAAGTGTACAAATGTAGCTATATGAATGTAATGACATGAAATATGACACAATTCCAGACAGCTGTATTGAAGAATGAACAACATAAAAATGGCATTCCGATTCGTTTAAAGTAACAGTTGTCAAATCCCCCAACCATCATTTCTTGTCCTATGATCATACATGTATGTACAATATATTTCCATGGGATGTAATAAGCCAGTTCATAGTTGCAGTCTGAGTATGAGCAGAAAAAGGTCATTGCAGACCAAATTGTGAAATACACGGAGACAAAATACTGGATACATGCTCATGAAAGCTTTGTAATCATTATTCATTTATGCACAAGCAGTGCACACCATGATACACAAGCAGAAGTATTTTTTGAAAAGGAGAAACAAAGGTTATTTATGTAGCACCTCCATCGCTGTAGGAGTGATTATTTTAAAATGTACAAAGTGGGACCTCTTCATGTTTTGAAGATCTGTGGATATTCGGGGTCATTTGGGACAAACATGTATGCTAACCATGCACTGGTCTATTCTCATTCACGAAGTATACATTTTATTATTTTTTAATAAAAGAATTCATGATCTGAAATTTGATGATGCCTGGAAGGCTGGAACTAACCTTAAAAGCCTCCTCAAAGTACTGGTTCTCCTCCAGGAACATGCCATAGTTGATGATGATCTGGGGCGTGGCAATACGGAGATCAATGACACGATCGTACACTGCCTTGGTACTCTGTATCATAAACAATAATGATAATAATAGTACCGGTATGTTACGTTTATATAGCGCATTGCATGATACATTTCCCTACGCTTTACATTAAGCTAATTTAGATCTCTGTACGGGCAACAAAGTCTTGCCAATAATTATTAATTTAGGAGTTTCGTATCGGCAATTAAATCTCAAAAACAAAAAGAATTCACATGTAATAAATTGCACAAAAATAATGTTTAAACGGAGCGAGAAATGCTAAACGGTTTCAAAGGATGCGGTCGTTTAACCGTCGATTAAATGTTTTGACTTGGGCTTAATTAAGCATTAACAAAATATTTGTATACATACAGAAAAATACTTGACATCAATTAACAATGGTTTAACAATGTGAAATTCTGATTTTGTGACATGGAAGGTATCAAATTGGCAATGCAAATTAACATGAGAACTTCTCAAGTTACGATCTGATTCGCTTACAACATTGGTAACGCACAAATCATGGATGTGATTACACACACCCCTGGTACTCTGTATCATAAACAATAGTTTTACAAGGTTATGAAGGCAAAATATTGTCATCATCGTCAAAGGTGTTATAAAATGGTAAAAGCATGTTTTTTCACCTTGAAAGTTCCAAAGCTCTCCTCTAGATCAGCATACATAGACCAGAGCTTCAGGTTCTTATAAAGTCTGTTCTGGACAGGTTCACTCTAATAAGAAACAGACAGAAAAAAAAGAAAATTAATAATACAAATTGGAAAAAAATGATCTGATCGATTCCTTAATTCTCCAAACTACATTATTACAATTATATTAC
The DNA here is from genome assembly GCF_000002235.5 of Strongylocentrotus purpuratus. Lineage (NCBI taxonomy): Eukaryota > Metazoa > Echinodermata > Echinoidea > Camarodonta > Strongylocentrotidae > Strongylocentrotus > Strongylocentrotus purpuratus. Next base: position 10,195,894 of record NW_022145610.1, read on the forward strand.
AGTTACATTTTAAGTGAATGTAAATCGTCATACAGCAATGAATAAGCTCTATACACCATTCCAGACAATCAAGTGTTGAAAGATTTTTAAAAGCCTGTCTTATGTCTTTTTTTTCATGAAAAAACGGTTGGGTAAATTTGAAAAATGGTTGTGAGAATTTACAATTAGAGGGAGTTGCACAGTGACGCCTTCAAAGAAAACCAGGATTTTTTGCATGTTAGAGGGGTAGTACAGTAAAAGGAATATTATAAGTAACATTTCATACCAACATTATGCAATTTTTTCATCAACTTTCAACAATGTTACAGAGTCACTTTTAATTTCATGATCGTGATCCACAAGAAACTGGGCATACCTTGTCATGGTACGCAGCCTTCCTGCCGGGTGCCGCCGTCGCCCTACGCATCAGCTTCAGTGCAGCATCATAGTTCCTGTGCAGCAAAGGTCAAGAGAAGGACATTATACAGTTAGGTCATATATCTTTAATAATCATCTCATTATCAAATAAATCATTTATATATATACATGTATGTTTGCAACAAACAAAAAATAAAAAAAGGATGACGGCAATGGAGAACTTTAATTTAAGCTACAAAATAAGCAATTATTCTCTCATTTCCTTTTGCATTATATATATATAAAATATATAACAAAATGAGACGATTGCTTAAATCAAAGCAAACATGGGTGCTATCATTACTTTATGAAAACATACTGTTCACATAAAAGTGAGAATAAGAAAGTCTTAATTAAGGACTATGATTATTATATATCCTTAAATCTTACCTTTTAAAATATCCATAAAACTTGTGTTCTAACACATTCATTGTTGTCTTACAGAACCAAAAATAGGAGGAGCTGAAATTTTAGATTTATACTTTTTCCTGTGGTCCTGTATATATCATACACAAGGTCAATATGAAGAGCGATGCATATGAACGTGAGATAAAGCTTGCATTCACTTACTCGTGTCTTATCTCCATCTCTGCCCATTCACACCAGACTCCGGCCAGTTCATCTACTTTCATGTACTCAACCTTGGTTCCTTTCTCAAATATCACCCTAGCCTGTATAGAGGACACAAATTAATTTAATACCATTAAAAAATAAAGCTTTCATGTCCATTCACACCAAACAATGTCTATTCACACCAAACTCCGGTCAGTTCATCTACATTCATAGATTCGATGTTGGTTCTTTTCTCAAATATCACCCTAGCCTGTATAGAGATCACAAATGAATACGATGCCAAAAATGAGAGCTATTTTTTGTCCATTCACATCAGATAAAGTCTATTCACACCAGACTCTACCCAGTACATCTTCTTTCATGTACTAAACCTTGGTTTCTTTCTCAAATATCACCCTAGCCTGTATAGAGGACACAAATAAATAAAATGCCATTAGAAATAGAGCTATTTTGTCCATTCACACCAGATAAAGTCTATTCACACCAGACTCCAGTCAATTCATCTATGTACTCATAGATTCAACCTTGGTTCTTTTCTTAATGATAAACCTCGCCTGTATAGAGGATAAAATAGATATAAATGATTAAGAAGATGCTTTTTCTGGACATTCACACCAGACCTCGTCTATTCAGACACCACATTAATTCATTCACACCAGACCCTCTGTGGTCTGTTCATCTACTTTTATGTATTCAACCTTGGTCCCCTTCTCAAAGATAACCTTAGCCTGCAAGCATTCATAGCAGAGTTATTTCTGGTCATCTAAACTGCACTCTGTCCATTCATACCACGCCTTGTCTTTTCACACCACATGACCCTGGCCATTCAAATCACAACATTTCATTCACACTACACCCTGTTCAGTCACACCGCACGTAGCACATCATGTCCATTCACACCACATGACCATGTCCATTTAAATCACAGCTATTTCATTCACACTGCATCCAGTCCAGTCACACCACACTCTGTCCAGTCACACCACACCAACATGTACCACATCATATCCATTCACACCACATCCAGCCCAGTCATACTACACCCTGTTCATTCACACCACACTTTAAAAGCACACCATGTTCATTCACATCACATTCAGCCATTCACACTACATCAAACACACAACAGGTACATGAGCAGATAGAGCAAAAGTCACTGGAAAATTTGAGTCTGTTTATGTTACAATAAGAGCCATTTAATCAGAAATGGTCATTCAAGACTCTATATTGGCAACACAGACTGAAAGTTATCATCACTATTTCCATGTATAAATTGGCAATTTGTTGTTGTTGTTTTTTGTAATTTTCATTCACACCATTCATCTGAATGATATATATTTTTTTAATAACGAAATAGTAGGAACTACAAATAATTGATGCCAATTTGATTTGGAAAAGCTGATTCATTAGGCCTGATTGATTAGACCTTTAGAAAACTGCACTACTGCGGGTTAACAGTCCAGTCACAATTGTTTAGAAATCCCCCCTCCCCCCAAAAAAGGTTTTCCTTTATTAGGCCATTGAAAAAAATATACATGTTTAGCGTCCCCTTCCTTTTTGGGGGCCGCCTCCTATTTTTGAAAAAAAAATTAAATACTTTTTTTAAAGAAAAAAACATGAAAAACACTGCTAAAATGGATCTATTTCTGATTTTAAAATCAGGGAAAATGTACCGAGCGGCCATTTTGAAGAAAAAAAAGGCCTCCTCCTTCCTATTTTTCGAAAAAGCAGGACGCTAAACATGTTTTTTTTTATTTGGCCTTACATACACATCAGACAGCTGTGTGAGCTAGCTGATTTGACATTTTGATATTCCTATCACACACTTTTCTGATGTACTACTCCACACAAATTAATGAAAAATTCTTGTTCTTCATTTTTGTCCACATTTTAATTAACCTTTTTTTTTTATCATTCTTGTTTTATGAAGCTTATACAGAGAGCCGGTTAAATATACATCTTAATAAGTATGTCCTTGTGCCATCTAGTGCTACATTAAATCTTCGATTACCCTGTATATTTCAACGACAAAAGTTCTAAATTATTCACACCGTGACTAGTTTTGCATTTCATAAAGCAGCATTTCTTTTTCTTTCATTTATTTTTGTATTTTCCTGAATACCGGTAATAACTCTCATGTTTTTTATATATATATATATATATATATATATATATATATATATGTTATTACAATAAATTAATACCAAATAAATTATTAACTTTCAATTTCTGTGTATGTTTATATGGGGAGGGGGAGGGGTTGGGTACTAGAATCTAAAGATTGCCCATCTGTCTTTATGTATACATGTACAAGATATCTCCCCCCCCCCCTCTCTACAGGCACAACATGATTGCCCTAGCCCTATGTATAAAAATTAATGGCAAGCAACATGCAATTAATATCTACATTCGGAATATGAAATCTAACAAAAATCCATGGCAAATGACAACCCCAGTTTTAAAATCAATAATCGAGAGCTCATATCGATTACATCCCAGTAATGAACTTCATGACTCGCTAACTAGTTCGCTTTTCAAAAGCGCATGCAATGTTTGCCGACAGGTTTCCAATATGCAAGTTGATTGACAGAGCACCGCACACAATATCATTCAATTATCTGGTAATGCAGAGGCCCCTATTTCAACAACTGGCGACAATTATTTGACCATGAGGTTGCCAAGGTAATAGATATGATACATTATGCTCATAATTAGAAAAGTGACACGACCCTGTCTTTCAGGTTTCTAGGTTCTACCAATGACGCTATCATGCATTTTGTTTCTATTCTCTGTTTATTGTTCGAAACTCAGCAAGAGCTATGCTTTGTAGGAGAGAAGAGAGACCTTCATTATCGCTTATGGAAGAATTAGGATACTAGCTGCAAGGTGCAACTCTCAACTCCGGTGAGATATCTACTACCCAGTCAGGAAAGACTTCATTTTCACAGATTTGGAAGCATTTTGATATATCAAGTTCTTCTAAAAAAATCATGCGGTTTTAATTTGTCTTTGACAACTATAAGCCTGAACTTAAAGTGTAGTGCTCTGTGACACAAGGACTTAATCGCCAATCATAGAAAAAGATGAGAGCAGTGCTTTGAAGAAGAAAACGCCTTCGATATCAATCATGAAAGAATTTGGATATGGCAAGGTGTATCTACAGTGTACATGTATTATAATGCCTAGTGCCTAGTCAGGAAAGACTTAATTTTCACAGATTTGGAAGCATTTTGATGTATCAAGTTCTTCTAAAAAATCAAGCAGTTTTCATTTGTCCTCAACATTTATGAGCCTGAACTTAAATAACTGAAGCGCTCTGTGGAATAAGGACTTAATTGTCAATTTTAGAAAAATTGAGATACAACATGTTCCATAAATGCATGAAACTAACTTTTTATTTCTATCATGTATCCATCACATGTGCAAAATGTTAAGGTAATTGTGCAAGACTGGCTTTGCTGTCATGCATAACAAAATATGTATCTACTGATGAGTCTACAACAGTTTCAACTTTAACTGCCTTTTTCATGAAGAGAGTTTCAAACTAAAATGCTTTGTGGAGGGCAGGCCAGGAAATTTGGAAAGGATTTTGCTCTGGAAGTTCTAACAATGAGTTATTTATTTTTTTAATCCATACTCCAATGACATAAGTATTTTGCTGAAGAAAGTGTCAGCCACCAAGGAACAACCATGGAAGACACTTCAGCACCTGCGGTCACCATGAACACCACCATACCGCCATGCGACGTGCTGGACTTCGTCGTCTTACATAGGTTTCGCCAATGCATTCTTGCATTCACGCTCGTCCTCAAGATTGCCACTCTCGTCCCTATCATTTGCCATCGGAAACTTCACAGACAACAGTACATCTTTCCCATTAACCTGCTCGCTGCCGATCTGCTGGGAACCCTCACCTACCCTGTGTCGGATATTCTGTATTCAACGACGCTACATAACAAGGTGAATGGAATGCTATTCCTGGGGAGTGTTTCACAAAGACCAAGATCAACTTTAAGTTGGACTTAACTACATGCGGCAGGCCATTCTTGCCACTGGTTGCTCTCACCATTGGTCTCTCAATTATGATCTTTAGATGATATTTTTTTCCTTCAATAATGAACTATCAAAAAATGTAAATTCTGTAGATTTGTGACCACGATTTGTACGTCCCTTGAGAGACAAATGCCAGTAAATGGTGAGAGTAAACAGTGGTATGAATGGCCTGCAATAGTTCAGTCCAACTTAAAGTTGATCTTAGTCTTTGTGAAACACTCCCCTGGTATGGTGATATGGTATGCAATAGTCAGTCATGTGTATGGCAAAGGTCGCGAAATAAATTCTGATTAAAAGATAAACTTGAGTTCTGAAAAATAAATTCTCACAGAATCCAACAAAACTGACACTGAATGTTCAAGATTAAAAATAAATGACATGTGCCAACCAATTTTGGTATTAAATGTATAGTGGGGGAGTAATGAGCATAGAAAGATAGGGAAATCTGGGTAATAGGCCCGACACCATGTGCTTAACACAGGTCACTACATGTATGTGTAAATGGGAGTTGTGGTTTTTATCAAAGATGATGCCCAGTTGTGCGTTTGTTTTTATTTCACTGGGTAAAACAACCAATCTACTGCAGGATAAACAATCCAGGATAAATCATAGCAACTTTCTCTAAAAATATGATTCCCATACCAGATCTCAAGATTAGCTTTAAGTTTACATTTCCTCGGCTTTGATTGAAATGTGATGAAATAAGACAGAAGCAAAGCTATTATTTTGTCAACGTGCAGACTGAATTGTGAGTATAGAAATTGATGAAGTCAATTAAAGATAACATATCTAAACTAAAGACTTCTAGAAATATATCCGTGAGTCACGTATCCATTTTCACTCTTCTGCCTGGCATAAGATCAGTTGTACAGTACCTCTAATGTAACTCCAGTTTAAAAATTACAATGACTTTTCAAAACAATCACTTAAATACATCTCAAACAAAATGTTTTATATGACTTTAAGTTCGAGCTTTCCAAAATACAGAATTGGATACTGTCATTTTGTAATGTGTGTGTGTCCTGACTAGTGAATTTTTTTGATTCTTTTTTTGTCTAATCTGTTCCACACTGTAGGTGCCTAATTCAGCCCAAGAATCTTAACTGTGTGTCCAACATTTCAATTTCTAAATTGGTATGTCTGTGAAGCTTGTTGTTCCAACGGCAGATATGTACATGTATGTAGCTTAAAGGCGCAATGTTAAATCTGAGAAGCATGGCACTACATGTTAGCAGTGTCTGTGATATGCTGTAATATTGATTTGAAGCCCTAAAAAAAATTGTGCTTCAAAATGATCAGGAAGTGCCTCAAAAAGTAAAAATCTTTGAGTGACCCGTTTTACAATACTTGTTTTACAATACTCGTTTTCCCCAATAGACTGTAGTGTTATGAAAACCATTTGGCAAACGCAAAATTTTGTTTCGATTGATAATCAGACAGGCGATCAGCTTGTAAAAGTCATGGGGTTCCTGACTGACCTAAAGGTTTATAATTATCATTGCAGCATGATCTAAATCCAGGATTTTTTTTCAGAATCTGAGATAAAGTTACCTAATCCCTTTAAGTGAAATATTAAACAATAATGAAATTTAATTTTTTTTTACTTTGATCATGTCAATATTGTACACTTTAGTGGCAGAGGAGAGTTCATGCCTAATTTTAAAATTCTTTACCTCTTTCATCCACATTGTCTTCCAGCTCGAAATTGAATCTTGCTTCTACAACTGGAATATATGCATCTCCAGCTCTATGTCCAACATTAGCATCCTCTTGGTAGCTGCTTACCAGCTCATCACCATCTCTATAGACCCGTTTGGCGTCAATGGCATCATCACCACGCCCCGTTGCCTAGCAACCAGCCTCATCCTGTGGATCCTTGGAGTTGGACTAGGCACCAGCTTTGTTACTCTCAAGGATGAACATCCTGGGATGTTCATCCTCGTGGTAGCCATCAACTTCCTGGTCACCTTGGCAACCGGGATATGTTACGTCGTCATCTTCAACGCCATCACTAAGAAATCCGCTGCCCTCATGAGAGCGCGTCGGGACGAGAATCGTCAGATCCTGCGCACGCTGGGGTTGATTTACGGCACGAATCTCTTAGCTTTTGCGCTCATCGCCATCCTCCAAATGTACATTGAATTTTCTTACTTGGATGACCTGACCTCCTGCCATCGACTGCCGGTGGTGTATTCCATGGAGATTGTATACCTTGTAGATTGGTTCGGGAATACGTTGGTATACTGGTGGAGATTGAAGGACTTTAGATCCTTTTTCAGAAAGTGCGGGCTCAATCAGAATTCTGTGGAACCATTTCAAACCAACTTTGAGTTCAGTTCCATGGCCAATAATCAGTCTGTAGCTCGTATTTTATACAAACAAACAAAATGATCAATACATGTAACTTCAGGAGCATAGAGCGGTTTTGACAGGCTTTTAGATATATGCACCAGTATCTCTCTTTGTATTGGTGGTATGCAATCACCTATTAATATAGGGATTGAATGATGCATTCTATCGGCCCCAGAAAGCCAGAAAGTGTTGTTAACACAGGTACATGTTAACATGGACGCCAACACTATGTCAATCTCGGGAAAGTTGTACATATATTTTGACAGCCCTACTGGTAGTGGATTGACATAACAGAGAATATTAGTGCCAACAATAGCCCTACATTTGTAGATATTACAGAGATCTTACTAAAGTTACTTGATGCATTAAATTCTTTGACAGCTTTCAATCACACATTAATTAAGGGATTGAATGGTGCATTCTATCGGCCCCAGACAGACAGAAAGTATTGTTGACACAGGTACATGTACGCCAACACTATGTCAATCTCGCGAAAGTTGTTCATACATTATGACATCCCTAGATACATGTACATGTCAACAATAAAAATCAGTGCCAACGATAGCCCTAGATATTATAGAGATCTTACTAAAGTTACATGATGCATTAAATCCTTTGAGGGCTGGAAGTGGTTTTAATAAACCATCTAATATTTAAATTGCTTGTTTTTTGTACTTTTTCTAAAAGGACAACAAACAGTATGCCTTTCCTCATACATTTCTAAATGATTTAATAAACTACGAAGCTTGTTACATATACCATGAAAAATTGTTTTCATTAATTGAACCAAAATCATTTTTTAAAGGTACATGTAAAGATCAATTTTGGAAACGCCCCCCTCTCAAAATATGAAATGGAAGCTCTTATTATCAATCATGTGAAAGAATATGTTTTGACTACCATAATATGTGATGATACAAATTTTGCCGAGAAACAGAGTACTAATTGATATATTTGGTAAATTATTTTATCTATTTGGACCTGATAGATATATGTACAGTAATTGTAACTTCACCAAGACTGGGCCAAATTTCCTATCATTTTGATGATTCCAGAACATTGCAGTACACACCAATACTTATATGCTAGATGATCAACCTTTTCTGATCGATTCCACAACGTTTCTTTCACAATGCAAACGCATGACCATAACAGGTCTTTATCTTTAAATACTAAAGTTTATAAAATGAGTCCAACTCTTTGGCTCCCAGAGGTTATGGTTTTACACATGTTTGAAATAAAAAAGAGTATGTTAAGTAATTGATTAGATAGGTGCACATTCAAAACCGATCTCAGTTTCGTATCTAATTCGGTATCTTTGTTAAAGGGATCGTTTAACAATGTTAAATCTGAGATACACGGCCCTACGTGTTATAAGTGTCTGTGATATGGTGTAATATTGAATCCCTAAAAAAATTGCGCTTCAAAATGATCAAGAAGTGCCTCAAAAAAGTAAAATTCTTTGAGTGACCGGTTTTACCATACTCGTTTTCCCCAATAGACTGTAGTGTTATGAAAACCGTCAGGCGAACGGTTTTCAAAATTTGTAATTCCAATCATAAATATCTTGATAATCAGACGGGCGATCGGCTTGTAAAAGTCATGGGGTTCCTGACTGACCTAAAAGGTTTATAATTATCATTGCATCATGAGCTAAATCCAGAATTTTGTTTCAGAATCTGAGACAAAGTTACCGGATCCCTTTAATGAACGTTATAGACAGGGTTGTGGCCAGTATTAGGATCATCTTGTGAAACCTGCTCCACAACCAGTCATGCAATTAAAACCTTGCCCAACACGCACTGTTTGCATCGGTAGATCAGATAACCTATTCATGTCCATATTCAGATTGAATATCATAGAAAGAACCTATATTATCTTTTTTTGCATCTTGTCTGCCTAGTGTCAAAAGTAATTTCATCCATGTGTCACGTCATATTAAGTAAATGATTTCTTTGACCCAGATTTCAACCCCAGCTTATAATGAAAGGTCATAAAGAATACTTCCTTTACTAAAATTTCAATTTCAAATATCCAAAGATGTAATAATATTGATCTTTACATTGCCCCGTCTGAATTTTGTTAAATTCACACCAGCTTTTAGAAATATATATCAAAAGAGCGTATTTTTCTTGATTACAGTATCAAATATTAAAAGGCATATATTGAAACCGTGCCTTACAAATGTACTGTATGTATAAATGAAGCATTTAAAATGATCAATATTTGAGGGCATTTCTTAATTTTCATATCATTTTATTTCCATGACAGTTTTTGTGAACTTACTTTTCACCTTTGCATTATCAAATATCAGAAGGTGGTAATGAATTCAAACATTCATGTGCCGAACATTTTTAACTAGAAGCAAAATTCAAAGAAATTTAACTCCAATAATGAAAAGGGTTCTTTCTTTCCTCCATTGCAGTTTCAAATATCAGATGGTGTATTCAAATCATGCAATAATGTACATTGCATTATTGACTATTGAAAGCAAAGTTCTAATAACTTCGTCTTAATTTTAAATGAAGACCTTTACTTCCCTCTATTCCAGTATCAAATATCAAATATATATATTTGGATTGGATTATGAATCATTTATCACTGTGCATCATACTGTTAATTATTCTAAAGCAAATCTATTAATTTTTACCAAAATTTTAAAGAAAATTGGTTGAAACTAATAGTGCTATTTCACTCCCATGCGAAATAAAATGTAATGAAATAATGCATGACTGTTTAATATTTATATAATATTGGATAGCCTTGCGTGTGATACAAGAATATTGTATATTGGTCGAGCTACATTGTGTTACAATATCGGACAAGTCAAAGACGAGTCTAATATTGTCTCTCAGTGAGAGCAATATATTCTTGAATCACAGGTAAACAAAGCCATGCAATATGATTATTATTACATGTATCTATATTAGTCTGACCAGTGTAATTAAAAAAAAATTGACCTCAATAAATATGGCTTTGTTTTCGTGTGACATCGATATCAATAGTTGAAGTCCCCCAGATGACTGAGCAATACGAGAACAATATTAGTCAGTCATCCGGGTACTGCGCTAAAGATATTGAATACACTGATTTATTGAACCACTTGGAAGCCTTACATAGATAATAATGATTAGTATTTGGGGAAATTTATTGACTTCACCTCATTTTCCTTCTTTTCATTCCAAAAGAGCTTTTAAAATCCTTAACTCTCTACATTACAGTATCCAATATCAAAATGCATTAAAGCAATTAAGAGAAAATCCTTTTGTATCATATTGCTACTTTGTGTAAATGTTTGTGTAAATCTTTGAGTATAAATCAGAGCTACCAAACTCCAGAACAGAAAATCAGTAATCACAAGGCTCAAAATCAGTAATTTTCTACACTGTATGCAGCGCTAGGAATCTAAAAAAACGGCAAGCCAGCATGGGCGTATGATTATCTGAAATTTTCCTCACACAAAGTTGTTAAATATTGATTTTCAGGTCATCACAACACAGTTTTCCATGAAAAATGGCTCCTATTAAGAGAATACTTGATCCTTTTCCGTCTTTTTCGGTGTGTGTTGGTTGGCCGCCATACTTCACAGCACTCGCTACGATATTTAAAATTAAATATAAATATATATATATATATATATATATATATATATATATCCTTTTTACTTTTTATTTTTTTAAATCCGTAATTTGAGACAACATTCCATACTGATCGTTAATTTCCATACCAATTACGTAAAATCCGTACTAGTTGGCAGCTCTGATAAATGCATGTCTTTATTTACTTCTGAACTTTACTACCAGAGACACTGGGTCATGACATTAAAATATTTTTCTTTTCCGCATCCTCCTAGTACCAAAATAATTACAAACTGGATGATGATTTAATGAAATGGAATTTTTAAAATGTATTTTTAGGTCAAGCTCATTATTCTATTACATAAATTGTGCAACAACCAGTCAATAGCATTCACTGTCTTTTAATTGATTTGTACTTCTACAATAAAATGTATAGTGTGTGGTAAAATGGTAAATGACTGAGTAAAAAGATTTGATCACCTTGTAATGTACTGATATGCAAGTTTCTACAACTCTTCTGAATTGAAGAAAGTTGTGAAATGTTTATAATTATAAGTTATAACCGTAATGAGTGCTACTCCAGGATGTACAGATTTGACAGTTTTTGTGTTCCTACTTAAGAAAAAAAAAAGAGGAAAATTTGCCTCTGTTCTTAAACCATTTTATCATTCAGAGTTTAATACAATTTTCTTTTCACATATTGAGGGAAGTGGTAAAGGATCAAATTCATGCATGATTGCACATACACTTTGGTTTTTTCTTCAATTTTTGTACAAAACTTACAGTCACACTACCGGTAAGTTCTTTATCACAAGATGTACATGAACTGTAGGTGTAAAATGTACATTGGTGCAACTTTGGTTCATGTATTTAGCAAAGTTTTGCAGGTAAGTCTGTCTACCTGCCCAGCCACCTATCCCAGGAAGATGAAGACACATACACTGGTATTTTGTCCCATGGATATATTAGTCTGACTGCATCATTTAGAGTACATCTACACCAGTCTTTGATTCTTAACAAATATCAAGAAACACTAATCTTCAATATGAATTATGCTAATTACTACAGGATTTGTATCAAGAAATGAGATAACCAGATGATGACCAAGTTGATGTGAATTTTTGTTTAAACAGTAGAGGATTAACTGGCCATGCAGAGGTATTTTGGCTCAGTCAGTAGAGCGTCTGCCTCACAACCGGGAGGTCATGGGTTCAAACCCCAGCCGCGTCATACCAAAAGAGGTTAAAAGACGGGAGTTGCTGCTACCTTGTTTGGCGTTCATCAATATTAGGGATAGAGCAACGACGATCTGGCGCTGCTCAGTGGCTGCCGGGCTCACGATCAATTGGGCAAAAAGAATTTCCATTTTTTTGGTTTAATAAAATTTGGAGTGGACTTTAAAAGATTATTATTATTATTATTTCCAATAACAACACCTTTCTCTTCGTGTTGGGCCACATGTGACACCCACACACACAAACACATATCACACCAACGCCCACATCCACGCATCACACCCACATAAAACATCGTTTATCACACACGCACAAATTACAAACACACGCACACACATCACCCTCAACGCACACCCACATATAACACCTACACACACGCACACACACACAATCATACACTTTACACAACACAACACCTGCAAAGTACACCCACAAAGCAGCCCATATGCTCACAAAAGCATAAATAATTTCTCCAAATACACCACCTCAAAACATTTTGATTTTCAGTCCACTTAATATACATGCAAGTATGACCAGTATTTGGAAAATATTTTGCCTGAATATTAATGTCCCCAGTTTACTACCCGTATTTGTATGAGTGTTCTGAAATTTGATCAGGAATATGTAACATTTTCTAACAAGTTTTCAAAAATTGTTAACTAAAGCTATTTTCACAAAAAAGAATCTTCCATAAAGTGCAAAAATATCAGTGTGTCGTAATTCATATATTTTGCAGAATTGATTTTGCGCAAACCGGGACAACTTGAAAATTCATTTACATTAAAGGATCTGGTTTTACAGTAATCCATTTGTAATTTTCTCCCAATCATCCATTCACAGACTGGTCATAAGAAAGGCATATAGTGTTTGAATCCATCTCACCTCCATGATCTGGCTATGCTTCTCGTAAAACTTGGCAAACTCCACCCACAGCGTGTGAAGCTTCCCTGTCGCTAGCTGAGGGGTCACCGTCTGAACAGCCTCTGTGTAGGTGTTAATGACCTGGTGCACAAGAGAGGACAAAGACATGCATGTAAATGTACATGTAGATGATGAAATGAAGAAAAAAATGTGAGGCACTGTCTGAACACCCTCCCTGAAAGTGTTCATTACCTAACAGAAGCTCCAGCGACAATTAGTCTAGGTCTAAAACTAATCAAATTTGTATCTTTGACAGAGAGTTGAACCCTATATCTACATGTTACTCTATAACTCAATTGCAACCCAAGTCCAAGTGACCTCTCTCTTTCTTTCTTTCTTTCTTTCTCTCTCTCTCTTTCCCTCCCCCTCTCTCTTTCTCCTTCTCTCTCTCTCTCTCTCTCTCTCTCTAGTAGTAGTACCGTAAATCTCTGTGTATAAGACACACTTTTTTCCCCGCCGAAATTTTTTTTGAAAGACAGGGGTGCATCTTATACACAGGTATAATTTTTTAATATTTTTTTTAAATTTTTTTTTTTTTAAGTGTCGATTTATGCCTCTCCGCCTGCACTGTGCCTCGCAATGTCTCCCAGATCAGTCATACAAGTGTGTTGACTCACAACTCTGAAACTAGAACAACACTACCTGTATGGCCAGATTTCTGTTTGGACTTAGAGGAAAATTTGTCTGTCATCTTTAGTTTTAAAACAACATTTTTATTATTATATGTGACAAGTTCACAAGCACAAATCTGCGCCTTCAACTGCACCTCGCAGTAAAATAAAGGTCCCTCCCCGCGTGGGTTTTTTAACACGGACCTGGCTTGCTGTCTACGAAGTTGGCCCCCCCCCCAAAAAAAGGGTGTGGCTTACACACAGTTGCATCTTATACACGGAGATTTACGGTAGTAGTAGTAGTATTAATATTATCTACCGTAAATGAATTGTGCATTCAACTTACTTCTTTAGGCTTCCCCTCAAAGAGTTTAGCCCTCTTGTGCCACTCATGGACATTGTGGGGATTCTGCCTCAATAGGACACTATTCAACAACAGAGGGCGTCTGTCCATCAGGTCTTCAAACCGTTCCAGTCTCAGCTCTATGTCGATGTCATCTAGACAGATAGAAATGAAGAAAAAAAATTCTTCTTATTAGAATCAGTTCAATTTCATTTAAGAAATGGTTTATGAGATAACACATTTTGCAGCGATAAGCTAAATGGCATATGTTTATACAACATTTAAAAATAACACTAAACATTCTCATCAAATACCATAATATACAAATTTGTTATAAATGTTGTCTAATTACAATTCTTTACAATATAAAGATAAAATACATCATTCTTTCTGGGAAAACCCTATACGAATACTATCAATAAAAAGCTAAATAACTATCCTAATTAATTTATTGTTAAACCCACTAAACATAAACAGTTCGATCGATTCAAATCATTTGCAGCTCTATCTAAAGAGATAGGAGTTTGTAAGTTTACAAGTAATTGAAGGATTTGTAATTAATCCAGATAAATTAAAACTAACTGGATGAGAGGACAAAATGTTCTGTTTCCAAAAACCATGCTATTGCTCAGAGACACTTCTCTACAAGGATGAAGTTTCAACGGTATAAAGGCACTTTTTCTTCCATGTCGACTGGACTAGCACAAAATAATAATAATAATCTAGACTTATAAAGCGCTTAATACAGAATACCGTCTCTAAGCGCTTCACAGATATTATAACCCTGTCATCGGTTTCATTCACCCACAATGTGCACCATCTCTACTCCCTGGGGAATATCCCTACCATATGGTCACCGTAAGGGCATAGGAAATTACTAACACATGCTTTCACCATCCTACCACGGTTCCCATTTCTCTCTTGGGTATTGAGCAGCAAATGTAGATTAATGCCTTGCCAAAGGACATTAGTGCCGTGTCAGGGATTAAACCATGACCTTTGAAGTGCTTAAACCACTCGACTAATCAAGCTTACCATCTTCCGTTGAACCAGATTCCGCAGAGGTTTCCATCTTTGCTTTCAGCATGCTCTCCTCAAACTGAGCATAGGCATCAAACACCTGCAAGTACAACCAAAAAATAAAATAAATGTAGACTGATAATATGGATTTCATAGTGTTTAAAGTACAGTTCTGGGCCCTGTTTCATAAAACTTGATTTCAATCACAAGTTACAATAATTGTTATAAGCTATAGAAATCATGGCATCGGATTGGCTGAGAGCAAATTTGTCATAGAAATTTAGCATTTGCTATTGAAAACAAGTTCGGATTCAGGCTTACCCCCAAAGACACAATGTATGCACATTTTCCACTCCCTGAGTGGCATTGGTAGATTCCGTGTGGTTGTGCAAAAAGTCATGTGCACTTTTAATGTGTATATTAGAGAAAACAAACATGTGGCATGAAAGTTTGGTCCGACACTTAATAGCTGTTACTTGTTATATTTCAAATATGAGTGCATTTGAAGAGCTGTCCTTTTGGGGGATATATATTTTTACGATACTCTTCTTCAGTAACATAAAAAGAATGAAAAAGCTCCAAAATGATTTTTATCACCTTTCCCAGAACTCAACCTTCTCTTTAATACAGACATTTTTAAGCACTTTACATAATTATACTACATGTATCTTTGTAGATATAATGTACTATATTGAATGCACACAATATGTGCACTCTCTCCACTCCCTGAGGGTCATCATGAGGGCATAAGGCAATTTCATTCACAGTATCTTTCTGCATCCTACCAAGTTCCCTTTATTTCCCATGTACATGGTATAGTTAAGATAGATTTATAGTGCATTATAGTGCCTTGCTAAAAAACATAAGTTCCTTGCAAGGGGCTTGAACTCACAAACAGAGCCTATTTTACTAACGAGGAAAAAAATAAAAACTTTACGTATGACCTAAAAACCTGAAATCAAGAGTAAGGAGTTATTGTAATGACATGATTGCAGGGCCCTCAGGGAGAACAGTATGAATACTGATGAGGCTACCCTGGGTAACAAGACATATTATTATTATTATTATTATTATTATTATTATTATTATTATTATTATTATTATTATTATTGTTTGTTAATCTTACCTGGGTGAAATCCCTGACAGTTTTCACTGTAAAGATGGCTTCTTCATAGATGTCCCTTGCCTGAATAAAAGAAATTTAAAGATAAACGATAATGTAATAGTTGCACAGGTATTATAGTCCAGAATCTTGGAATACCAAAACAAAATTAAAAGGTGGCCTTATTTGTACTTAAATAGTTCCATCAAATTCCCTTTTTTTTTAATTGAGCAACATATTATGGTGCCCACCTGTCAGAGATCTACTACTTTAAATGAAATAAAAAATTCAAAACATACATCACAAATTCAATCTAAAATCTAAGGTTTTCCACATTGAACACAGGTTTGTTATTTTAGTCCTATCAAAAACAAGGTTTCTTATTAATCTGAAAATAAGAAAAAAGTCTTTTGGTGATTTAATACTTAACATCCTTGTTTGAATAAAGACATTTTACACTCATTAATAGTTTCTAGTTTCTCATTAACAATCTTATCTAAAGTGATCAGTTATATATATATATATATATAGTTCCCTTTTTACTTCGTAGGGCTAGCTGCCTACTTAACTCTTTCTATGCCAACACAAATAATCTCCCTGTGCCACGTTGTATTTAACATGGGATAGATAAACCAAAGCTTCAAGATCCATACAGCTCCCAGAGCAAGATTAATCTAAACTTGGGGGTGTTTCACAAAGATCGAACTTAACTAAGTTGGACTTAGAGAGCCATTTGTAGCCTTGAAATAAAATATATTCAAAAGTGAAAATTTAAATATTTTAGACTTTTTATAAATTCCACATCAAGAATATGAAATCTCCTTGATAAAAGAAAATATGAATGATTTGTATCAACATTTTTTACCTTTTAAAATAACTTATACAACATATTTTCATAGATGCTAATGGCTTTCCATAATTGTTAAGTCTAACATAGAGTTAAATTCAACTAAAGCAAAGAGTTAACGAAGCACTCACCTTCTCAAAGTGACCGCTCCTGATGTAGTAGTCAGCCAGAGAGCACCACAGTTTCCCCCTCTCATCGCTGAAGCGTTTGATCCCTCCCCGGATAATGGGATCGACCTTGAGCGACGTGACCTTGGTCGGGTGCTTGCAGATCAAGTCACAGAGGTCATGCCACAGCTGTATAACGGAATATTATAAAAATGATATATTAATGATAATAATAATAATAATAACAATGATAATAATTAGGATAGTAACAACATTAATTATTATTATTTATCATTACAATTACAATAATCTGAGATTATATGGAGTCAATTATGTAAATCTCTTAACTACTGTTCGGGGAACAATGCCTCCACAAGGCCAATTGGCCTTATTTTTTAGTTCCCTAGTTTCATTTTCTTATATATTGCAAATGCTTATTATTGTATATATCTTTGAATTGTTTTTATTGAAAATGGAAATTGAAATTGAAATGAATGAAACAAATTGAACGAATTGAATTACATCTACAATGAGTCAAGGACACCATTCTCATTGTAAGGGTGGACTGTGGGTGGGTAGTGCTATCGTGATGTGAACCAAGGCTTGTGCTGTGGACGTCCACTGGCACTCATTGCATCTACATCTGCAGTCAGTTGGGGCAATCTACCAGAGGCCTTTCCTCGTCTTGTTGCCATGACTCCTACACATACCAATAGTAAGCATTTCCCGTGTCATAACTAAGCCGCTACTTGATTTTACACATGAAAGCTGATCAAAGTCTAACCATTTCAGGGGTGCAACGCAACTCTTTCAAATCGACTTTTAATGAGAACACTGGGGGTGTTTCACAAAGACTAAGATCGACTTTAAGTTGGACTTAACTATGTCAGGCCGTTCATGCCACTGGTTACTCTCACCGTTATGAACTTTAGATAATACTTTTTCCTTCAATAATGAATTATCAAAAAGTGTGAATTCTGTATGTTGTGACCATAATTTGTATGTCCCTTGAAAGACAAATGGCAGTAAATGGTGAGAGCAAACAGTGGCATGAAAGGCCTGCCATAGTTAAGTCCAACTTAAAGTCGATCTTAGTCTTTGTGAAACGCTCTCCCCAGGTCTAAGTGCCTCACCTGGTGGTTTGATTTTCCCTCTTTGGACACAAAGGCCTCCTGATTTACGATGTCTGCCAAACGAACAGCGCCCTCGTCCAAGCGCAAAATGTCAACCAGGTACTCAATGTACTCCTCAGCATTCTCAGAACACAGCTGCAAAAATGAAGAAAATGTACATCCTGAGCATCAATAATCGTAACAATTTTATGGGCATGAAAAACCTCACATTATTCTTCTTCTCATATCAACGTTGTATGGACAAGCATGCTGTACAACTCTCGATATCGCCAATAGTACCCCCAAATGTATGGATGTTAGTTACTTTCACGACCCCATTTCAAATGCACTCTGAGATAGCTTGGTGACTTTCTCGCTGCCGGCTTTTTTGGTGTGACTGCACTTTGCTGTCCGGTCTCGGCCGCCATAGTGCGGCCGTTAGTCACCGATCTAGCTGTCTATACAGTGTGATCCAGAAAAAACGTAACCAAGAAAAAATTATGTTTTATTATAACTTGTGTCACACGATCTCTAACATACCTTGAGGTACCTCCTGTACACCCGGACGGCCGTCTCCTGGAGCGGCATGGAGCGGACAAACTTGAGGTAGAGGGGCCAGATCCTGTGATGCTGGGAGATGGGCATGGCCCTCAGGGCGCGGTCGAACGTCCGGCGCGTCCGGGCGACCTTGCACTGGTCCATCAAGAACTGGCAGTAGTCCAGCCAGATTCGGGGCATCTGGAAAATAAAGGTCAGGTGGCATTCAATGATGACTTTTTTTCTTTTTAGCAATCCTAGGGGTGATAGTGAGCACTAAAAAAAAAAGGTTTATTTTTTTTCCTCAACCACGCCCCCCTTGAGTAAAAAAAGAAGAAGAGGATTCGGGGGAAAAAATGGCTTCTAACAACATTCCCCCCTTTTGAGTAAGATAAATTGGGGAAAAATAGGGGGAAAATAGGAGAGATTAGAGAAAATAAGGGAAAAATCGGGAACAAATCGATAAACCGACTCAAATCCGGTAATTATCAGACCTGCAATCCTCAGGTTCCAGGGTTTACTTTTATTCTTTTTTTTTATATACATACGGTAAAACTGGTCTTAGTGTCTTCCTGTGCGGGCCACCCGTCTATGGTGGGTACCTCATTTGCCTCCCATTAGAACGAGGATGGATCTTATACCAATGGGCACCAGTGCATAGACTTGGTTTTGAACCTGGGACCTCCAGGCTACCAGACCACTGAGCCATCGCACTCCACTACTGAAATTGAACGTCCTTGACTCACCTTGTGCATGAAGACCAAGGCTCTCTCAAAGGCATTGTTGACATCCTCGTATCCAGGGTCCGTGATGCAACGGCCCTTGATCGCCTTCCTTCTCAGCTTCAGGTAGTTATACCAGAGCTTGTAGCTGTAATAAAGACAATATTTTTGGCATATTAATATCACTCTTGAAATGATACTTTTAAAGGCATCGTTTAACAATGTTGAATCTGAGATGCATGGCCCAAACGCATTATCAGTGTCTTTGATCTGGTGTTACATTGAAGCCCTAAAAAAATTGCGCTTCAAAATGACCATGAAGTGCCTCAAAAAAGCTAAAAATCTTTGAGTGACCGGTTTTACTATACTTGTTTTCCCCAATAGACTGTAGTGTTATGAAAACCGTTAGGAAAACGCAAAATTTGTTTTAGATTTCCAATCATAAATATCTTGATAATCAGACAGGCTTGTAAAAGTCATGGGGTTCCTGACTGACCGAAAAGTCTATAATTATCATTGAAGCATGAGCTAAATCCAGGATTTTGTTTCAGAATCTGAGATGAAGTTACCCGATCCCTTTAATATCACACTTGAGATGATGCTTTTAATGGTATTCAAAAACCTCTGCAACAACCTCAGTTTTTTTTACAAGAAACTCTTAGGAAAAGCACCTTTGGCTTGGGGGCACCCATTGTAAAAATTGTAACAATTGTAAAAAGGGTCCGTGATGAAACAGCCCTTGATGGGGTGGGGGGGGGGGGGGGGGGGTCGGATAAGAGCACATATATTTGTTTGAAACCAAAGCGTCTAAACCCTAAAAAAATAGCAAAACTATTTTTGAGGAAAAGCATTATACTGAACTGAAGAAAGAATAATAACTTTATATTGGCTCATACTAATACTGATACGGGCTAAAGACAATGTGGTATCAGCACAGAAAGATCAGGTATTTGTATAGGTATTCCAAAATGACATTCTGATCGATGATCAACATTTTGTTCTGTTATCATATTTATATATGCATAATACAACTGATCTTTATGATTTCTTAACGTGACATAGCTTCTTCTCCCCCTGCAAATAAAAAAGAAAACAAGGTTATTTAATAAAAGATCATGCAACAAAATGATCATTGTGATTCAAATTGATGCAAGGATTTTTTTTGAATCAGCAATGCTTTTCACCAGAATCTTCTTTGTAAAAACGACTTTTACAAATCTTAGCCATGCAATTCTGCCACTGTGTTGTAAGATCACTTTCAGATTTGGAGAAGTGTATTCTTCAATGAGTATTTTAATTTGAATGGAACGTCTCACCTCAGTAAGCATGGCTGAGATTTGTAAAAGTTGTTTTTACGAAGAAGATTCTGGTGAATAGCAGTGCTTATTCAAACAAATATTCGCATCAATTTGAATCACAATCATTATTTGTTGCTTAATCCCTTTTAATGACCTTGTTTTCTTTCTTGTTTGCAAGGGGAGAAGATATGTCACGTTAAAGACATCATAAAGATCAGTGTTGTATGCGTATACACAGGCCCCGCAGGCGTAATTTTTTTTTACACGCTAGCCTGGCCATTTCAATGATAAATACCATGGAAGCGACTAACATTAGAGTCTAGCAGCCTACATGCGAGGTATTACAGATGTACATGTACATCATGACATGCATGCATAGCAACCATCAGATGCAGACCTAGCTGGCCCTTGTAAATGAGACGGCCATCGCAGCCATCGGGCGATGGAATTCAAAAGTTTAATTTAATTGTGTCACTGGCAGGTCAGGGGGGGGCCGGGGCCATTTTTTATTTATTTTTTTTTTTTGAGGTAAAATTTATGTTACTATCCCTATTTTTTTATTACCGGTTTGTGAGACTACGGGGGGGGGGGGGGGGATGGTAGAACCGGCCCGTGGATCCGCGCCTGCCTCCCCCCCCCCCCCCTTTCCTTACATGCAGGGCATGATAGTACAGGCAGAAGCTTCTAAGGACAATATCTAACAGAGTGGCCTCTGTTGATTCCCACATTGGGAATTTGTGTTGCTTTCAATCTATGATCTAGTTTGTATTTATTATGTTTATTCCCATTGTTTGTGACACTGAAAATCTGAAATGAACCAAGAGTACACTACCGGTAATGGTTTCTGAGAGGTACTTACATGTACATGAACCTGGACAAGACGGTCCAGAATTACTTTTTTCTCTTTTCAAAGTTGTCCCCAATTTGTAACTTTTATGTATTCACACTATTGGGAAAGTTTTACATTACAACGTTCCTACAAACGTAAAGCACATGTAACATTTTTCCCCCCTACCTTCCTCATAGATGAGATGTATTCACATTTGTGGGAAAGTTTTACATTACAACGTTCCTACAAACATAAAGCACATGTAACTCCCCCCCCCTACCTTCCTCATAGATGAGATGAATTCACACTTGTGGGAAAGTTTTACATTACAACGTTCCTACAAACGTAAAGCACATGTAACATTTTTCCCCCCTACCTTCCTCATAGATGAGATGTATTCACACTTGTGGGAAAGTTTTACAATACAACGTTCCTACAAACGTAAAGCACATGAAACTTGTCGATTTTTCCACCTACCTTCCTGGTAATTCCTTGAGGGCTCTCTCATAGATGAGATGTATTCACACTAGTGGGAAAGTTTTACATTACAACGTTGCTACAAACGTAAAGCACATGTAACTTTTTTTTTTCCACCTACCTTCCTGGTAATAGGCCAGTTTCGTAATGTATTCAGAGACCTTTAAATCGCATTACGTAATCGGAGGGTCGGACAAGCAAAGAACTCGCGGTGCGTAGCAGACTACACTTTGCGTGCACACCATACATGACTGTATTCGCTAGGTGTGATTGTATCGTTTGTTTTCGCTATTTTGAGAGAGAGAGAGAGAGAGAAGAAAAAGGAGGCAGTTTCAAACTTAATAAATATCTTTGAGATGTGATTTTGTTCTTCATACATTTGATCTTTAAAATCGCTGAGTCTTAGGCAAGAATAATAGAAAAGCATTGCTGGTACAGAACTAGCGATTTACATCTTGCAGCTAAACCTGTTCGGCCAAGTCCCCGGTACAGGCAGCGCACGATACCCCCTCAAAAAGAAGAAAAACGAGGTCGATGATACAAGCGATATTGGCTTGAAAGCCAGTGATGAAATAGAAAGCGAAGCACCAAAATATAAGTTAGCTAGCCGATATCGGTAATTTCCATTCAATTTTGCATTTACCTTAGCTTGAATCTGAGAACAAATTAGGACGTAGAAATGAAAGAAGTGATGAACTATTTTCCACTCGTTCGCACACACAGTCACCTCTGCTTGCAGAAGCGTGCGCGCGTACCACGTGTTCGTGTTCGTGTAGGCGCGATTCACATTTTCAAAATGAAAACAATTTTACGAATTAAAAAATGTTTGTGAAACGCCTCGATACGGACTATTTCAAGGCGGACGAGAAACGGCTAACGAGAAGCAAGCACTGACCGCAGAATCAATATTATTAAAAAAGGCAACGAGAAATAATGACAATTAAGGTAATAATATAATATATAAGGTCTTTGTTAATAAAATAATATTTATAAAATAATATCGTCCGATGACAAAGAGCTAGAATAAGAATGATGAACAATGATAAACAAATAATTTTGAAAGGAAAAAATGAAGAAAAACAATGAACAAGGAAAAAGAATGATAGAGCAATGGAAAAAGGGAATAATAAAAGTAATAAAAAAAAACCTTATGATGGCAAGGAAGAAGAATCAGGATGATGAATAATTTTATTGTTTAGAATAAGATTAGGAATTAAGTTTGATTTTCATAAAATAAAAGTTAATAGTCTAGTATTAGACTACAATTATGCCGGACCTTCGTTATTCAACTTCAAGAAGCAATTATTATTATTTAAAAAAAACATTTAAAAATAAAACTGTTATTACATTTTCTATTAGATCTGTAGACTTCTACTTTTTATTTGTTTATTATTTATATATTTTTTCTTTTTGTTCAAGTTGGGTTGTTCTGTCTTTTTGCGTCGGTTTGACCTGTATAATCTAGTCACAAGTCGCTATCATAAGCTGCCGAGAGCTAACTAGAGGGAGGATTGTACTCGAGCTTCTCCAGGCCACATAATCTATGGCCATCGGGAAATATCAATCGAAAGTCTTCAAAACTCTTAAAAGCCTTCAGTTTTCGACAATCATAAATGCATGGTCCGCCATATTCTCTACTAGATAATTGAATACGTCATAGGTCCCAAAGTCAGGAATATCGTCAAACTTAAGGGAGGTATGTAACTAGTTCACTCAACGAAAATCCTGCCCGTTGTAATTTCCCCATACAGTCACGTCTACCGAGTGACACGGACCCCGTAGGTCAGGGGCTACGGGCAGGCTAGTCCGCTACTGCGGACGCTAATTTAACGAGTCTTTTCTCGGGTGTATACCGTAGTCGAAACTCCTCTTTTTCTTAGAAAATATTGCAGCTGCCTGAAACTCAGCTTGATGAATGGCAAGTTGGAAGACATTTCCGGCCAGAACAGAAATTCATATGTATACACGCAGTTTTGATAGAAAGATATGAATGCAATTTAACGGCAAGAACCGACAGTCTAATACACAATGCACAGATTCAAAATGGCGATTTGACAAAGCTTGTCGGGCTTGGTTACAGTAACCGCGCATTACGTAACCGCCGAAACTGGCCTATTCCTTGAGGGCTCTCTCATACATTTAGATGAGATGTATTCACACTAGTGGGAAAGTTTTACATTACAACGTCGCTACAAATGTAAAGCACATGTAATTTTTTTTTCCACCTACCTTCCTGGTAATTCCTTGAGGGCTCTCTCATAGATGAGATGTATTCACACTAGTGGGAAAGTTTTACATTACAACGTTGCTACAAATGTAAAGCACATGTAACTTTTTTCCCCCCTACCTTCCTGGTAATTCCTTGAGGGCTATCTCTCATACATTTAGATGAGATGTATTCACACTAGTGGGAAAGTTTTACATTACAACGTCGCTACAAATGTAAAGCACATGTAACTTTTTTTTTCCACCTACCTTCCTGGTAATTCCTTGAGGGCCCTCTCATAGATGAGATGTAGTCCTGCCGGGGGGCCTTTAGATTTGTGCTCGGTATAACGCAGCCAACACTTGACAGAGAACGGATGACGTAAGATCTCCTCCTCATAGGCCAAGTCATCCTCTTCCTAAGGGCACAAACAAAATTAATAAATACAAATAAATGAATAAATGAATAAACAAATAATTGATTAAATACAATTTAAGTTAAGTTTCAAGTTTTTATTTCAATTCAAATCCATAAAAAAAACATATAAGATACAGATACATACAATATAGAAAACACAGAACACACAATTGTAGAGGTGTTGTGGTCTAGTGGATATGCAAGTCGCCAGACTGTGAACCTCAGCGGGTTGGAATCCCTGCAACAGCACCGATGTCCTTTGGCAACTCTATATTTTGTCTTTACAGAGGACTAGCACTCCCGATACTAGAGTATGGCATTCCAGCTTGGCACCCAATGACATGTTCCCAGGGAAACAAACTTGAACGGATCCAGAGGACCACGCGTATTGCACTGAATCAATCTCGTGGAGTGGTGCCATACAACGAGAGACTCCGCTCTCTCAATTGGTAATTCACTAGTTTCTCGTAGATACAACCTTTTGTGTTCATTTGCCATGAAATGTCTATACGGTCTATGTGATTGATTTCAGCTCTGCTTGATAACATGCTCATCAATCCTCGCCCCCCCCCCCCACACTCTGTCCTTTCGCCATCTTCCTTCTCGTACTAACTCTCTGTTCTTCTCTCCTTCAAGGCGACTTCCAAGACTTTGGGACACTCTTCCCATCATTGTCAGAGATGAGGCAGTGGTATCCTCTCTGTCTTCTTTTCTTCGGGTCTCAAAAGCAGCAATATTAGATAGTGCCTAGTTGTAGTGTTATCTCATCCGGTTATCCATGTACATGTATCTATATTACCTCACTTTATATCCTCTGACTAGTTTCCATTTATTTTTCTTAATAGATATCTTGCCATGATGCTGGACTATATATATATTACATATAACAATTGTATTGTACTTAATTACTTTAACTTCTTTATTAAATATTAATAGGCTTACCGTACTGATATAAACATGATTTGTTCAGGCCTACATGTATATAACATTGAGCAAGGTATTATTATTATATTCTCTGTATACTTGTATTTTTTTAATCATTTATACACTTACATTTTGATACTGTTTTAGGCCCTTGCATACTGTAGGCTTTGTATCCTGCGTCTTTAACTAAGTACATTATGTCTGATTTCAAAGATTTGACTCCACCCGGTTGAAGATACCAGCCTCCCTTTCTCTTTAATTCTTCATTACTTTAGTATAATTAGGTATCACAGCTAAAGTTTGAAAGTATCTACATTTCATTTCCCCTGCCAATTTCATTTTAGAGCACATGGAAAGAGGAGTTTTGATACCTCATTTGTCAAATTTGAATAAGTACTTTTGAAAATATGGCCACTTACATAAGAAACGAAATGGTCAAATTTTGCGTAATTAGGCTATAACTGACAATTAGCCATTTTCAAGGTGACATAATTTTGTAATTAATTGATGAATCACCTTTCTTTTCAAGAAATCTGTTCTCTGTATGGATTTCTACATGCCTATTTTTTTCCAGCTTCTTTAGACAAATATTTTTTTTTGTGGAATTTTTCAAATAATTAAATGAAGCCCATTTTGAGGCGTGTTACAAATGGCTATTTTTGCGTCGCCGGAACAAGTTTTCATGGGTTTTGAAACATGGCTAGATTTAAGAGTGTCTATGAAGTGGGGCTGAATTTCGACATATCTGGGGTATGTATATAGCTTAATCATTTCTGTAAGATTGAACCATCAAATCCATTTAAATTAATTTTAAATGGCATTTGAAAAAGGCTCTAAACTCTTAAAACTTCATATTTTAAAGCACCCTTAAGCTTTTTTTTGTGTTTTCAAGTCTGCCTAAATTGAAAACCGTTAATGGTAGGGGAATGAATTTTTGCACATCAATAGAAAGTATGGCAGTGGCGGATCCAGGGGGGGGGGGGGGGCACAGGGGGCACGTACCCCCCCCCCCCCCGGCCAAAAAAATATGCTAAAATCAGCCCTAAATTCCCCCAAAATGGACTGAAAAACAGGGACGTGCCCCCCCCCCCCCTCACGGAGAAAATTAAAAAATTAAAAAATTTCTTGACCCCCTTCCCCCCCAAAAAAGTGCCCTCTTATCAAAGATTACACAAGTTTGTTCTTGAATTTCTTAAAAAGTCACTTTGAAATTCAAAGTTCACTCGCATGACGTGTGAGAAAAATTGCGAGTGGAAAAACACAAACATGTATTATTGGTCTTGTGATCGCTTTAAAATCTGTTTAGGTTACGATAGCATAATAATTCCGTCGAAATATATATGTTTTTACTAATTTGTTCGCCAAATGCTGCAAATCCTGCCTCAGTTTCGATATTTGAAGCCTCAGATTCATGCTCCGTTTCGGATCTTGATGGGACGGCAAGCGGCGGGTGCGGTGATGCGACACGTGGCCGCCACGTTGCCCGTCGGGTCGCCGTGCGAAGCTGGGGGCTTGCTCGCTGTAGTCACTCTCGCTCAGTGCGTATTATACACAGAGTACAGCTGTACCGGATTCGCGCTCTAGCGCCATCTAGCGGTCATTCTTAATATTTACATGATCGTATTCTCCAGTAAATTCTCTTTCTTCTCGTATCAAAATTGAATTAAAAGTATGTTTTTCTGATATAGAAAAATTGTTTCAAACTTTTCACTCTGATTTTTCACGATCTTTTTGAAACATACCCCCATCAGTTTTTATATGAAAATAAAGCTTAAGATGTGCTCTTTCCAACCAGTGGATTTTTAAAACTCAAAGACGAATGGCGTTCAAGCGAACTGAGCTAAAACTAGGGATACAAATCGGCCGTCAAAAAAAAATGGCGACAAACGAAGTGAGACCGTACGAATTAGAGGGTAAATCTCAAGCAACTGTGTCGTAAGTAATTAATGGATTTTGATGAAAATGACATGACATGAAAGACAGAATCCTGAGCTTTCGAGAGACATATAATTTTATAATATTTATTTTTTCCATGATATGAAAATCTTCCTTCACAAAGAGAGAATTTGCGTGGTTCAGCTCTGTGTGTCCCCACTCAACGCAGCTCTTCTGTGATACCTAGTATAATGCTGCTTGTATCATGATTTTAATTTCCTCTGTACTCCTAAATAGGCTAAACGATATCCTTACTTGTAGGAATATGCGATATGTAATAAATGTGTAGTTTTAGTTTTAGTTTTTGGAGGGAGGGGGGGGGGAGTAAGTTAGGGGGAGTTAAGATGTATTTTTTTGTAAAACAATGTGCAATATTGTTTGTGTGTATGTCAATGTTATGTTTACATCTAAGATGATTTGGGAGCAACCTGTGAGGGCTCACATGCCTCCAGGTAATAGCGTTGAATTTCACTTTTGTGAGCCCTGGCCCACACGTTGCTCCCTTCCTTTTCCTCTTGTATTGTTTATGTATTGCATGATCTGTCAAAATGTCATTGTATTGTGCTTTTAAGATTGGCCTAATAAATAATAATAATAAAAAGACAAAAGTTTTAGTCATTCCAAAAATCAACTTAGTCATCATCAATTGTTCAAATAATGGTCATGAGATACAGTCATTATATTTCTTACCACTTTTGTGTCAATTTTCTTATCTTTTTTGGAGTAATTTTCCTAAAAAAAGACATTAAAATATTTTTCTCACAGGTTTCACGGCAAACCGCTGCACAATTACATTGCAATTACATACCGTACCGACGAAGGGGTGCGGGCGTGGAAGCTAAGGCTGTGCACGACAACAGTGCAATGAGGTACCCGAGTACACTCCCAGGCTTACAAGCAAATACTTGAATATTCGGACGCCATGTTTTTTTATAATTTTTTTGATTTTTTTTTTTTTTGATTTTTTTTGGATTTTTTTTTTAATTTTTGATTTTTTTTTTGCCATCACCATACCGCTGGAGTACTATCCCAGGTCCGTCGCCAAAAACGCATGCAATTTTACTTCGAGTTGCAGTTGAAGGCGCCGATTTAATAATAATAACGACAGTCAACAATGCTGTTTTAAAAACCAAAGATGGCAGAATAATCCATTTTCCTCCAAGTCCAAACAGAAATCCGGACATTTGGTCCCAGTTTCTGAGTGGTGAGTTTGACAGTGCTTGAATTGGAAACATTTTTACCGACGGCACCATGCCAGCGGCCACCGCTCTCCCTGGCACGGTTAAGCGTCGGCCTTGACAGTGCCAGGTGACTGGGATTTTTTTTTTTTTTTGCGGCCGAATATTTGAGTACGAGAAATCGTACCCGAGTTGTTGGCAACAGTGCGGGTACTCGAGCATTCAACTACACGTCGCAGCCCTAGTGGGAGCGTGCGTGAACTTATCGACTGTAACTTCACGCACGCGGGTCTGCCTGCAATGGTATTGTAATTGTGCGGCGGTTTGCCGTGAAACCTGTAAGAAAGTGTATATTATAATGACTTGGTTTTTAGGAAAATTACTCCAAAAGAGACAAGAAAATTGACATGAAACAGGTAAGAAACATAACAAGTTTTAAATCATGACCTTTATTTGAACTATTGATGAAGATTTAGATCTCGTTGATTTTTGGTGTGTTTTATTAGGCTTTCTCCACGCCGGAGTTACGGGTCAAAAATGGATACGAAAGTACACTAGTACCACACAATAATGACAAGAAAATTTTTGTCATTTTCAAGTGAACTATATTACTGGTACTTATAGTTAATATAACTTATATTATAACATGATTGACCCTACACATACACATAATCAGTCATACTCATAGATTTAATCAAACAATTACACAAACTAAAAAAACAAAAGTAGATCTAGTCTAGGGTCTAAATAATAAGAAACAACAAAAAATCACCAAAATATGCATCTTTGTCGTATTTGTTGAATGGCATGAAACCAAGACAAGGTCACACAAGAGCCGTTTCAACTGTTATTGTCTTTGTGAAGTTTGTCACTTGTCAGTTGTCAACATCAACACTAAACAGTCAACGACAACAGCTTCATTTCAATTTCAACAAATTCACGCCGGTGACCTGGAGTTAAGAATTTATAATATTCCTAAACAAGAGCAGTCTTACTTAGTTAACATATACTATGCAAGATGAGATCATATTTTAGCTCAATATCAACAGTTTGAATGACGTTTAGTTACAAACAAAAGTAAATAAAAATAGGCTTTTGCTTTTTCTCATTACCAGAACACCGCGCCGGTAAGCGTCGAGCGGTCATTCGAGCTGATGGTCCCCGCAACTCACGGCTATATTCATAGCAAAGCCGATGAGAAACTCATCCGGAGGGCTCGACCGAAAGGTCTAGATCTACATCAAACAAACAAACATAGAAGAAAAGAATACTCACAAATATCAAATCTCTCGAGTGCTCAGGTCCTGATATCGGCATACTTCCTCCTGAAGTCAGACTATATATATATTATATATATTCCACAATTTTATAGACAGATTCAAAAGATAAATGAGCGATATATCGTTGCCCCAACGTGAGTTATTACCTTGCAGATATTGAGCGTTGAGGGAGACATTCCAATTTTCAGTCATATTTAAATCTTTTTGATTGCAAATTTTGTTGGCATTTTTTTGAACAACTTCTCAGGGTGTATAGATTCTTGGAGGGGTGTCCCACAAACCTGAGATCTTCGTAGATAAAAGAGCATACAATTCCAATTAATGCAATTTGCCCCCATGTCCCTCTTTCCCATCACCAGCCTTGCTGGTACAAAACCTTGGCTCGATCACTTTCAGAAAGAAAACAAAAAGTAAGGGAAAAGGTTATTGTGAGAGCTGATCATCACCGATTTAATTGATTGATTAATTTTATTAGCCAGGCCTCCAACATACAACAATATGAAAGAATAACATATCTAAATTAAATCAGCTTGAACAGGATAACCCACGAAAGTTCGAGAGCTTATTTCCAGTGGGGTACCCGACATACATGAACAAATTGATCTCTTCTTAATTTTTTTTTTGCACACTGTGTTTATGTAGGATATTGCCTGGTTGAAATTGTTATGTAATAATAAAATATAAAGCCTGGTGGAATAAAAATCTTTCAATAAAAATCTAACTTCTTAAAAGGATGAAATTGACAGAGATGAACGAAAACAAAGATATAACTCAAAACTGTTAATAGTCTAGCTACCTGACAACCTTACCTCTATTTAAGTCAGAGCAATGCCGGGGAAAATAAAAAAAAACATCTGTTTAATTATAAAGAATGGAGAAAAGAGGACGGTTTAAAAAAGGGTCTTAGTTGGGTACAAAACAAAATAAAGTATTTTAACCATAATATGTATCAGAGATTTATTTCACTTATAATGAACGCAGCGCTGCCAGGAGACGCATGCATGAATTCCCGTTTTCCAAACTGATATGCCTCTGATATAAGTTATTTGTTTTATTTTCTTTTCCTTCTACATAAACACAAACGACGTATTTCGCAAGAACAACACCTTAACAGTCAATTAATCATTATTCTGTTCAGGGGCGTACGCAGGATTTTTTCAAGGGGGGGGGGGGGGGTTTAAAATATTTTGCTCCCGAAAATTTGAAAATCGCGCCGGCCGAAAAGTCGCTCAGGGGGGGGGGGGGGGGGGTGTAAGCGGACACTTTTTTTTTTTTTGGAGGTCAAAAAAAAATCGCAACGACTCAGCCAGCCGAAAAGTCGCTCAGTGGGGGGGGGGGGGGGGGGGGGGGGGGGGGGGGGTAAGCGGACACTTTTTTTTTTTTTTTTGGAGGCCAAAAAAAATCGCAACGACTCAGCCAGCCGAAAAGTCGCTCAGTGGGTAATAAAAAAAATTTAAAAAAACCAAAGGGGGGGGGGGGGTTTTAGGTTTTTTAGGGGGGTTTACATACATTAAAATACCAAAGGGGGGGGGGTTTGAACCCCCAAACCCCCCCCCTGCGTACGCCCCTGATTCTGTTGATGCACATTTTCAATTGTTCATGGATGTACATTTGAAATACTCTTGAAATTTGAATTTTAAGTTTATTGGTTACATATTTATATTCATTACAATTAAGATTCATTATACAAACAGAGAATCGAGTCAGTTCAAAACATCATGGATGTATAAATTAAATGGCAAGCATTGTGAATGATGAATAAGTGAAATGTATCGAGGAAGTCATATAATATAATATAGGCCCTAATATTGTAATATGTATCATTCATACCTGTGCATCTGTTTATATTTATGTTTATATGTTATGCCAGTGGCGTAATGAGCAAAAACTTCTTTTTTTTGGAGGGGGGGGGGGGGGGGTTGACAAAAAAAATCCGCAGCACCCCACCTTAATTAACATGCAGGCCCCGCTGAACGTTTCGCAAAGTGGGGTCTAGGAGCAAAGCCTCGGCGGGGGTCAAGGGGCGGAGCCCCCGAAGCTCAAGGGGTATGGGCGGCAGTGGCGGATCCAGGAATTTCTTACCGGGGGGGGGGGGCACAAAATGGCATGGGGTTAAATATATGTAAAACGATGCAGCGACAGAACGAGGCTTTAGCGACGAGGGAGCGGAGCGACCAAGCGGGTGTGGGTCTGGGCCCCTCCCAGAGTAAGAAGCATTTGCATTTTGAGAACCAAATTATACGCATTTTCAGGCACTTCCTGGAGTAATATAACGTAAATTGCTGTCTCCTACGTACCCCTTCCAAGAGTGGGGATCTTTTGCAATTTGAGAACCACATTTGGCGCATTAATGTTCACCGGCACTTCCTGGAAAAAAAACGAGGCCTTCTGATTGGTTAGAAGTTAGAAAAAAGTGATCTGTCACGTCTTGAGACGTTGTATATGCTTTGATGCCGCACAATGCACAAAGACGGTGGTCCGGTACTTCATCAGTAGTACTTGCAAAATTTTTCTTGAGTTTATAAACTGTGTCGTTATCAGGGGCGTCGCTAGATCTTTGTCCGTGGGGAGGGTGTAGAGGCCAACGATTACCGACAAAACGAGCAACCAATTACCGACACATTATGTTAATGCCAATGTCCAAATGTGTATACATTTAACTCTATAAACCCGGGGCCAGGAACTAAGTTATTTCTCAGTCTACCCACTCCCGCGCAAAGCGCGGAAACTTTGATTCTTCATTAAATTATTAAAGAAGGAAGACGATTCGTTGTACCGTTCTCGACTCTTAATCCTAGTTTGAATTCAGTTCCCCCCCCCCCCCCCCCCCCCCCGAAGCGTGGAAGCTTTGCAGTTTCATTACATTATTAGAGAAAGAAGACGATTCGTTGTACCGTTCACTACTCTTGATCTTGTCTGAATTCAATTTCCCCACTGGGCCCCTTAACGGTACATGTGCAGTGTTACATGATGTAAGTATGGAACGCCCGGCAGTGCTTGTCACCGTTGCTTTTGGAAAGGATTTTTTTTACTAGTGTTATTGTTAGTGGCCATGGCCCCTTAGTGACTATAAAAACACATATTTTTCTGGCCATTTGGGAATGTGTCAGTTTGCAACAGAAATGGAGAAACGCGCATTTTGTTAAAAATAATGTGATATCACGAACATTTATACATCACTTGTATATGGAATTGAACATAAGCCATGGTTCAACTTTATTTTGGGGGGGGGGGGTGGCTGGCGCCCCCACCAGTACGCCAGTGTGTTATGCCCTGCTTCGGCAAATCTAATTGCTATGGGCCATGTATGCTATGTGATAATGTCTGTTCAATTATATGATTTATTTGTAACACTGTCTATCTTGATTATGAAATGAAA
Organism: Strongylocentrotus purpuratus; assembly: GCF_000002235.5. NCBI lineage: Eukaryota > Metazoa > Echinodermata > Echinoidea > Camarodonta > Strongylocentrotidae > Strongylocentrotus > Strongylocentrotus purpuratus. Next base: position 10,229,326 of record NW_022145610.1, read on the forward strand.
ATCCTTATAGGCCTATATACATTTAAATAAATGAATAAAAATACATTTTATGCTCCTTAATTATAAATATGTAATGGAGTTTCTTTATCTGTCTGCGATCATTGAATCGCTATCATTTATAATGTTAATGAAAAGGAAAAATACAGATGGAATTCGAATCCTAAACCCTTTGATTGAGAGCCAAGCGATAACCACTATACCGTGACTCCTCCAATACTGAAAAATAAGAGGTAATAAAAATGTCAACCATCTTATACAGTAAGTATATTATCTGGCAAGTGCTGTCTGTACCGGGATAAGTAATGACGAAATTCCCCCCCCCCCCCCAAAAAAAAAAAAAAAAAAAAAAAAATCAAGTGAGAATTATCCGATAAAAAAAGGTCTTCCTCAAATTTCTTTTTTTGTCGGCGCCAAGGATAAGGCCCGGAGATAAGGATAAAAACGATTCATATTTGCCAATCTTATTTTTTTTTTAATCGGGGGAGGGCGGGGGAGGGTAGGGGAGGGACCTAGGGGTCATCTACTCTATAAAAAGACAAGAGTGAATTTTCACTCTATTTTCACTTTCTTGGGAGTGACGTCGGTGATCACTCGATTTCAGAGTACACACTCCCCTCGATTAACAACTTAATGTCCTATAATACAATGTAAACAAACAAGCCTTGGAGATAATAATCCCCTTCGCTGAGTAGCAGCAGGTATTTACATTCACTCATGCATGTACAACATAAAGGCCAGGAGAAAACGATGAGTTTGAAAAAGGGAATAAAAGGGAGAGTGTTATATACGTGAGGCCTTCATGCAGAAACATCAGCACCCACACAGTGCCGTTGAGCGTATTCGTTCAAGAGAAGATAGGATATATTCTGTATGTGGTTCAAATTGAGGTGTTCGTGAATGCCCTAGCTAAAGTAGGACAAACATTACAACTAACAACATGAACTCTTGCAACTAATTTACTTCTGCGAGAATATTATTCTGCATGATCAATGCAGTAGCGTATATAACGCCGAGGAATTAAATTTGGTGCTAATTGGTTGCGATGCTAGGACTAGGAGTGAGGAATAAACTGTGATTTGCTTAAATATCAAATCGGAGGGAGACAAACAGAACGAGAACAATTGGTAAGAAGAACATGATTTTACGATTACCCGACCGACCCGAATCAGCTGATGTTAAGTATCGCATAGACACAATTTACAGTGTAATTTATATATTTTCTACCCTGGAAGCTAATTGAAGATCATCAAAACGCTGAGCAAGTGTGTATGCATGCATGTATCTTCGAGGTACACGAGAGTAGGCCAACCCGTAGGCCAATAACATAATGAATATGAATGTTTTGAGAATGCAGAAGATAAATATCATGCAGTGCAAAGAAGCTACTAATAAGTGATGTGTTTTTATTGAGTGCACGGACGAGGCCTACGGACTATACTCATTATTATAAGCGAGCCTGCTTGGTTGATCGTTAGGAACGGTTAAGTTATCCTGTCAATTTCAATAACGAAATAAATTAATGTTGGTACTATTCTCCGATCATAAACAGTTGCAGTGGTACAACTAGTGGTGTTGTGGTTCATTCACCTAACTCACAGTCCAAGCTAGGCAGGTTACGGGTTCGAATCCGAGCCCGGCACTACTTCAAGTGAATCGAGAGACAGTAATTCACGTTTGCCACTCTCCACACGGGTGCAAACGTGTAACCGCGGCAATCGCTGGGGTAATAAGAATTGCAGGCCGGGCCCCAGGATAAACAACATTGAAGCTGTTGATTTAGTCTTCGAATATTCCGTAGGCAAACAAACTTATTATTGTCATTGCATCAGATCTTGCAGAGAAATAGTCGAGTTTTAATGAGGCTTTTGAATGATACCTTCTTTTTCTTCTTCTTCTTCTTGATTTCCTCAAGGTTTTGAGAACTGCGGAGTTGTATCCTTCGCAGATAGAGTCAATAGAGAATAGGCAGACAATATGATATAATAATAGGATCAGTGGATTAGTGGCTTCGATACACATTATAGTTTCAAACTGGTGGCAGCGGTGGGATTAGAAGCTGAGGTGCTTTTAGGAGTTTGAAAATGATCGAGGCAGACAGACAAATCCCAAAATCACTCTCTTACGCTTTTGTGCCAGTAGTTGCCATGATATCCCGTTTTACCGTTTGACTGCTCTTCATTTCTCCGATCGAGAAAGAAACACTATTTTTTTAAAGGAATAAATCCATGTTTATACGACTCAGGTCGATATACCTACCACGTTTTCCTCACATGGGCACATCGGCTGATTGAGGGTCTCAATTTGACGCCATGGGCGACGAAACTGACTTTCTATGGCTGGAGTACTCTCAGGAATCGCCGTTCGTTAGAGCATTTTTAGAAGAAGAACTAGAGAGGGAAGCAGAAGAGAGGGAAGAGGAAGAGGGGGAGCCTGCTGAGCAAATTAGGGTCTACGAGTTTGATGAGCAATCGATTAGTTTAGGATGGAGAATCTACGCCCTAGCTATCGTCACATTCCTCAACGTTTTGAACTTCACTCAGCAGTAAGTGGCGTATCCAGTTAATGTTCCGGGGGATTGAACCTTTATTATTGCTTTTTCGGTTTGTAAGAGAAATGCATGAGCCATAAATTAGCTCATCGGGCCATAATGCGTACCATAACTATTATATATTGCATATGAACATTGTAGGCCTCTGGTTGGTCGGAACTACAGGCATGAAATTCGCTACTGACTGCTGGGTAGTATAGTGAAAATATTGACCGGGTACACTTCTACTTGCGTGTCCACAGTGCAGGGACGCATTGGTTTCGCTTGAAGTTAACTGTGGAAACTCAAAATGAAACACGTCCAATGCTTTCCCACAAATGAATACATTTTGAAAGGCATATTTTGTTAAAATATCGCTCTTTGTGAATTGACACAGAGGATGCGGTATATAAATAAAAGTATTGACTACTCATTTTTCGAGACACGGTTAAAACTATTGCTCCTCGGGGCACAGTACAATTTCGAGCTCGCCTTTAGAAATAGCTTTAACCGTGTCCCTCAAAGCAGTCAATATCCATTTTTACGAATATGTGCACACTTTGAGTATGATTATGGCCTTAAGCCTTTGACCACATGTACTGTGTACGGGTATGCCCCCTTCCCGCCCATCTCTATCAATCTGTGCCGTTATATATAGGTGTTAAAGCTTTATTTCACCAAACAATATAAGCAAGACCTTAAATGTAAATCTAAAATCATCATTAAAACTAGAAAATACATCTGAATTTCTACGTACTATTCATTGCTACGCAACTTTTCATACCAGGTATCTTCTAATCGTAACGATATTCGGAATGGCCAACGAGTTGGAGTTTGGAGAAACACAATGTCAGGTGATCAACGAAACATTGGCACGTGACTATCTTCATGATCACAACATGACGGGAGATCTAGATGGATTGTGCTCCGAAATCGGAAGGTAAGATGTTCAATTTACGTTTCAATACTTGCCTGTATAATATTTCGGGTTTTAATAAGGTGCACGAAAAATGTAAAAATCGTGTCTCTTCCTGGAATCATTTTCCTTTCGATCTCTCCCTCTCTCTCTCTCTCTCTCTCTCTCTCTCTCGCTCTCTCTCTCTCTCTCTCTCTCTCGCTCTCTCCGATAGTATCTTTCTATCCCTCTCATTGTCGACATTATTATGCATGCCATTCTCTCGGCCCTCTCTTACCGCCGTACTTCCCTCTCTTCCCATTTTCAGACAGTAGGAACCAAAACTTCACTTTTATGGTTCCAACAGCTTTACATCTTGTTGAGATTATTCGCTTAGGGATACCTGCTATTCTGCATCACCTAGAACCCCTTTATAATGCTTGTAGTAACTAAGGGCGCGTTCATGCTTGATTTTGAAGGCAGAATGAGCGTTTTGTAACGCTCATCGTAAACGCTCATATCGTAATCGCAGTTCCACGGTGCACTGTTCATGCTCACTTCTCCAGGCAATTCTCCTTGGGTGGCCTTCAGCTGGATTCGCAAACCTGTGTGCGCATGCTACGTAGACCCACTAGAGGTCAGTGCGTTGACCCTATTTAAACGCGTTTACAAATTGTAAACGCATCTTTTTGTAAGTTTACGATCGGCGATCGTGATCGCCGTTTTTCGGTGATTCTACAAAAGTGAGCATGAACGCAAGCGTGTTTTAAACTAAACGCGTAACAGATGCCTGATTCTGGCCGTCAAAATCAAGCATGAACGCGCCCTTAATTTTATGGGCTTACAAGGCGTCAAGCTTTGGCCTATCTTGGATATCCGATTCTGTTTGAAATACATTTCTGTAGGGGAAGTCCACCCTGAATTGTTGTGTTGTTGGTTATATTTATCGCGTTCAATCAGATTTGATTATTTACGCCTAGTCTGGTTCTCAGTCATGTCGTGATAGTCGAATCGTAATCCTGGCTTGGAAACTGTGTGCGTCTGTGCTTTGCTGGTCCACCCTGACATTTAATTGGTTTAAATAGAAGTTGAAAAATTAGAGTAAAAATGAGCGCAGATTTTAGAAACAATAGGATAGTTATGAATGTTTTAAAGTGCAAGTAATCTAACACACTAATTGGCAACTTTGTGACGTATCTGGGCGCTATTTATGAAAGCCGAATATTATTATTATTATCTTGCAAGCTCCCCTCTTATACTTTGCTCTGTACTAAAAAGAGTCCGAAATCTTATATTTTTCCTCAAGGAAATTCTCAATCATACATGTACCCTAAATATAATTATGAGAAATATGTTTATGTACAACCCCTGTTTGGCAAAAAATGTCTTCCGTCATCCATAACGAAGAAAATGAAACTTTATGAAATTTTGCCTGAACTAAGAACGAGATTGCGTTTCGATAATACGAACAATAAAAATGTCATGGCAATAATGCATTACCATCTTCTTCATTATCATTCACGAATACTCTATTCAGGACCCCATTCTCTTCTCTTAGACTAGTGTTATTCAAACGAAAAAGGTGTGGTTATTATTCCATCATCAATATTCGATAAGTTTTGTTACCGTGTCTCTTCAAATAACTATTTTGACTTGTAGTCTGATAAAAATTCATGTTTTTGCTTTCGTCTCGTTCACTTTTTTCTTTCTCTCAATTTTGCATAAGGTGTGCTGAGAACAGCACACTATTCCTACCAGACGTATGTGGGATACAGTACACTGGACAAGGCATACTCTTTGAAATACTGGCCGGTCCAATTTATCTGATCGTCCAAGGTGTTACGAGTATTCCCCTCGTAGGCTTGATCCAGCGGTTATCTTTGAGGCCACCCTTTGTGATAGGGTTGTTTACCATACTGTGGACACTCTGTACTTTTATAACAGCCTATGTGAACGACTACTGGGCCATCGCCCTTCTAAGGTTCCTCTTTGGAGTATTGTAAGTATGCATCTTTATTCATTTAACTTACTCGGAATATGAACTGGCAGTGTTCAGGCAAACAAACGAAAGGACCACATACACTGGACTTGCATTTTGCTTCCTCCTTCCCCACTCTCCTCCCCTCCCCTCCCCTCCCCAAACACTCTCCCTTAAGGTGTTTTGCTAAGGACAGGTAAACACAGCGCCCTCTCTGTCCCTCTCTATCCGTAGCCATCTTCTTCGTGATGTTTTATATGACCTGTCAACTATCAATTCTTAGTTTTCCTCTTCTGAATTTACCATCCATCTTCCCAAGTTCCAAGATGCTCCTAAACAAGTAGGTATACCCCCCCCCCCAACCCCAATGTGTACTCACCATCCTATCCAGTTTTTATTCACGTCTTCAGATTTTTTCTTATTTTTTCTCAAGCTCCGTTGTTTATAAACTCTATCGAGCCTATCATCCCATCCTATGTGATCGACTACTGGGCCATCACACTATCTCCATCCCCCCACTCCCCCTCCCCACACACACCTTCCATTCTTAGCATACATCTATTTGATGCCATCACTGAACGATAATTATGTTTTGAATATACACATTAATGCTGACACAAGTATTATAATGACACGATGTCAAATACAATCGCGAAATGAACCCAAGGCAATTCCAAATGCCTAATTATACCATCATCTTTGGAATGTGGGAACATGGCAATGACGTTTTACATGCAACGTACGTAGTCCTAGATTGTAGTCCGAACGCAACCTATTTATGCAATATACATGAGGGTGCATGTAGACATTACACTTAATCAGTGGAATGTTTTAAAAGTCGATATGATCGTGTTAATGGCATGCATGCACAATCAGTAACAATGCAGTTTTAAAAGAAGAAAAAAAAAACCGCTTTCGTTACGTAACGAACAACGGCCTTGTGAGTAAAGAAAGAGGGAATAGGCTATAGGTTTAAGTATATTCTGCCAAAAAGAAGGCTGAAATAATGGTTGAATGAGCATAAATGGGGATTAAATATACAAAGTGTAATCAAGCATTAAGCGAAACAAATCCACATGGTATTTTACTTCGTTAGAAACGATATACTAGATACTAGTGGTAGATGTAAACCCTACCGCATAACTGAAACATTTTTATGTCATCACGTGACTCCCACTGTACTAAGTATGCATTTGTGTGTCGAATTATTTTATTCCAATGGGTTATTAGATCAAATATCATTTTTCTGCACGCTTTTTTTTAAATAGCGAGCAGCAATATAGTATTATTTGTAACCATATGTTAAGACCAAAAAAAATGATAACATCTTTTAGCCCCCCCCCCCCCAACGGCGCAGTCGAAACCATTATCGTGTGAGACATTCTGACAATTTAGAACAGGGGGGGGGGGGGCGTTTCACAAAACTTGTCATCAGTGACAAATGACAGTTGTTGTTAAGCTACTGATATTCTTGCTTCCGATTGGTTATCAGCAGACTTGTCACTGTATTTTGTCATTTGTCATTGAAAAAAGGCTTTGTGAAACGGGCCCCTGTTCATTTAATCCGTTGCACACGAAGCGTCAGGTGTCTGACGTAAGAGTGCGTCATTGAATGCTGCTGTTTAGATGCATTGTGTAAGAGTATTGCACCAACGAAAGTGCAAATATAACATTGAAGTACAAGGCGTTATAACTATTCAAGTTTGCTGACATCCAATTGAAACGCGAGTTAAAATTTAATACACGCGTTTCAATTGGATATCGGCAAACTTGTACCTTCGACGTCTTCGTAAAAGGCCGCCCTGGCGTATGGGCTGATTTTGTTCATTGATTTTAGAGCACAGTTTCATATAAAACTTGTTATCAGTAACAAGTAACAACTGTTAAAAGCCACTTAAATCATTGCATGTGATTGGCTGACAGATTATTTGTCATACCATTTTTAGTATTTCTTATTGATAAGAAGTTTTTGAAACAGGGCCGTGGTTATAGAGCAGGCAGTTAATGGTGTTGTCGAAAGGACACCTCGTGTGTAATTGGTTTAAGTCTTGAGAGATCGCGAAAATACGCGACGCCTTTCTTTTCATCAGCTTTGCAGATGAAGTTCCAGAATCAGTTTACTTGAGACTGAAGCTTTTAAACTAAAAATGTTACTGTCCTATCATGTTTTCTTGCAGCTCATGCCCCCACATGCCCGTGGCCTATGCCTATCTTGCCAGCGTTTTTCCTTCGGTAAGTACTATGAGACAGTGTATGTGGTGGTGCGTTGGTGAGGTTAAGTATGGCTCCTGTGTCGAGTACATCATATATGATATGATTTAGTATTGAAGAAGCTGTAGGTGTTTGGATCTACACCCCTTAACTAATGGCACTGGCTTAAGCATTAATAGTAATAATAATTCTCTCCATCTTTCGTCCCTATCAGAAAGTACACACTCTTGTCTTTGGGGTAGCACACTACGGATGTATTGCAGGGTACGGCATCGCTTACTTTTTCGTCTTTGTGAGTGACGGTATCGGTTGGAGATGGTGCTACTACATATGTGGTGCCATGGGGGTTGTTGTCGCCATAGGTTCCTGTTTCATGGCGAATCCAAAAGTATTTCACTGTCGAGGGCAGGTAGGTAAACTAAGAAAAAATTGATGATTGATTTATTCTTGTCCACAAAAGTGGAACTTCCACCATACATGCAGCATTTACAATTACTTAACGATACAATTTTTAAACGGGATGAAATAAAACAGAATCATATTATACAAAATATAATGCATAAAAGAGGAGAAAAGAAATAATCATACGGGTTAATTTGGATATTAAGATCACACTAAATAAAAAAATGCATTTCTTCAACTGGATGAAAACTTAGGGAATGACAAAAATCGGCAACATCCCCGTACATACACTTTTCGTACCCATTTCTTTAATATTTAAGTTTATAGTTAAGATAAACAAATACTAGATCGTAGGAGGGAGGTCATTAATTTACAGAGAATTGTCGTAGCACTAATACAAACAATAATTATAAACAGTTTGAAGGGTAGGGGTCACCTATGAAGACCCTTAGAGTTACTTTTTTGTTGTACTTTATGAAAATCATATTTCGAAAAGTCAGTCCGAGAGATTATCAGAAGTAAGATTATCCGGGTGTTTACAAATATTTGAATTTCCTTTGAAACTACTCCTCCACCTGTGTTGATATAATTATGCATTGATATAAATTAAAGGTTACTTCTATAGCAGAAAGAAGAGGTGTGAGGGGTACTCACATATTAAAACATACGGGGGTGTGCCGCTCTAGTGGGTTCCATTTTTACAAAAAGATCCCTAAATATTGGTCCGTTTTTTTCGAAAATTGTGAAAATGGGCTTTACTTCGAGAACCCCCCCCCCAAAAAAAAGAAAATGAGTAGGGGTTTCGAGGCTTGAGCGTCAACCTCGTCCAAACCGAATCTTAGTTCCCCCCCCCCCCCCGGGGGGGGGGGGGGGGGGAGAAAGATTCAAATTCTGTTCATTGTTATTGAAAATCAACTTGAAATCTAACATTTCCTATAAAATGTTGATCAGTTTTTAGGGATACCATTTATGTCATGTAAATATGTCAAAAAGAACACCTTTTAAGGTGTGTGTACCAAAGACTAGATAAAATTACCTTTCTTATCAAAAGAGGACCTTAGATAGTTAATGTAATAATCATAAATTATTCAAGTTACTTTCTAAATGTCACAGGGACTAACTTCGTGCTTTTGATAATCCAAAGAGATTACATTAACACAATTATTATACAAAAATTAGTATTACCCTTAGTGCAGAAGGCAGACCCCAAGCTGAAAAAAACCCACCCACTATTGCCCACCTTCGTATTGCCCACCTTCGACGCGTTTTTACAAACCAGGTTTGTAAAAAAAAACGCGTAAAAACGCGTCATATGACGTACATAAACCTCGGTTTGTCGACAAACCTCCTTTGTGAATTCGGGCCAATGAACACGATCGTAAGGAACTTCGGGAAATAAAGACAAGGACAATTTTAATACTCTCTTGTATATCCCCTAGAAATCATATTCGGATTACATAAGAGGTCATTCTAATGTTCGCATATTCTAAAGGTGATTGACAGGGCTCATTAAATTGCCTTAGGTAGAATTTTCGAAAGTCTTCACGATTATATTGGTGATATTTTTCGTGGTAGATTCTAATGCTCTCATCGGACTAACGAAATGAAAAGCAAAGCTTGTAATACCATTAATTATTGTGAAATTCTATTTTTCATAATCAATTTCTTCCAGTCAAGAACATTCCGGCCCTCTTGGAAGCAGCAACGCGCTGGTCTGAGGCAGATTGTGTGGTCTGTCATGATGCCCTTGATCCTCGCCAACACGTCACGTATAGCCGCTTTAAACGTTGGGTCGTACAACATCACTCTCTATATGACTGAGTATTTTCCTGACTTCAATGTGGCTTTTCTGGGCTGGGTCACACTGGTGTCGTCCTTTCCGGGCAGTATCTTTGGCGGGCTCCTTTGTGATATCCTGCGAAGAACTTCCGGTATACGCGGACGGCTATGGCTCAGCCTTGTTCTGATGGTAAGAATGATGATGTACCGAAGCTAGGCTCTGCATGTGCACGTGCATTAGACGTTATTTAAACTACGCTATTTAATAGGAAGACTTTTAGGCATATACACGTCCAGGCGAAATTCTAGCCACAGACACAGCCCCGCAGGATGCGATGGTCTAGCGCAAGGTCTTACATTAATTGTGTACGAAAATGACTTGGACTGCAAACTTGAGTTCAAACACGTAGTAGGTCCATGCGCTGGTTAAAATAACCTCCAAAAAAGGAGCTCATTCTGAACATTGTTATGACAACTTCAAGTTCAGGTGCGGCCGTCTTCTGTAGAGGCAATTTCCCACTGCTTACTGTGGCATGAATGGGTACTATAGCCTAACATGGGTCATTACAGTGAGGAAGTAAGTGGCGTCGTGCCGAGGGTGGGATCTCCGGTCTTTCTACGTGGATTACATGAAAATGTAAAGGTCATTGATAAATGGGAGGGGGAAGGAGGGAAAAGTAGCGTCTTCTTTGAGTGTTCCCTTTCCGCTATCCCTTTTCCTTTATTTTTCCTTTCCTGTCGTTTTAGTTTTATTTGTCACCGTTTGAAAGGGCAACAAATATTGACCGTCTCGATTCCCTCCCTACCCTTCAACTGTCAGTGTCGCTGCGCCACTGATCATGAGCGGAACAACGATTTTGACATGATTCTTTCTGATGATAATTATAATTGCATATCATCAGATAGAGGTGTTGTGGTCGAGTGGATACGTCGCCGGACTGTCGATCACAAGGTCCGCGGTTCGAGTCCCGCCGCCGCACTAATGTCCTTTGGCAAGATATTGATCTACATTTGCCACACTCCACCCAGGTGAAGTAAATGGGTACCCGGTAGGAATTTATTCCTTGAAATGCTAGAGCGCTATAATGGCAGCACAGCTAAAGCCGGGGTAATAATAATATCCAATATGTCATGCGCAGTTGAGTATATACATATAGAAACTGCGCATTATAAATTTACAATTATTATTATTATTATATCAGTATAATGTATTTTGGTTTTCATCTGCAGGTTATCTCGTTAGTCGTGTCACCGCTGATCTCTCTAACTCCAGTTACGATGGCCGTTGCTTTGTTCGGCATTTATATCGCCGCCAGTGACTGGTTCTACGTCGTCAATCTCGCCGTCATCTCCGACCTCACACCCCTCGAGTGCAAGACGACCATTTTCGCGCTCAACTTCTTCTTCACAAATTCCTTAGGAGGCGCTGTAAATCTGACCTTTGCTCCGATCGCATCCTTGGTTGGTCTCCGAACAGCGCTGACGAGCTTTAGTGTGTTACTTTGTGGGATCAGTGTTGTTGTATTCCTCATACCCATTGGAGTCACGGAGTGCCTTGGGGAAAGATTTGGAGTGACGAGGAATGAAGAGGAAAATACAACCGAATCTGGAGAAACAACCCCTCTTACGGCTTCATTGCCTTCATACCGTTCACTCTCAACATGAACAGGGTGACTCTGTAGTCACTACCATGTACACCACTCAACAGCCAATTTATAATCAAGTTTTTCATGGAAGTTACCATTAATGGCAAACTTGTTATCGATGCTATAAGTTTTATCAAACGTGGCCCAAGAGTGGTTTCACGAAACAGTGATTGTGTATATCTTATGGAAACGTCTTATTATTATATCATTCATTTATTGCAACCATAAGTTGGATTTCATACAGTAAAAAAGGCAGGCATATAAATGATTCACAATATAGTTATATGTATATATACTTTGTAAATGTTAGAATGAAATGTATTCGAATAGGACTTCCGAAAACTGACAGCTGGTTTTCTAAGTTACAATGGTCAATGTCTTGTAGGATTGTGGGATCGAGGCACTCAAGGCCATAAAGTTGATCTCCTTTTCCATCAATCTGTATGGCATAAAATGCCTTTCAACCAGGCAAACGTAAACACTGATAAAGATGGAGTTGAATCGGCCCAGAAGAGGAAGGGGGTATAGGATATGGGGGGGCGTCAGTTATCATAACGTAACTAGGCTCGACTAGCACTTGTGCTAACTTCTAGTTCCCATTAACAACTTCACCTAAATATTAAGCAATACACATATTTACGTGTTTATGTTTTATGACATTTAATAGTATGCAGAGCTATGTCTAAATATCGTTTTAAAACCATACTGTTCAATCAACATTACTCTTATGTTATGTATACATGTATCAGTATTATTCTTTGCATTGTATGATAGTTCATAATATAATGTACTTTCATTATTATGATGTGTTGTTAATAAATTCAAATTCAAACGTAATACTTCTTTATTAATAATTATGTAGTCGTAGCAACATCACAAATCTTATTTTGATAATTCAAAAGGGATGATTTCAGCTGGTCACATTTGTAGAGGTGTTGTGGTCTAGTGAATAAGTTGTTGGACTGTGCAAGATATAAATATACCTTTGCCACTCTCCACCCTGGTGTTAAACGGGGACCTGTAGGAAGGAATTCCTTGAATGCTGTGAGCGCTGAAATCGGCTGCCTAGCAGAGCCGGGGATAATAGTTGGAGCGCCTTGCGTACTATGCAGGGTAGATATTTGTGCTATATAAAATTTATATCCAATATTATTAACATTATTTTGATTTATTCACAGTACATAACGATGAGCAGAATATATATTTTCGGTACTATTCCAGTATTTCGCGTCGAATCATTTTCCAAAATTCATCAGATATTTCAATACGAAAGTCTACTTCGCTCCTCAAAAGTAGGCCATAAAATGTAACCCTGCATGGAGAAGTTAAGTCAACTGAAAATTAAATTAAATTATCATCAATAATATTGTAATCAAATCTTCTAGGAATATTCTGCGGTTTATACAGTTGAATATCCTAGTGCTATTTATCAAAGAGTTTGTAAGATCAAATGGTTTCCATGGGAATGTTAATAGTTATCCATAATTGATTAAGGAAATTAGCACATGCTAATTGTGAAGTGATAGAATAGGGTATCTTGAGGAGAACAGGAAAAGCCATGAAATAGAATATGTGTGGTGTGAAATTCTCCGATAGAAAGGACACAAGACGTGAGCTCATTGAAAGGTTGGGTCTGCAAGAAGCTGCCTTGGAAGTAGTAAAGAGGAGCGGATAGAGATATAGATGGGTCATGTGCTGAGAATGGAAGATGATGAACATGTTAAAGGTAAAGACCAGTATTGGAAACGCCCCAATTTAAAAAAATGAAATGGAAGCTCTCATTACCAATCATGTGAAAGAATATGTTTTGACTAATACATGATGATAAAAAATTTGCCGGGAAACCGCCTACTAATTCATATATTTGGTAAATTTGTTTCTCTCATGGTTTGTGAGAGATATAGGGTAGTCCCATATACATCTTTCTGTGTATAGTGCTTGTAACTTTACGAAGAATGGGCCAAATTTCTTATCAATTTGATGATTCCAGAACCTTGCAGATTCTAGATGCTAGATGATCAACCTTTTCTGATCGATTCCACAACGTTTCTTTCACAATGCAATCGCTTGACCATAACTGGTCTTTACCTTTAAAAGAGCGTAGGATCTGGAAGTGGACGTCAGTTAAAAAGAAGGAAATGAAGAGCGAACATTTAATGAAAAGATATGGTGAAGAGAGAAAGCAGTATGAAAGTTTGGTCTAACCTAGGCGGATGCCCAAGACAAGAAGAAGTGGAGGGAGTGTCAACATGGCGCGAAAGTCGGTAAGTCCTTAAAATAGGGAAAATCCTGACTGTAATAAATGATGATCATGATGATGGTATCCAAATTGTAATGTTTGAAAAATTAAAGGTTTCACAAAAGCAAAAAAAAAACTTTCTAGATCCTTTTTATATCGGTGTGAAATCCAAATTATATAGATTAGGCTTAGAAAGTTTTCAACTCGACCCAATTTAAATGTAAGCATTGATTGAATGTACAGTTATATGTTCATAAATATTTTTATTAAAGATTCAAGATTCAAGCTTTATTATAATAGTGATATTTATACAAACGTACAATTTACGCACATCCATTTACAATATAATATATATAGGTGTGTGTGTGAGAGTGTGTGTGTGTGCGTGTCTGTGTGTATTTTGGACAAAGGTGTGAATTTGTACTTGATTCCTGATATAATGTATTTTTATAGCCTATAGTTCGCATTCTTAGTTTTTTACTTCTTGATGAAGGATAGAAATCATATGTACCATCAGGGCTCTAATTAAATTTTTGTCCACGGGGGCTCTTCCAAAAAAAATAGCCCCCGTGAACCTTCTCACGGGGGCTCTTTTAGTGCTAACGGGGGCTCTTATTTTAATACAATTTCCATTGGATTGGTACCCATGAAACTCCTAAATTCCTTGGTATTTTATCATTATCATTTATTTAAATCGGCATTCTCCCTCTTAGAAATTTACTTGTTTCATAGCTCTATACTTTTATCCCCGTGATCAGTGGCGGATCCAGGGGGACGGGGGGGGGGGGGCGCCCCGCCCGCCCCCCCCCCTGGGAAAAAAGAAGGAGGAAAAAAGGGGGAATTTTCTTCTTTCTTTCTTTTTGAAAAAAGAAGTGTTCCTTTCCCGCTTGTATCACAGAGAAACAACAGTTTAAGTTAAGTCTAACGTTAACGTTAATTTGTTATTAAAATGTAGAGTACAGCCCTTGGCCTTAGGCCTAATTTAGGTCGTAACTGTTACTGTTTGAAAATCTAAAGTAAAATTAGACGGTTTTCATGGTTAGACCAAGTAATTGAGAACAAAAAAGTTTACCCGTCACTGAGACCAGGTCAATCAATCTTCTAGATCCATTATTAGGGTCTAACGTTAGTAGATATAAGGTAGATGCAGGCGCGGATCCAGCGGGGGTGAGCGGGCCTTGCCCCCCCCCCCCCCCCCCACTTCCGCAAAAGAGAGAGAGAGAGAGAGAGAGAGAGAGAGAGAGAGAAGGAAAAGAGGGAAAGGGAAAGAGGAGAGAAAGGGAAAGAAAGAAGAGGAAGAAGAAAAGAAAAGGGGAAGAAGGAGATGGGGGGGGGGGGCGAAAGGGCCTTGCCTCCCAGGCTGTTGCCTCCCCCCCCCCCCCAATAAAAAAAAATAAGAGAGAAGGAAGGAAGGAAATGGAAAGAAAAAAGGAAAAGAGGAGATAAAGGGAAGGAAAATTGAGGAAGAAGTAAAGAAAAAAAGGGGGATATCATGCAGTTGCAATTTTCCCGCCAACAAGTTGCGGATGGGGGTGGGGCAAAAGGTCTCTGCCTCCCCCGCCCCGCTAAAAAAAAGAGAGAGAAGGAAGGAAAAGGAAAAAAGGAGAGCTAAAAGGGACCAAAAAAGAGGAGGAAGAAAAAAAAAGGGTGAAAAGAATTTCGATGCGGTGTTCGAGTAGAATTCTGTGAGATGATGATATACTTTCTCGTAGCTTGATGTGACGAAGTGTCTCTATCCAGATATCTGTTGATAGTATTATAGAATATAGAAGCCTGATATGACCTTCTGCTCGTAACCGACAAGTCACGGCATTAAAATTAAATTGCAAATAGTGTTCAACTGTTCAACAACACGATGGTGGATGAAACTTTGACCCTCAGACCATATTGTTCCATTATTTTTTATTCAATCAATCAACGTCAAAGAATATCATCGCACTTCAATTTATTATTTCACCTTTTAATGCACTTTCATTCTTATGCATCACGAAAGAACACTGAATTGGATTCTTCAATGTTTGTTTTGATTAATTTCCTCCCCTTTCCTTCTCCCTGTTTAATACTGATAACATTTTCAATTTTTCTTATTCAAGGCAAAATATTATTTTCATATTTTTTTATGCAAGACAGGGAAAGAGAGAGAGAGAGAGAGAGGGAGAATATGTTAAGTGAGAATTATCGAGTACAACTATGAATTGCATCCTTTTCAATATTATTCAATTCGCTGAAAATCTTTATTTTATAATTCCACGGGGGCGATTTTAATTTTGCAATCGCCCCCGTGGACAACCCGATGGGGGCGATTATGGAGCTCACGGGGCGAATCGCCCATCGCCCCCGTGTATTTTGAGCGCTGTACAGTACCATGCACTCTTTTCGAGGTACCTGTAAATGCTTGGATCTTCGGTGACTGGTCCCTCAGAAACTAGTTCTAAGCCAGTCACAGATAATTTGTAATATTACTTGAAGCCTCTTAGTGCATTTATATATTTTTAATTTTTTTTAATTCAAATGTCATTTGGAAACTTTCCAGTTTTGATCAACGTGGTGTCTTGGCAAATGAGCTATGGTCGGAGCGATGGACAATAAAATAGTTATAATAAAATCGTAGCTTATATAGTACTTTCCATCGAAATCTCTGAGCGATATAACTAACAAAATACAATGACAAAACAATTACATATTAAGCAACAACAACAACAAATTTCACCAAATAAAACCTACAACTTGAAATACATGTGAAATATACATTAATTTGAACAGAGTATAATAAAGTTAATCATCAAAAGCAATTCGAATAAATGTGTATAATGACATGTTTTGAATTGGTAGACAGTCTTACAGTTGTTCACATGCAAAGGTAGTTTGTTCCAAAGTTCAACAGAAGCTTTGCAAAAAGAGCGGTGACTATAAGAAAGAGTTGACACCGAAGTAGACGCTATGTTGAATTGTGAAGATGACCGAAGATTGCGTAAGGGTTTGTATTCGTGGATTAGTTCTTGCATGCAGATAAATTTGTGCCAATTCATGAATACATTTTTAAGTTAAACCAAGATTTTGTACATAATGCGGTCAACACCGGCAACCAATGCAATTTGCGAAGTACTGGGGGTGTTTCACAGAGACTAAGATCGACTTTATTAAAGTTAGACTCAACTATGGCAGGCCGTTCATGCCACAGTTTACTCTCACCATTATGATCTTTAGATACTATTTTTCCTTCAATTATTGAATTATCAAAAAAATGTAGATTTGTGACCATGATTTGTTCGTCCCTTGAGAGACCAATACCAAGAAATGGTGAGAGCAAAGTTCAGCAAACAGTGGCATGAACGGCCTGCCATAGTCAAGTACAACTTAAAGTCAATCTTAGTCTTTGTGAAACACCCCCCTGGAGTAATGTAATCACAAGAACGTGTGCGTGTTACAAGCATGGCAGCAGAGTTTTGGATTCTCTGGAGTTTTGCAATGCGTGAGTCCGGAAGGCCACAACGAAGGCTACTGCTTTGATTGATTGTTATCTTGATAAATGCGTGTATAAGCGTTTCGGTGGATTTTCGATCACGAACATTTCTAATACGACCTATATTGTACTTTAGGCGTATGAAGCAAATTCGGTTGCTGCAAAAGAGGAGTGATTTGTGCCGTTTTCAAAACATCAGGAAATTGATAACTTTGTTTATAATTTTGGTAATGACTGGTTAAAGCTCGTCTAAAAAAATATATATATTATGCAGCCATGTTGGCATTGGATTGAGATGGAGATTTAATTATGATATCTCTGACAGTATTAATAATAATAATAATAATAACCCTTTAAAGTCCACTCCAAATTTTATTAAGTTAAACCGAAAATGAAAATTCTTTTTGCCCAATTGATCGTGAGCCCGGCAGCCACTGAGCAGCGCCAGATCGACGTTGCTCTATTCCTTATTGTTGAACGCCAAACAAAGGTAGCAGCAACTCCCGTCTTTTAACGTCTTTTGGTATGACGCGGCCGGGGTTCAAACCCACGACCTCCCGGTTGTGAGGCGGACGCTCTACTGACTGAGCCAACACACCGGTATTTGTGATGAATCAATGAGAACATATTTGATACCCCGCAGAATGATTAGATCGGATGAGGACTCAGCGTTGGTGTATTATGTGGTTTACCGTGTCCAGATTCTAAATATTTGCAGCAAATTCAATCATATTGACAAGGACGCAATTAACACTTGTACACGAGAATTGTCAGTTAATAATTGTATTTTCTCACCCAAGGTTAGAGCAGATGGTCGCGATGGCCTTCGATATTCTATAAAACTAGTAGAAGCTATCTAGGCAGTACTTCAACAGGTAGCTGGATAGAGACACTTCGTCACATCAAGCTTCGAGAAAGTTTATCATTTATCATCTCACAGAATTCTACCCGAGCACCACATCGAAATCAGGTAGGCCCAAGTATTCTTGTTGCACATGAGACGTCTTTCTATAAATTCTGTCAGTTTTGTAATTGTATTGATAATGATATCGATTATTAACAAAAAGGGACCTTATCGCTTACTCAGTAATATAATGTGAATAGAAACATCATCATTAATAAATAGGTAAATCATGCTTTATTACTGACGGAAGATGTATATTTTAATAGACCTTTCGAAGCTGTCATCAGTGAAACACAAATTTGCAACACTGTGACGTATCTTGCGACCCACTCTCCAATGGCTCAGTCGGTAAAGCGTCTGCTTGTCGAACCAAAGGTCTCGGGTTCGAATCCAACCCAGTAGGGGATGACTGAAGCCTGCGTTGTGTTTTAACGTGCCTCTCCCCTTGTTTCACAGACGCAGGCTATGTTAAGTGGAAAGCACCCCGTCCCTCGGATAGGACGTTAAATAGATGCCCAGTGTAGAGGAGAGTCATCACCTTTGCACGTTATGAACCCACAGCACTATTCGTATAAGAGTAGGGGGAAACCCCGGTGTAGTGTTCCACCTGCACATCCCCAATTAGTTATACCGAAAGGAGAGACCCGAGGGTTACAGTGATTCAGTTCGCTTTTCGCCTTCCAAGCACAGGTGCGCTGACGTCAAATTAATAATAATAACAATTTGGTCTGTACAGAAAAGTTCATAAACTTTCATTTTCTCAAATATTGACGACAGGATAGATTGGTAATTGGTTTCATATAGATCTGGTTGTATAAAACATATTTGCAATAATTATATTTAGGGTGAATATATGCTTGAATATTGTCTTACAGGAATATATCAATCTTTGAAGTCTTTTAGTACAGGGCAAATGGGAGGGGACAGCGTTGGCAATTTGTGTTGCATTGATTGCACCTTCAACAAAAAGAATAACTTTTTTTTTTATTAATAATCAGTTTTTGCTTATATTTTCACTGGCCCGTTCTGTCTATTTTTCGGCTTTCATTAAAACCAACTTAATATAAGAGTGGATTTCCCCTTCGAAAAAGTTGGGTACAATTTACAACAACAAAAAAAAAACCATATATATTTCTTGGGTATTAAAGACTTTATACCAATACTAGATAGTGTTTAATCAATTTGGGGTACATTTTACTCAACAAACATGCTAAACTTATAATGGCTCATACCCAAGCTTGAGTTTGATAATGTTAGAAGGTGGTACGTGAAGTACTGTTGTCAGATCATGTATTAAATTCGATTTCTTAAATATTTTGGGTGGGGTAAAGCCTTTAAGTGTATGTAATGACAGCAGTACAGAAGTGGACCGTGAACATCGTCTATCAACAGGGCATTATAATCATTCTCATTTGTTTGGTTCCAGATAGCGAAGAATATGATTGAATGTAGACATTCCGAAGCCTTTCGCCTAGCCTAGCATTCATCAGAGTCTCGAAGCCCGTCATTTTTCGCGCAATTTGTTCCTTCAGTTTCCGTTCTAACTTTATATTGTGGGATTTCGGCTTTCTGTTCATTCTTGATGAGTGGCTAAATGAAAGTTTCAGTACGTCACTATTCATGCTGGGATTCTTAATTGTGTTGCTATTTCACCGTAGCTTTGACCGAAATTAATGATCAAAATGTATTCCTTGTTGATTCTATTTTCCTCAGACTATGACAATGGCGTCAAAAACCACGATCGCTCTCTACTTTCTGATTGCCTCGGCCGTGGCAGCAAGTGCTTTAGTCGAGGAAGACCAAATTCCTGATGCGTTGAATGCAGAGGAGAACCAGGGCGAGAACCCCGACGGTAAGTAATTCATTTTTAATCCTGTCAACGAACTAAATGAATAACTAAAACATGATAATTACAAAACGATCAGCCTAAAGCAATAGCCGTATGATTGTGCGGTCACCTATTGAAATGTGCCAACATGACAATGATGTTTTTACATAATCCGATCAGGTTTGAAGAAAGTGTGCCCTGAGGTTTGATGATAGAGGGGGGGGGGGGGGGGGGGGGAGGGGGGTTAAATATGAATGTGTTTTTTTTTTATCAGAGTTGTTTCCAGTGTTATATATAATTATATATAATTCTCCTTTCATCACCCTGACTCTCTTTCTCTATTACAAAAACGCGCAATGGGATTTCATAAGTGGTGATATGCGTCATAGAAATATGGGTTGTCATTATCATTACTACAGTCTATTGAAGGCCACCAAACGAAAACACATAAAGTGGGCCACTGTATGCAGGTGGCCTTTCCAGACAGGTTCTTCGACACACATTCTCTTCTAGAGGAAGGCAATATGAGTGACCACTATAGGCCAGTGACATTTATAAAGAGTATATAGGCCACTATTAAAGGCAGGTTTGACTGTATAAGAGAAAGCCGCTGATTTAACACTTTTAGATGATACTTGTTGTCACTTCTTATCCCTACAAATGATATTTCCAGATGAATTTAGTTACCAGCCAAGTTTTGTTTGATTTGATTAGATTTATTGATTTATTATTGCTTCGATCAATTTTGGTCTTTTATTTTGGTATTGCAGCTTGCTCAGAATCGGGTCATATCCCCTTTTGAATGGTGTGACATGCCCTTACATTTATAAACACTAAACTCATTATAATTTGAAAAATAATAGCTTTGCAATAATGTTCATTCTTAATGGGATGTTGTCTGCTTGGGCAGTATTGGTCCATATAGTGACGTCATTAAAACATCGTTATTTTTCCGGCGAATCTTTCGTATATCCCAGATGCTATGGAGGTGGTTGTATTTGTATTTTTATAAATCACCCGATATGTAGTTGATCTAAAACTTGTACGATGGCCATTTGTTAGTTCACCAGTTTCTAGTGATACATTAGTTGACATATTTGTGATTTTCTTTGAATTTCACCTCTAAGTTGATAATAGTAATACTGCTAATTTGATTGGTTATATTTACGATGGTCATTTTCACCGGCATGGTAATTATAAATGAGTGTGCTGTTTTAAAGACTACAAGGGGAGTAGCCTACTACAAAAATCATGAGATTAGATGACTATTAATTTTGCATAATTTTTATTAAAAAAATATTGCATAACATTACAACAATACAATTATGAAGGACATGTTTATTTCTTACAAGTCAGGCTTGAACAACCATCGTTGACATTTGATTGATTTTTAGAATATATTTTCTTCTTCAGAGGTAATTTATTCAATAATTTTTCAAATCATCAATATCGACAACATTAAAAGGATGTGTAAAATAAATATAAACACATTCAACAGCAATAATTACATTTAGAGGATCTAAATACGTAATTCATAATCATCCACTTTACATTGGTTAGAAAAACGGGAAAATAGTGTAATAGTTTAAAATCCCGGAGTAAAATGCTGAGGAGCATTAGATAATTGTGATTTTATCTATATGCAGTTTGTTTTTAAACATTTGCCATATCAAAAAGCTATTGTACGTTTTTCCATGAAGGTAATTTAACATATACACCTGTACATTATTGTGCGTATGTTATGAATATACTAGTATTTATATATTTTTTTAATCGAGCAGTGAGATTCTATACAAAGAATCAAATGTTTTTCATTTTATATCAGTGGTTGTTATGAAGTTATAGTGAATAAATGCAACATTGCGTTCCCAGAATAATGTTACTTTTGGGCATTGTAACAAAACATGAACAAATGATTCTGTTGTTTGCAAAAAGCACACACATTTTCACTCACAAATTTTCATTTACATTAATGATATCTGAAGGATTTTATACGGTGAAGTGCTTTAAAATGGAATTATTTAACTGTATTGTTTTTGTATTATTTAAATTTAGATTTCAATAACTTTCTCCAGTCAAAATCGAGAGGATTGATTTTTTTAGTCTTCGCAATGACCCAATACAATTGGATTAATTAGTATTCATGAACATTATGTTTTGTAATGTTCCTTAATTTTCTATGGCTCTGTCCTTTGCCCTTGTATTCTTATTTCGCCCCTACTATGTTTACCATGGAGAAGCTAGCATTGATATAAATAAGTATAATCGGCTTGGAACTCAAAATACGAAGTTGCATATTATGTCGTCAGCATATTTATGGAACATGGATTGTAACTCTGTAAAATATTGGTCGATTTTCTTCCAAATTTTGATATAGCTGTGACAGTTCTCAACAAGATCAGAGTCAACCAGATTTAATAACAGACCACCTAATTCGTCTCAATGACGAATTAAATTTCTCGTTATTATTATTATTGTTATTATTATATGTTATAGTATATTCTTTAATTCTAATTTTGCACATTTCCCATTTCATCTGCGCATCTTGGTCTGTACTTTCTGATTCAAATTTATGAATCAAATTTTGATTTCACTTTAAAGTCGGCATCCTTAAAAAAGTGAATTATTAATTTTCCATGAACCACATCCCTTAAAAGTGATAACGGTTTTCGGTCTTCAGAAGGGCTCCCACTTAGCCGAGTTGGAGCCTCGAGTTGTGGCGAGCTGGCATGAGCTTATGGCAAGCCGTTTTAGCATTAAAACATATTTCTTGATATCAAGAAGTAATTCTTGATATCGAGAATTTGATTTCGTGATATCAAGAAATATGTTTTAATGATAAAACGGCTTTCCATAAGCTCGTGCCAGCTCGCCACAACTCGAGGCTCCAACTCGGCTAAGTGGGAGCCCTGCTTAAGGGTGACTGCATAATGATCACGTTGTGGAACTGGCTTTATATCAGTTGTTTGCGCATAACACAAAATTGAATCTATTACCAGCCAATAGTCAAGACGTGAAAATATTATATTGAGTGACTTACTGATGCCAAGAGTATTGTTGGCTAAATGGAAACATTTTTCGCCAAACATCAGTTAGATTAAAAAACTTGGTCGATTTCCTAAACCACCCAACCTGTTTATATGCATACGACATACCACGAGACTTACTGATGCCAAGAGTATTGTTGGCTAAATGGAAACATTTTTCGCCAAACATCAGTTAGATTAAAAAACTTGGTCGATTTCCTAAACCACCCAACCTGTTTATATGCATACGACATACCACGAGTATCCAGCTGGGCATTATGTCTGCTATTCCAGTTTCGAACCAACACCTAAACATCGTTTGCATAATTACCTTTTGCAACCATTGAAATAAATTCTCATAAAATGCTTCTCTTTTGCTAAAATGAAATTTTCTCACATTCCAATCTTTAATTGCTACTACTGTACCATCAAGATGTATAAAATGTTCAAGTGGTTCATCATATTTGTTTTTTCGTTTACACATAACCATTGAGCGATTTGTGCCATGACTATAGAAATAATAATAATAATTCAATTCTGATTTCACGATGACTTCCAATTCCGGTGTTAAAATGTTTCTTGAATCAAAACAATGTTTGATTTCTGATGATGTATCCAAGAAAATATTTTATTTCGTTTTAATTGTCTCTGATCCCTTTTACATTGAGAAATAAGAAGGTAGTGTTTTGTTTATGTTCGTCCATATTCACCTTAACAATTAATTACGTCTTACATTTTGTGTTTTCTCTTTTCCTTTCCTTTCTTTTCTTCGAAGATCTGGGCAGCGGTTCACAAAACGGTAAAGTTGATGACCCATTCGCCGAAGACCCATTTAAACATGCCTCGCGTGAGTATTAAATTCAGTACGTTTTTTAATTGGCGGTGTCACACACAATATTCCCGAAACATCTTGAATTACCAAGATAATAACTATCTAGATAATTCAATCACGTAGGTGATGAACAAATGACGGACAGTAATGTCCCGCGAAAAATCACGTGGAATTTTATGAAATATTGTGTAACTAGCAATTTGGAGAGAAGCTCACATTTATACGTCACACTGTTGCAAATTCCTCGGGGGTGATTGTCCCCAGGAGGTAGTAGTCCTCGGGGTAGTTGTCTTCAGGGGGTAATAGTCCTCGGTGGAAATTGTCCTTGGTGGTAATTCTCCCGGGGGGGGGGGGGCGGGGGAGGTAATACTCCGGGGGTAATTTTACGGGAGGTAATTGTCCTTGGTGGAAGTTTTCTGGGGGACGTTTTTCGGGGGTGATTTTACAGGGGGTAGTTGTCCTAATACGATTTTGAACACTTTTTCACTTGCTCGGGTTGACCGGCATGACAGATTCTTCCCCGAAAAGTGTTACTCTCGGGGTGTTTGCCACATTTATCAATTTTTTAAACTTGATGGAAATCTCAAAACGAAAATATATTTGTTTAAGACATTGATAAATACTATAACCTTATCAGGGATGATTCAATATTTGTTTCTCTTTAAACATCATACAAGATATTGCTTAAGCATCATATTTTGCAGTTGGGTGAGGTGGTCTGAATATTCCTTTGCGAGCGAGGACAAAAATTAAGATTGGTGAGGTCGCTGGGCGAAAATCTTCAAATGCAAGCGAGCGTAGCGAGCTTTAGGGAACTTGCACTCAGTCGCTTTAAATTAGGGGCACGTTTAATGATGAGAGGAAAAGGGGACACTTGTCGAAAGGGATAAGACAAAATTGTATTAGAAAAGGAAATGAGCACGTGTCAAAGTACAAAGGGTTATTATCAGAGGTAAAAAAGGGGCACTTCTTACACCTGAAAAGAGGCACGCACGAGGGATGAAAAGGGCACTAATGAAAATGAAAAATGGACATTTGTCGACGGAAAAGGTGCACCCATCAGATTTTTGATAGGGGCGTTTACAAGAGATAAAAAGGGGATCGATCCCTTATTAAAAAGGAAAGAGGCACGTATCATTGTTAACAGGGAAATTATCAGAGGTAAAATTTGGGACTTATCGCACCTGAAAAGGGGCACTTATGAGAATGAAAAAGGGGCACTTATAATAAAGGAAAATGTGCATTTGTTGAAAGAAAAGGAGAATCGATCAAATTATAATAGGGGTATTTATCAGAGCTGAAAGGTGGCTTTTATGAGAAGGGGGAAGTGGTTCTTATTATAACAAAAAGAGGCGCACGATGAAATAAACGGGGCACTTATCGGAAATGAAAAGAGGTAATTGTGAAAAGGGGAAGTGGCACTTAGAAGTCGGAAAAAGAGAATTTATTAGAAAGGAAAAGGGAACGTGTCAAAATAACAAGGGGCAGTTCTTAGAGGTGAAAAGGGGGGTACTCATTAGAGATGAAAAGAGCACTTATCAGGAGGGGAAGGGGCACTTGTCAAAGTAAATCGAGTATCTCTCAGGTTTGAAAAGGGGCAATTATCGGCCCGGAGCCAAAGGGGGCACTTATCTGAAGTGAAAAGGAGTAACTTCTCGTACCTGAAAAGGGTCATTTACCAGAGATGAAGGGGAGCACTAATGAGAAAAAAGGGACACTTTTCACAGCAAAAAATGGGCATTTTTTGAGAAAGGAAAAAAGCTTCTTTAGTTTAATTGTGGACTTATCATAAAGGAAACGGGGCACATGTGAATATGAAATGTGTGCTTATCCGAGTTAAAAAAAAGGGGGGGGATATTTACTAAAAGGGGGCACTTCTTACAAAGGAAAAGGGGTACTTGTAAAAGTAAAATGGTAATCTCTCTAATTTGAATAGGGCAATTATCAGAGGTGTAGCGGGCGCATTTCAAAAGTGAAAAAGGGCACTTATCGTACCTAAGATCAATTATTTTTTGCCCCGGAAATTGAAAAATTACGTCGTCAGATATTTCGTTCAGTGGCTTGAGGGGGGGGGGGGGGAACCCTTTTTTCCCCTCCTCCTTTAGGACATCAATTTTTTTTTATTTTTTTTTAACAATATATAAAATTAGAGATGGGTTTAACCCCCACACCCCCTACGTACGCGCCTGCCCCTCCCCATCAGTACGTCAGTGCACATCTATATGATTACAAATATGAACAGTCAATATTCGATTCATGGACACTGTTGGTCATATAGTTGGAATATTTTTTTTTCACCCCAATTTATGGAATTATTTTGATGATTTATTCCTAATATATATAGATAACGGTATACATTCTCAGATTGTATTGAATAATAATTTGCCAGTGTTTGTTTGCGTGACTGCTAAAGCATGTGTATCCTACTATGTCTATCAACTAGGGGACCTACGCCCTTAAGTCGTAAATGACAGTAATGAGGATTAATGCCCCTCAAAAGGGCACTAATATGGCACATCGACACGGTTTTGATCCTGGGGCCTCAAAGTGACCAGGCCATTTGCCACTAAACATGACTGTACGCAGCGGGGGCTAGGGTAGGGGGCAGTTTCCACAAATAAAAAAACAAAGAAAATGCAATAAATTTTCAATAATTCATTCAATTTTACCCGGTCCCCAACATAAAAAATAATCCTCTGTACGACCATGCATTATGGCTCAATGCATGGGCACACAGAAGATTTTGTTATGTTGGGGACCGGCAGAAATTCATTGAATTATTGAAAATGTATTGCATTTTATTTTTATTTTTTTATTTGTGGGAACTGTCCCCTACCCTAGCTCCCGCTGCGTACAGTCATGGTTCAGTGGCAAAGCAATGGCCTCGTAACTGTGAGGTTCAAGGATCAAAACCAGTTGTGATAACTTCACCCTCTCATCTTGATGTTGCAGGTACACCCTTCAAGGATTCGGACAACCCTTTGGAACCCAAAAACTAGCATCAGTTTAGCTATGTTTCAATATGGCGCAGTAAACATCCGCTGCTTGGACTTGTCCAAAAGGTATGTCAGAGGTTTGTAAAAAGATGGGGATCGGTCTATTAGCCACGTATCACTATGAACACGACGGACAAAGAAAGAGGACAAAATATACAGTTCCTCATTCTACCCTCAACAATAGCTGTGGTAGACAAAGGAAAATACCTTCACTGCTATTATGTAAAAAAGGGTAGAACAGCTGTCACATGCATATTCACCTGTTCTACACATTTTGACATAATAGCAGTGAAGGGATGTTCCTTTGTCTACCACAGCAATTTTTAAGGGTAGAATGAGGAACTGTATATTTTGGCCTCTTTCTTTGTCCGTCATGTTCAAAGTGTATGTGTCTTGTGAGGGTGTGGCTGTGGGTTTAGCGTACATCGTGAATCCTGGCTAATTATGAATGGCTTGGGAAAAAAAGGAGTATCTTAATTTCCAATCGATTAGAATTACTAATTACTTCCAGATCTTTATATTGATGTCTCTCTGGCGATGATATCGTCACAAAATGTGTCCTCTTATGAATTTTTTACTTCCCAAAATAGGCGAAATTAACAGAGCAGCTTCTAGGGCCAATGATACGTCTTGACCTCTTAAAATACATAATTTTATTGGTAATAATTATTTGCGATGTTCATGTTATAAATGAGTGTGTTGTTTTAAAGACAACAAAGCAGTACTCAACAATCATGACACAAGATGGTTCTTAAGTTTGCATAAATTGGATCAAAAAGACTCTGCATGACATCACACAAATTACATTATGGAGGGCATGTTTATTTCATAAAATCCAGGCACGAACAACCGTCGTTGTCATTTGATTGATGATTGAACAATAAGATGATTAAACAACTGAGCACTAAATGTTATCTTACTCTGTTTTAGGATTACCCTTTCGTATAGTGGGAATGGAGTTACTTCTAATAACGTAAAGTTACTTATAATTGGGAGAATTATCCCATCCATATTTTTCCATAGGTATCTTCACAATCTTAAACGAGTTGGGTTAAATTCTACACATAAGACGGAAAAACGGACCGTGCATGTTTGTTGGGTAAGAGTTTACCAACACTGGGTAACCAACTTCGGGTACACTTCATCGAACAAACATGCATATTCCCATTTTTACCTCTTATGTGCAAAGTTGTATCTAATTCTAAACTGCGCTTGACTAAGAGTGCACATAATAATACACCTCTTCATTTTCCCGCGAGGAGAATCACAACATGTCACATTCCACTACTCTTTCTGAAATGCAATCGGTGCATGCCCCTTTTTAGGTTACATGAAACAAAACCTGAGAAACAAATTGATAAAATTTTAATCAACTCTTATACTTGCTCTTGACTTTTATTTTACCAGCATCGTAATACTCCAAGTAATAGTTTCATCGAGAAGTTCGGGGAGCAGCCTAGCGGGATCTTCTCCATGTGGTCGATCAGACGACATCTCCGTTTACTGAGACTTTTGTCAAATTAATGCGAAAACAAAAATAATTGGTTATCAGTCATCACTGACCTTAACCTTTGCCTCTAAAATATAAAAGTGCAATAAATATATATATATATATATTATGTATCTCGTTTCAAAGTAAAGTATCGATATGCTTACATGAAGCCCAATATAGTTTTTTTTTGTTGACGGCAGTTTAGCCAATGCACTGGAACACATATAGCTCCGTTTAGTCTCATTTCACAACGCCCTCTATCGTCAGAGTCAGCAGCCTAACATGTTAGCCTATGGAATTTTACCCCCCAAAATCGTTAAAAATTCATTTTTTGTTTAAACGAAAACCACATCCACCCCGACGTACGTTATCACTAGCTCTTTTATTGGAGCCCTCATGTCCCATTGACTTTTGAAAGTTCACCCACCGTAATTTGATCAAAATAGGTTGCAAGCTCGTCATTGACTATATAACACATGTGAAACAAGTCGAACTTTGGACTCAGTTTGCCAAGCGATTGCAAGATTATAGTTCAAGCACATGAAGAATGAGAAGCATGAATTATCATAGATCACTTCTGCTTTGTTCATTATGTCCATTTCATCCAACCCCCCACCGTAATTTTTCCATCTAGTAAAAGCAAACATTTAGCCGAGGTAAGCAAAAACATGATCACCATGGACTATTCGATTATTTACAGAGGGGTGCAATTGTGCACCACATCAAACTCCCCTACGTCAAGTATTTCATTTTATTATGTAGTTTGGTATAGGTTTATTTTAATAACTGTTTAATTTTCAGATATCAATGATAGTTTAAAGATATGGAAAATGTTTTTGTATTTAATATTTATGTAGTGGCACGCTGATTTGGGCAACACATTGACCTAAAGGGGGCGCAGAGCCATAGAGGAGCCAGGCTGGGTTGATTAATTGTACGGTTATTAGTTTGACTTGGTATACACCTAAAAGTTAAATAGCATTGATTATGTTTCCAATAGTATGCTGGGAACGGGTAAAGAACCCCTGGTTTTGAATTCTTGCATTAGATTAAAGTGTTCATTTCGATAAGCACGTTGGAAATGAATTCCTGCATTAAGATGTACAGGTGTTCATTTCCGATAACACGTTAGACAATAGACTGTTTTTCCGGGGACCTGATATTCTCGCAAAGAGATAAACTCCTCCCATTTTTGTCGGTGACTAGTTCAAATCACTCTTATCTATTATGCTTTGTCATTGGTTATAATCAATTAAAGGTATAACTCCTCTCTTAATTGGTCGGATGACGTAAGGGTAATTTTATATATCCAACCTTGTAATTGGTTGTCTTCGTAAGGGTCCTCCTGATTGGCTGGTAATCTTATGTGGTATCTAAGCCTCGTCGAGTGCTGGAGTATTTAAATGCCATGTGCGGGATTTTGAGGTCAGTTTATTTGAGTTTTTAATTGAGTTTTAGTTGAGTTTAGTTTAGTTTATTTCATTCCGTTAATAATTATGCTTAGGATGTGCTGCTAGTTTACTGTCGATAGGGCCGCCCAGCCTCTGAGAGAAGCAGCTTATATTTAAAATGTTTCTAAAATAATTACTCTTCGTTTGTAACGACTTGAGCTTCGGCTGACTTATATAATTAATAAAGTGGACTTCAACTGTATATCCGAGCTTCTTTTGTTTTCATTTATATTTGAACTTGTCGTCTCCAACCCATTTACTGGCCTACTACATTTAGCAAAGCAATCTCACATACAAATTCACTACCAAGTGTCGTCTAATCCGCCGATTGTCGTCTGCTATATACGTCCAGCGAGCGAAAATGAGACAACCGGAGCAATATGTTTCATTGTTTGATATAATGCATCGAAGCGTACGATCTTGTACATGACTGTGCTTCATAATT
Source organism: Strongylocentrotus purpuratus (assembly GCF_000002235.5). Classification (NCBI taxonomy): domain Eukaryota; kingdom Metazoa; phylum Echinodermata; class Echinoidea; order Camarodonta; family Strongylocentrotidae; genus Strongylocentrotus; species Strongylocentrotus purpuratus. The sequence goes on from NW_022145610.1 coordinate 10,259,440, forward strand.
ATGTAGAGGAAACGTGGAAAGGTAACCATTGAGGTGTACACATTAAGGGAGTGTATCATGACGAGACTATGTGTCTTTCCAGTGGCCCTACTCGGGGCCAATCGGGGGGGGGGGGTTGTTTCATAAAGCTGTTCGTAAAGTTACGCATGAATTTACGAACGACTTGTATATGAAAAGCCAAGTGGGTTGCTCAATCATTATTGATTATTATTTATTAAGTTGAACTGTGCAGATGTAGATTAACATTCTTATTATAACAACCATTTTTAATGCAAAGTATATTTTTTGCCATAATTTAATTGAGGTTATTGGAAATATCAGAAAAAACTTTGGGCATCCTATCTGGCACTTCATATACAAGTCGTTCGTAAATTAATGCGTAACTTTACGAACTCTTTATGAAACACCCCACTGGTATAATACCGTATTATACGTCTACGGACGACGCGACCGCAGAAGGCCGGCTTTCATCGAAAGGGTGCGGTGCGGCGCGGTGTGGTGTGCTCAACGCACCCATTCGATAAAAGAGGGGGGGGGGGGGCTTTTCTCGAAAGGGTCCGTTGAGAGCGGAGTACCGTTTTAACACACCCTTTCGATAAAAGCGGGGGGGGGGCTTTTCTCGAAAGGGTGCGTCGACTAGTCTTTCGCATCAGTCGTTTAAAATGAGGATCTGGGACAGAAGGTAATAGTTGCCAATTTAAGTATATCGAAAATGTATTAAATAAAATGGAATAGTCTTGATTACAGAGTGGTCTCTTTCGTTATTACTGTGTTGATGGGGGAGACAGAGAGAAGGAAAAAGGGAAAGGGAAAGGGAAGATAAAAGGAAAGAAAGAAGAATAAGAAGAAAAGAGGGAAACAAGGGGGGACGAAGGGCTCTTGCCTCCTCCTCACCCCCCCCCCCCAAAAATAAAAAAGAAATGAGAGAGAGAGAGAGAAGGGAAAGGGAAAGGGAAAGAAAATGTAAAAGGAAAGAAAGAAGAGCAAGAAGGAAAGAGGGAAACGGGGGAAGGGCGAAAGGCTCTTACCTACCCCCCCCCCTCCCGCCAAAAAAATAAATAAGAGAGAGAAGGGAGAGGGAAAGAAATTCTAAAAGGAAAGAAAGAAGAGGAAAAAGAATAAGAAGAAAAGAGGGAAACGGGGGCGAAGGGCTCTTGCCCTCCCCCCCCCCCCCGCCAAAAAATAAATAAAAGAGAGAGAGAGAGAGAGAGATATTTGAAAACGAAAGGGAAAGAGAATATAAAAGGAAAGAAAGAAGAGGAAGAAGAATAAGAAGAAAAGAGGGAAACGGGGGTGAAGGGCTCTTGCCTCCTCCCCCCCGCCAAAAAATAAATAAGAGAGAGAGAGAGAAATTGGAAAGCGAAAGGGAAAGAGAAGATAAAAGGAAAGAAAGAAGAGGAAAAAGGAAGGAAGAAAAGATGGAAACGGGGGCGAAGGGCTCTTGCCCTCCCCCTCCCCTCCCCCGCCAAAAATAAATAAGAGAGAGAGAAGGAAGAGGGAAAGAAAATATAAAAGGAAAGAAAGAAGAGGAAGAAGAAGAAAAGAGGGAAACGGGGGAAGGGCGGAGGACTCTTGCCTCCCCCCCCCCGCCAAAAAATAAATCAGAGAGAGAAGGGAAAGGGAAAGAAAATATAAAAGGAAAGAAAGAAGAGGAATAAGAAGGAAAGAGGGAAACGTGGGAAGGGCGAAGGGCTCTTGCCTCCTCCCTCCCCACCCCCCTCCCGCCAAAAAAAAAAATAAGAGAGAGAGAGAGAGAAGGGAGAGGGAAAGAAAATCTAAACGGAAAGAAAGAAGAGGAAAAAGAATAAGAAAAGAGGTCCCACTTTTTAAAAGTTGTATTGTATGAAGTATGAATATTTAATCATGAGTTTCATGATATGTCTTGATAGAGTTATCCTCCCAGTACATTTAGGTACCATTTTCATTTGAATCTCTGCATGCATGACTTAACACCAGACAATCTTTACAAGACTGCCAGATCTCACTTGCGCCAAGTTGCTAGGCGAGGAACAAAGACAGCCAGTTTTTTTCAATTATCCGATTAGCCAGACAGAGAAAAACACACGCACACACGCACATACGCACAGGCACAGGCACACGCACACACATGAGCATTCCATTCCCGACAAGGCCCATCCAAACTGTTAATTTTTGTCGGGAATTCTTCTTATCATACGAAAAGTTGAGTGGCCGCTGTCCTCTTGGTGCGCATTGGCGGATGTTGTGCTCTTGATGATGATGATGATGTTGGTGATAATGATGATGATGATGATGAAGATTAAGATGATGACAATGATGATGATGATGATGACATAATGGTGATAGTGAATGTGTACAAAAGGGAAAGATTTTTAGGTTTATGTCACTTAAACATTCAGCGATCTTGATAAAAATCAATGCTCAATCAGAAAAGGGGTAATTATGAAACAATTGTCACCGTGTGTGTTGTATGCGTTGTGTGTGCGTGTATGTGTGTGTGGGGTGGTGTGTGTGCGTGTGTGTGTGTGTGTGTGCACGTGTCTGACTGTCTTTGTTCAATGCACTATTTTATTCCTCACCCAGTAACTTGGCGCAAGTGAGATCTGGCAGTCTTGTAAAGATTGTCTGATATTCATTGATGCATGCAGAGATTCAAATGAAAATATGGGAGGATAACTCTATCAAGATATATCATGAAACCCATGATTAAATATTCATACTTCAAACTATACAAATTTAAAAAAGTGGGATATTTTTTCTGACTCACTCTGTAGTTCATTGCACCGCACGGCACCCGGCCGGGCGCCTTGAGGACCCCGGCCGGGCCCCGGCAGGGCACCTTTCGGGAGCCATCGGTACACCTGCTCATCGGACGGAGCCCGTAAGGTTACCGGCCGGCACTCGGCCGGCACACTGCCGTCACCCTTACGGGCGCCTTGCATTTCACTCGACCAATTTTCTCCGGGCACCTCCCGGGCGCCGCAGAATATGTGACCACACATGCCGTAGAAATGAAAATCGGAAGGTTCCTGTACGATCTCTAAATCCACGGTAAGCCGCCGGGTAGGGGAAATCTTACGGGGCCTGGTGTATATGTGACCTAGGCATTATCAATTTATAATTGGAAATCGAAATCAAACTTCCGTTTTCGCAACGGTTTTTACTACAGTCTATTGGAGAATATGAGTATGGTAAAACCGGTCACGCAATTTTTAAAAACTTTTTTGAGGCACTTCATGATAATTTTGAAGCGCAATTTTGGGTGGCTTCAATATTACACCATATCACAAACACTGATATCACGTAGGGCCATGCATCTCAGATTTAACATTGTTAATTAGCGATGCCTTTAAGTCATAGAAAAAAAGAAATTAATTATTTTGTGTACATTACAAACGAGATAGTTATCCGCGACTACACATGAATCATGATCTGGCTTGTCAGATTTGAAGTTTTTTTTATCCTCATTATTGACAGACGCTCAGATTCAAGAAGCAAAAGACGGGTGAATGAAGGATCATCTATCAATGATGGCGGTCTCCTGCGTTTTCTGTAATTTATATTTTTTCATTAAAATTATATTTGTGTTTGTATGCATCTTATTTTAAAGGTAATACAAAGTTTTGGGAAATTTTGAAAAATGGGAGTATAGTAATTCTTTACAATTTTGATATATTTGGATGCCCCTGTTGATGTATTAAAAGCACTAGAAAATTTAGCCGCTAAAACACTTCTGTTTTTGAGAAATATTGAATATAAATATTTACCGGTGCTCCCGGTAAATTTTGATAAATTTCAATAATAGCGCCTACGTCCTTACAACGGTAGCTGCGACCATGAAAATCTCAGAATATGTAGTTGTGATATATAATTTCCGAACGGGAATAGCTAAACGATCGATTTTAGTCGAGAAACATTGTTTTATAGCTTAATGAATATCTTGACCTTGAGAGGGAGCTATACAACATAAAGTCTTTATTGTGTACAATTTCATAACTTTAGACTCGATTTCGACCGCGACAACGATCACTGAATATTTTAGGATCGCATATGCTTCCAATATATCCATTTGAACCAAATTCATGACCCCATACCAAAACTTTGTATTACCTTTAATGTACTTAACGATGTATAAGTATGTAAAATGAAGATTTGTTAAAACTTTATGTATATGATTATGTTCTATTTTGAAAATGCAGAATTAAAAACAAACAAAAAATGACGTTATCACCCCTCTTAATGTCAAAACAAAGTTGGCAATATATGGGTCCTCGAAAGTTACCTCTTATTAGTGACTCATTACAATAAGAATTTGATATCAACGGATGTTATCGAAGTGTTCAGATGTAAACAAAACTATAAAAAAAAACTTCTTATTCAAACAGGCGATCCCAGGAGGTCTTTTGTCTCTCAATTGGTCAAGTGCCTCAACTCCACAACAATATAGAATAGGATTAAACAAAGAAAATATTCTTCAGTTTTAACCTGACTGCGCAGAATAAAGTTAGATGGTGATTGGATGTACTATAACCTGATATAATCGCTATAAAAGAACAAAGCATTATTATTATGAAGTTGGATTTAAAAAAAAATTAATACAAGCCTACGTCCAGGATGCCAAGTTGGCAAATTATCCATGATTAGCTCGCCTTGCACAAGCAGCTGTCCAACGAGATTGAATTATGAAGTGCAACCTATTTCAAAAGAAAGAAAAGAAGTAAGATGGTACAACTTAAAGCCTCGGTCACAAATGCCAATACGTACAGCTACGAATGCCGTACGAACGATTTTCAGACAATGGAAATTCGGGAATACAATGGAAAAACAGGGAGATTCGTACGAAATTATCGTTCGTACGAACCTTTGTGACCGTAGCATAAGAGACACTTTTGTGGTAGGGAGTCAGGGATAGATTAATTGCTTTTTCTGAGAGGAAAAAGGACAATTATCATAACATGCTAATTTGATGAATGAGGTGGAAATGGGGTATATATGCCAAGAGAACCTAATTTACCCTGATTGTGTGTGTGTATATTGAGATTTATCTTGCATCAGTATTGCGTGTGAAGTACTCCTGGGGCTCACATTTGTCAATAATTATCATTCTTGGTTACTCATCATGGGCTAATTCGATGTAACCATGGCGGATAGCTGTGGATAGTCTCGATGGGACAGAAAGAAATGCACCCCAGCCACTTTTTTCCAGGGTTAATTAAAATGAAAATTAAACATGACGTGGTGTTATCTTTGTTATCTTGTGAAATGAAATTACGCAGCAAATTTTATTCTTATTAGAGCACTATCTGGAAGCAATTTGTGTATCGATGAACATGATGTACGTGATTGCTAACCAGGGATTAGAAGAAAGATTGTATCTGTCATATTGATGCTAAAGAAGAAAATAACTGTGTAGTCTCAATATGATGTGTGCACCATAGGAATTTATGGGACAAACACCCTGATGGGAGCATTCGTTATAAGAGAGCTTTTGATGTAATAACACACACGCACACAATATATACACTCACCAACTCATACACAAAGATCGTTTAAACACCTTTTCATTTTAATTTTTTACCTTAAGATTTTTTTTGTTTTTTGAGGCCGCCATCCTTGTCAAGCTTTGCTTATGATTGCGGTCTCCTGCACTTTTCCAATAGTTCGGATAATACTTTATAACTTTATAATTTATGATAATATGTTATGGAAATATTAAGTTTCGTTGTTATATGTACATATATTGTGTACAAAACATTTTGACATGAAGAAATTATTGTTTGTATATGTTGTATTATCTTACATTTATATGTTCTTTGTTATTCAGTTATATTATATTTGGAAAAAAGGTGAAATGAAATAAAATAAAATGAAATAAAATATTAAAAAAATCAATATTCGTACTCAGTGTACTCTTTGTTCAGTCCATTTAATGGCCATTATGATGGTGACATTTTTGCAATAACACAAATCGCGGTCATCTGCATGAGATAGAAAGGAATTGAATTTGAAATGGTTATGTGGAGTGAAAGTATGACGTGGAAGTCTGCTCAAGCTAGATGGAGGATTATTTATTGGGAGTGGTATTCGCGAGTAGCAGCACTCTGTCATTTTTTGTAATCGTACAAGCTGATTTTGAGATAAGTTGAACAACAGATCGATTCCAAAATCAGGACGGGATGAAATCAAAGGAGGGTTAATCTTCTATGTGGCACTGCGAGTTAGGTATTTACGGATGGATCCTAAGTTACGCAGCTGACACAAGGCTGGTTTAGAAACGTATTAAATTAAAATTAATTAAAAAGTGAGAACAGGACGGGACCGCCAATAGAGTACTGTGGAACTCTTAATTTAAAAGGTAAAAAACGTAAGAAATTCAACAGAGGATAACAGTTTAAATAGAAGGAAGGTTACTGGTCTACAAAATGTGACCAGCTGGAATCATCCCTCTTGAATTATCAAAATAAGAGTTGTTGTTGCTACGACTACATAATTATTGATACAGAAGTATTAAGTTTGAATTTGAATTTATTTACAACAATACATCACAATAATGAAAGTGCATTATATTATGAACAATCATACAATGCAAATAATAATACTGATACATGTATACATAACATAAGAGTTATGTTAATTGAACAATTAATGGGTTTAAAACGATATTTAGACATAGCTCTCCATACTATTAAAGGTACAAAAGATATACACTTAAATATGTGTATTGCTTAATATTTAGGTGAGGTTGTTGATGGGAACTAGAAGTTAGCACAAGTGCTAGTCGAGCCTAATTACGTTATGATAACTGACGCTCCCCATATCCTATACCCCCACCTTCTGGTACGAGGAGGATCCAACTCCATCTTTATCAGTGTTTACGTTTGCATGTATGACAGGCATTTTTTATGCCATACAGATGGATGGAAAAGGAGATCAACTTTATGGCCTTTAGTGCATCCCAAAAGCCTACAAGATATCGACCATTAATTGTAACTTAGAAAAAAAACAGCTGCCAGTTTTCGGAAGTCCTATTCGAATACATTTCATCCTAACGCGTCTCCATAAGATAAATACAATCACTGTTTCGTGAAACCACTAATGGGGCCACGTTGGATAAAACCTATATTATTGATATTACAAGTTTGCCAATAATGGTAACTTCCATGGAAACCGTGATTATAAATTGGCTGTTGAGTGATGTACATGGAAGTTAATATTGACACTAGAGTCACCCTGTTCACGTCGAGAGTGAACGGTATGAAGCCATAAGAGGGGTTGTTTCTCCAGATTCAGTCGTATTTTCCTCTTCATTCCCAGTCACTCGAAATCTATCTCCAAGGCGCTCCGTGACTCCAATGGGTATGAGGAAAACAACAACACTGATCCCACAAAGCAAGACACTCAGGATCGTCAGCGCTGTTCGGAGACCAACCAAGGATGCGATCGGAGCAAAGGTCAGATTTACAGCGCCTCCTAAGGAATTTGTGAAGAAGAAGTTGAGCGCGAAAATGATCGTCTTGCACTCGAGGGGTGTAAGATCGGAGATGACGGCGAGATTGACTACGTAGAACCAGTCACTGGCGGCGAAATAGATGCCGAATAAAGCAACAACCGTCTTACCTCGAGTTTGAAAGATCAGCGGTGACACGACTAACGCGATAATCTGCAGATGAAAACCAAAACAACAGCGACAGTAGGAGGGTGCGAAGGGAATCGGGGGGGGGGGCAATTAAGTTGCCCTATCAAACGATGAAAAGAAAAATAAACCGACAGAACAGGAAAAATGAAGGAAAAAGGGATTGGGGGAAAGGGAACATTAAAAGAGAATACTACTTTCCCCTCTTGTGACCTCCCACTTATCAATGACCTTTTAAATTTGTAGTTAATCAACGTAGAAAGACCGGTGGGCCTCGCCACGACGCCATTCTGCTTCCTCAATGTACTGACCCATCTTAGGCCACTGCTCAAAGGCATAGCGATATATACGGTCCCATTCATGGGCAGCGTGACCCGTGTCTGGGAGCTATAGGGTTAGAGAGACGTGTCCCATTAAACAAATATGATTAATTAAAGCAGGTTATTTTACCGACGTCGCTACCACAGCTTTAATGTATTTTCAATTGCGTCAACTTTCGGGGAGGTTTACATAGAGCGCTCTCCGGTTTCTGTATATGGCAGTACACATAAATCTGAAGTAGTGTCAGTATATACCTATTTCATATTTGTTCCCTTTCCCACTCCCTCCTTCATAATAATAACGTGATAACGCGTCGACTTTGCGAAAGCTCCGTCCAGCCATTATTGAAGAATTATCTGACATTAAAATATAATTATCGCCTTTCCACAATCGGTAATTTTCTCTCAAAACCAGGCTTTAATTATATTGCCGGCGTTTTCAAAGTTTCTTAAAGAATGCAACGCACAGCCGATCTCAACACGTGACTATTCCACGGTCATCGATTCCTCAGCTGGTTTTATCAATTTAAACCAATTCATGCCAAAATTGCCTCTACAGCGGCCGCGCCAGAAGTTTTCACACCAATGTTCAGAATGAGCTCATATTTGTTTTGGCGAGGTTATTTTAACTCAAGTTTGCAGTCGAAGTCGATTTAATTACAAAATAATGTAAAACCACGCAGCTAGGCCATCGCACCCTGCTTCGAGGGCTACGTCTGTGGTTGGAAATTGCGCCTGGACGTGTTATGCATAATTGTTATAATGCCTGGATGTCTTCTTATTGAATGGCGCAGTTAAAATAAAGTCTCATGCATGTACACAGAGCCTTCAGCACATCATCATTCTTACCATCAGAACAAGACTGAACCATAGCCGTCCGCGTATACCGGAAGTTCTTCGCAGGATATCACAAAGGAGCCCGCCAAAGATACTGCCCGGAAAGGACGACACCAGTGTGACCCAGCCCAGAAAAGCCACATTGAAGTCAGGAAAATACTCCGCCACATAGAGAGTGATGTTGTACGACCCAACGTTTAAAGCGGCTATGCGTGACGTGTTGGCGAGGATCAAGGGCATCATGACAGACCACACAATCTGCCTCAGACCAGCGCGTTGCTGCTTCCAAGATGGCCGAAATGTTCTTGACTGGAAGAAATTGATTAAGAAAAATGGAATTTCACAATGATTAATGGTATTACAAGCTTTGCTTTTCTACCACGAAAAATATCACCAATATAATCGTGAAGACTTTCGAAAATTCTACCTAAGGCAATTTAATGAGCCTTGTCAATCACATTTATAGAATGTGCGAACATTAGAATGACCTATTATCTAATCCGAACATTATTTCTATGGGAGACACAAGAGAGTATTAAAATTGTCCTTGTCTTTATTTCCCGACATTCCGTACGATCTTGTTCATAGAGTATTACGAAGGTAGGTGGGGTTGTTTTAGCGGGGTCCGTTCGCTATTCATAAGGACCGTTATTCATAAGGACCGCTATTCATAACGTGGAACTTCCCATACCTGCAGGTCCGCTATTCATAATGGTAAAAGAGGGTCACTATTCATAAAGAAATAAGGTTCGTTAATCATAAGGACCGCTATTCATAACGTGAGATGAGAGTCGCTATTCATAATATGAAATGAGGTTCATTACTCATAAGGGTCGCTATTCATAATATGAAATCAGGGTCGCTATTCATGATACAAGAAGAGGGTCGCTATTCATAATACGAAATGATAATCATTACTCACAAGGGTCGCTATTCATATAAATATGAAATCAGGGTCGCTATTCATAATACAAGAAGAGGGTCGCTATTCATAATACGAAATGAGGTTCATTACTCATAAGGGTCGCTATTCATAATACGAAATGAGGTTTGCTATTTATAATAGGAGTAGGGGGTCTCTATTCATAATACGAAATGAGGGTCGCTATTCATAATACGACGAGAGGGTCACTATTCATAATATGACGAGAGGGTCGCTATTCATAATACGACGAGAGGGTCGCTATTCATAATACGAAATGAGGTTCGCTATTCATAACAGGAGTAGGGGGTCTTTATTTATAATACGAAATGAGGGTCGCTATTCATAATACGACGAGAGGGTCACTATTCACAATAGGAGTAGAGGTTCGCTATTTATAATACGACAAGAGGGTCGCTATTCATAATAGGTGAAGAGGGTCGCTATTCATAATACGACAAGAGGGTCGCTATTCATAATACGACGTGAGGTTCGCTATTCATAATAAGAGTAGGAGGTCTCTATTCATAATACGAAATGAGGGTCGCTATTCATAATAGGCGAAGAGGGTTCGCTATTCATAACAGGAGTAGGGGGTCTTTATTTATAATACGAAATGAGGGTCGCTATTCATAATACGACGAGAGGGTCACTATTCATAATAGGAGTAAAGGTTCGCTATTTATAATACGAAATGAAGTCCGCTATTCATGATAGGAGTAGGGATCGTTATTTATAATACGAAATGAGGGTCGCTATTCATAATACCACAAGAGGGTCGCTATTTATAAAAGGAGAAGAGGGTCGCTATTCATAATACGACAAGAGGGTCGCTATTCATAATAGGCGAAGAGGGTCGCTATTCATAATACGACAAGAGGGTCGCTATTCATAATACGAAATGAGGTTCGCTATTCATAATAAGAGTAGGAGGTCTCTATTCATAATACGAAATGAGGGTCGCTATTCATAATAGGAGTAGAGGTTCGCTATTCAAAATAAGAAATGAGGGTCGCTTTTCATAATACAGAGTTAGGGTCGCTATTCATAATACGGGATGAGGGTCGTTATTCATAAAATGAAACAGGCCTAAGCAATATCCAAAAAGCTCATAACAAAGGGAAATGTTGGACGGAGGACACCCCAAAGGCGACACATGGCCCTGAATATTTGTCTTGTTTTTAAGTAGGTATATTTCACCTTTTATCTTTGATAATTATTTAGAGACATCTCCCGCCCTTATGGTGACGCTAAAATAGGAAAACATGAACATATATAATCGTATCATAATTTGACCTTCTTGTGGGAATTTTGCCCCACCACCGTGCCCCGACTGATCTTATCCAGGCTATGCCAATGCGACATTAAGTAGACCAAGCAGGCCCATTTTCATAGTTATTTAAGGACTGAGTTTGCTAATTCAGAAATTGTCATTGTTATACGACAATTATGTTTTTGTAGAAAGTAGCTTTTAGTAGAACTTATGGACCTACAAATTATTTAGCGGGGTTGGGCCGGACCACGAGCCTACCTACTGTCCGGAGAGGGGTGAGACGTGGGGGCACTTTATAATTGTGATTTGTTTGAGACTTTGGGGGAAAGGGGGCTTGAACGCTTTCGGACCTTGACGGTTTTCGCGTCATGTATCGTACAAAGAGGTAATGCAATCCAAATAGGAATCAAACATTTTTGTCTTTTTTTTTTGTTGGGATGAGGGTGATGGGTAAGAAGGTCTGATAAGGTCTTTTTAGTGCAACAAAATTAAAGTTAAACATGCTGTGAGAAATTTGTCTTCATTTTAAATTTGGGGGTGGGCTATCTAGCCCTCGTAGCAACAAGGGGGCCTGATATAATGATAAATTTAGAACAAACACAGGGAAAATACGGAATGTAATAGTTATTCGAGTCGATATATACATGCTTAAAGGTTCACACACGAAATAATCAATTACTTTAAATAACCAAACCATAATAAAAAAGAAAATACAATAAAGGGAACAAATAGAACGAAAATTAAGGCTGATGTAAGTTGTCATGAAACAAGATAGATAATTACAGAACAAACACATCATAATATACATACCACCTGTCAATTCATCATACACATTGAGAACAGGAATATATTGTCGTGTTTTTTGTTTTGTTTTTGTTAACCATATTAATCTTTATGGAATTTATTATTGTGAAAAAGCATTATATATTGTCATCCTATGCTCACTGTCTCCCACGAGTTTGAAATAGTGTCTTATTGTCGGGGCCATCTCGTAGGAGAGGTTGGTAATCAGAAAGCATATATAATATTGTCTTACTTTCACGTTCTAAATCTTTTTTTTCCTGGCCGAGGTGGTTTCCTTGTTAAGTTTATCGTCTTGTCACCAAAGTTTGACTATCAGTTGAGGGGGGGGGGGGATTTCGCACAAGGGGGACAGATTACGATAAGATTATGTGTGTGTTATATTTTCCTTTTTTGTCACCACTGGAGCTGGGGAAATATATTAGCTAGATTATGGGGATGTATTTATATAATTATCAAAGCTAAAAAGAAAATATAGGCCTACTTTTGAAAAGACATAATACAGGGGACGCCACCGTTTGCATAATGCCTTACGATCGCAAAATCGTATCTTATCTGACTTAAAATCTTGAAAATATTTCTTCCTTACATGTGAGGACGGAAAAACATCGTGCAATATTGTATATTTACGCAAAGCTTAAATATTGTATATAATCTAACTCCCTACAACTAGGGGCGTCCAAATGGGGTGTGGGGGTGCGACACCCCCGCCTGTCAGGATATTGTCGGTAAAATTGCGCTGCTGTCGGGAAAAATGAAAAAAGGGGGAGGGGGAAAAGGAGAGGGAAAGGAAAAGAAAAGAAAAGGAAAAGAAAGGAAAGAAAGACAAGAGAAGAGGAGAAAGAAAGAGAAAAAGTGGAAGGAGAGGAAAGAAAGAAAAGGAAAGAAAAGAAAGAAAAGGAGCAAAAGAAGAAAACAAAAGAGAAAAAGAAAACAAAAGAAATAGGGGATGTTAGAGAGAGAGAGGGGGGGGGGGGTAAGAGCCTGACAGAAGAGGAGTGAGTAAGACAGAGGGGGTATGTTTTTTGGGGGCGGTGCCCCCAAGCCCCCCCCCCGTTCCTAAGCTTATGTACAGGTCAATGAAGTCTACTTTTTGAAACTTAAAGGTATTGGGTAACTTTGTCTCAGGTTCTGAAGCAAAATCCTGGAATGATAGTTAGGGCTAGTTCTGATCGGAAAACGACCCAAATATCGGAGTATGGCTAGCTGCCCCAGGGCCTTGTCCTATATACGGATCAGGGGGAAAAAAATACTTACAAAATTTCGGGGGCTACTTTTATGACTTTCGGGGGCTCTTTTGGCATTTCGGGGGCTAATTCACCCCGAGCCCCCGTGTAATTTTTTGCCCTGATACGGATAACAGAGCGCCCTGATGGGTCTACTTCTAACTCGTGTTTTTAGCCCTTCTTTCTTTACTTTTTCCTTTCCTTTCTTGTTCTTTCCTTTCCTTTCTTTTTTTTCAAAGAGGGGGGGGGGCGGGTCCGTCGCCCCCCGTATATCCGCGCCTGAGTGACACCCACATAAACTAACCTTATTTATTACCGAACAAAAAAATAAAGAAAGAGCTCCTCGACACCATAGGTGTAAGTATTCAGCCAGTTGCTACCCCCCCCCCCCGCACCAAAATAAAATTTAAAAGTGATTTTTTTTTTTGTTCTAATTTTATACCAGTGATTTACAGATGTTGCTGAAATGGCCTAATTTTCCGGGATTTTTCCTCACTTTTTAGTAATTTGTACTTTTTATGCGTTTGTTGGAGAATGACAATTTACAATCTGGCAAGAAATGTGCTTATTTACTATTTAGAGGCCTACTTGTCAGGTCCCGCGGAACGGCGGGCTTGGGGGCTTAAGCCCCCCCCCCCCCACACTTTTGAAAAAAGTATGTTAAAGAGAATTAAATAGAAAGAAATAGAAAAGTATGCTCATGTGACCGTAATTAAATGCCCATACCCCTGAGCTTCCGGAGGCTCTGCCCCCTGGACCCCACCTTGGGACCTAAGGTTGGCCCCTGGATGCTAATCTGACCATAATTTTAATGCCTAAAACCCGTGCGCTTCCGGGGGCTCTGCCCCTTGGACCATACGCCAATTAGTGACCTGCCGGTGTCATGAATAAGGTATTAAAATATGCTCATCTGACCGTAATTAAATGCCCCTACCCCCTGAGCATCTGCCAATTTGTGCCACGCTCTACCTTATCTTAAATACTCTAGCCCCCCCCCCCCCGCTCACTTTCAACCCCATATGTAATCACTTTAATTTCCCATTGAACTTCTTCATTAAACCTCAAAACGCCCCCAAATACTTGGGGCGGGGACTGTATCACGAGTATATACTAGTAGTGATTTGGTTGAAGTACGAAGCCACATTTAAAAGTATAATCGATTACTACAGTTGTGGGGCCGATATCACGAGTATGCCTTCATAGAATAAAGGTTTTAAAGAAAATATTCACTTCTACTTTCAAAAGGACTGGCCCATTTGCTTTAACAAAATTGTAGAGTTATTATTACGTAATTTCTACAAAAAATGTCAACCACATGATTTACAATGAGTCTAAATACATTAATTTGCCGAGTTGCTTCCTTTTATCAAATATACACGTAAAACAATGGGGGGGGGGGGGATAGAATGTGCGGATAGCAAACCGCACGTGCGAGCAGAAAACCCGCATATTATGTCTGACGGACAAACGAAACTGGTAGGACAAACGGCGCGGTCACACCGGCCGGACACCGGCCGAAAATTCCCAAAATGTATGTTTTTACTCGCCGTACGGGCCCCGGAGTGTATAAGTGAAAGCCACATAATCAGACAGACGATCGGCTTGTAAAAGTCCTGGGGTTCCTGACTGACCTAAAGGTTTATAATTATCATTGCAGCTTGTGAAATCCGGGATTTTGTTCAGAATCTGAGACAATGTAATGCTAGGAGTCCACTGGGCCGGCGCCAGTTGGTGCCAGTTCGCGCCAAAGATTATGTGATTGGCGCGTAGTGGCTCGCTGTGGCGCCGAATTAATGTCCACTCGGCATGTGTCGCCAAGTGGAATAAACTGGGTGCCATATGGCGTGCGCCAAATGCCACCCGGCTTGCTCCAAAATGTTGCGCCAGTTCGCGCCAGTTTGCGCCATTACACGGCCATTTGATTCCAAAATTCACCCTGTTGGCGCCATTCGCGCCAATAGACGGCTACTTTGCGCCACTTGGTGATTAGTTTGTGCCAAAGGTCACCAAATTGGTTTGAACTTGCCGCCGCTTGGCGCTACTTGCCGACTAAATAAATACCGGCCATTGGCTACCTGGTTCAGACCCTCCTCAGCTGCTGTATGAACAACATCTCTACTAAATATTTACAATTTTGATATGTCTGATGCTTTTGATAATGTTGGAGTGATGATGCTGCTCCATCAGAAGATGATGAGAGATGCTGAGGTGGCCACTGCCTATCAACTTATGCTGGCCAATCCTGAAGAAGAAGAGCCTCCTAAGAAGAAAAGGAAGCATAACTGGTGGTTTAGACCCATGCTCCACCCACAGTTGAGGGCCGAACATGGACAGTACCACACTTTGATGGAAGAGCTGAGTGAGAATGACAGGAGGAAGTTCAAGAACTACACCAGGGTGTCCCCAGAGATGTTTGATGACCTGTTGGTCAGGCTAACACCCCACTTGCAGAAGAAGGACACCCACATCAGGAAGGCCATTCCCCTAGTCTCAAGTTGTCCCTCTATCTGCCTCATCTCGCCACTGGGGCCACCTATGCCGAGCTGTCTTACAACTTCCGAGTGGGCAAGGAAACCATCCAGAAGTTTGTCCCTAATGTAGCCAGAGCGGTAGTGGATGAGTATGCTGCAGAAGTCATCTCCCCCCCCCCCCACAACCAGTGAAGGCTGGCTTGAGGTAATTGCAGGTGATTTTGAAGCCAGATGGAATATTCCTCACTGTCTGGGAGCCTATGATGGAAAGCACATCCGTCTCCAGAAGCCCAGCAAATCAGACAGCCTTTACTTCAACTACAAGCAGTTCTTCTCGGTTGTCCTGATGGCTCTGGTAGATTCAAAGTACCAGTTCCTGTGGATCGATGTGGGTGGGGTTGGCCATCAGTCTGATTCCCAGATCTACAACAACAGTGAACTGAAGGAGTGCATTGAAGCTGGCACTTTAGGCATCCCAGATCCAGCTCCTCTTCCCCATGATGATGAAGAGCACCCTATGCCGTACTTCTTCGTGGGAGACGATGCCTTCGCCATGACGACGTACGTGATGAAGCCCTATGGCCGTCGTAACATGGACCAACAGCAGAAGATCTTCAACTACAGGCTGTCCGGGGCAAGGCGTGTGGTTGAAAATGCCTTTGGTATTCCGGCTCTGCGGTTCCAGTGCTTCCTTGGCCAGATGAAACAGGAACCAGACACAGTCCGCCTGCTCATTGAAGCTGCCGTCATGCTGCACAACCTCATCAGGAAGCACTATCAGGCACTGGACGTCCGCATTTTGGACCAGGAGGATGCCCAGCACAACCTCATCCCTAGAGCTTGGGGAACTGCCGCCATCACTGTGAGAAAGTCCTGCGATGCCGCCCTGCTGTTATAGGCGGCAAGTGGCGCTGAATGGCGGGCAATCAGGTGGCATTCGGCGCGAAGTAGTCACCAATCGGGTGCCGTTTGGCTCGCGTAGTGGCGCAAACAAGGTGCCCCTTGGCGCCAAGTGGCGCCATGTGGCGCGAAATCTCATTGGCGCAACTTGGCGCGCGCCATTACATTCCAGTGGATTCCAATAGGCGGATTGTTTGCGCCAAAGGGCGATATGTTCGCGCCATTTGGTGCCACTTGGCGGACACTTGGCGCTGATTGCTCGATGCAAGTGGCGCGACGAAAATTTCAAACATTTTGAAATTTTCTTGCCGCCACATTCAAATTTGGTGCCGTTATGCGCCACCACGAGCCAGTTGGGAGGCAGTTTGAGCCACTACACGCCACTAGGCACCTTATTGGCGACACTAGGCGCCACAGTAAATTGCATTGGCGCAAACTGGCGCCAACTGGCGCCGGCCCAGTGGACTCCTAGCATTACCGAGTCACTTAACTGAACTGACACCATAGATCTCCCTGTCTCATCTCTCTCTCTCTCTCTCTCTCTGTGTGTCTCTGTCTCCCTCCCTCTCTCGTATCCTCTATACATGCTTGCTCCATCTCTCTCTCCCCCTCTTTCTCTCTCTCTCGTATCCTCTATACATGCTTGCTCCAATTTCTCTCTCTCTCTCTCTCCCTCTCTCGTATCCTCTATACATGCTTGTTCCATCTCTCTCTCTCTCTCTCTCTCCCTCTCTCATATCCTCTATACATGCTTGCTCCATCTCTCTCTCTCTCTCTCCCCCTCTCTCATATCCTCTATACATGCTTGCTCCATCTCTCTCTCTCTCTCTCTCTCCCTCTCTCGTATCCTCTATACATGCTTGCTCCAATCTCTATCTCTCTCTCTCTCCCTCTCTCGTATCCTATATACAGGCTAATTGCTCCAATCTCTATCTCTCTCTATTATTATGCCTGCTTTCTCTACCTCTCCGATATGCCTGCCCCCTGTCTATCTCTCCACCGTCTCTCTCTCTCTCTCTCTCTCTCTCTCTCTCTCTCTCGTATCCTCTATACAGGCTTGCTCCAATCTCTATCTCTCTCTATTAATATGCCTGCTCCATGTCTATCACTTCCCCCTCTTTTTTCTCCCTCTTTGTCTCTCTCTCTCTCTCTCTCTCTCTGTCACTTGTATCCTCCTCTATACACGCTTGCTCCATCTCTCTCTCTCTCTCTCTCTCTACCTCTCTGATATGCCTGCTCCCTGTCTATCTCTCCACCCCACTATCCCCCATCTCTCTCTCTCTCTCTCTTTCTCTCTCTCAGTCTCTTTCTCTCTCTATCTTTCTGTTGTTGTCGTAATCACCCAACTCACGACATGAACAAAAGTAAATATCACGAGGAGGAATTATTACGTCATTCCATTTTAATGAGACTGTTTTGTGCACACCGTGTCAGAGAATAAAGCAGCTGATTAAAAATTTGACAATTTACAATCGGAACGTACTGTTTAGATAATAATAATAATAATAATGTACGTTATTTGTACAGCGCATATCACTAACACAAAGTCCCTATGCGCTTAGAAAAACGTGATACATGAAAATAATTAATTACAAACAACAATAATGATACACAATTCCTATAAAGCTTACATGTAATAGATTGTACATTCGGGTAATACAAATTTAAACATGAAAATTAAATGAAAATGAAATTAGATATATGTACATTTTACTATAACCAAAGAAGTCACTAAACAGCTGGATCAAAATTAACAATTTACAAAAAGATAGGTCTTCAACAGAGTCTTAAATGATTTTGTTGTGCTTGCCTGTTTGACAATATCAGGCAAGCTGTTCCACAATTCGGCCGAAGAATTTCTGAAAGAGCGAGTGCCATAATATTTTGTTTGAGTGCTTGGAGCTACCAGGGGGGATTTACTATTTGATCTTAATTTTCTTGGAGGGGTATATTGTAGAATGAGATCTTGGAGTTAAGACGGGGCTGTACCGTTTAGGCATTGATATGTCAGTAAAAGGATTTTATAATTAATACGGGACTTCAATGGCAGTCAGTGCAATTGTTTAAGTATGGGTGTAATATGTTCTCTGCGTTCAGTTCTAGTAATTAGTCTGGCTGCTTAGTTTTGAATTCTTTGTAATTTATTGGTGTGAACATCAGGAAGAGAATATAGTAAACTATTGCAAAAATCTATGAGAGATATAACCAGGGCATGAACCAGCTGCTATTAAAGGGGAAAAATGTACTGAAAAACAGGGGCGTGCCCCCCGGCCCAAAAAAAATGATACAATTTTTTATTTATGCCAATGGCTGACCTAAAAAGATGACCTTACCCACCCCCCGCCCACCCCCCCCCCCTTCCCAACGGAGCAAAATGTCAAATTTAAAAATTTCGTGACCAAAAAAAAAAAAAAGTGTCTTCCCCCCCCCCCCGGCAAGAAATTCTAGATCCGCCCCTGTCCGTAGTCGTATTATACCCGATGGGCCCCGAGTAGGGCCACGGGAAAGACACATATTCTCGTCATGATACACTCCCTTAATGTATACACCTCAATGGTTCCCTTTCCATGTTTCCTCTACATAATTATGAAGCACAGTCATGTACAAGATCGTACGCTAATATCAACCAATCAAATGTTCTAGTGCATTGGCTAAACTGCCTTTAAAAAAATTATATTGGGCTACATGTAAGCATATCGATACTTTACTTTGAAACGAGATACAAATTGTATTATATATATTTATTGCACTTTTTATATCTAATTAAGATCAGTGATGACTGATCACCAATTATTTTTGTTTTCGCATTAATTTGACAAAAGTCTCAGTAAACGGAGATGTCGTCTGACCACATGGAGAAGATCCAGCTAGTCTGCTTCCCGAACTTCTCGATGAAACTTTTACTTGGAGCATTACGATGCTGGTGAAATAAAAGTCAAGAAGAAGTATAAGAGTTGATTAAATATCAATTTGTTTCTCAGGTTTTGTTTTATGTATCCTAACAATATGCATGCACCCGATTGCATTTCGGAAAGAGTAGTCGAATGTGACATGTTGTGATTCTGCTAGCGGGAAAATGAAGAGGTGTATAATTATGTGCACTCTTAGTCAAGCGCAGTTTAGAATTAGATACAACTTTGCACATAAGGGGTAAAAATGGGAATATGCATTTTTGTTCGGTGAAGTGTACCCGAAATTGGTTACGCAGTGTTGGTAAACTCAGGCAAGGATCCAGGGGGGGGGCGAGCGGGCCTTGCCCCCCCCCCGCAAAAAATAAAAAATAAAAAGAGAGAGAAGAAAGGAAAAGAAGGGAAAGGGAAAGAGGAGAGAAAGGGAAAGAAAGAAGAGGAAGAAGAAGAAAAGAAAAGGGGGAAGAAGGAGTTCGGGGGGCAGAAAGGGCCTTGCCTCCCAGGTTGTTGCCCCCCCCCCCCCAATAAAGAAAATAAGAGAGAAGGAAGGGGAAAGAAAAAAGGAAAAGAGGTGATACTGGCGTACTGATAGGGGGGGGGGGGGGCTTGGGGAAATCAAATTCAAACGTGGTTTATTTCTAATTCCATAACGGTGGATTACAAATAATGCTGAAATGACATAATTACCTGACTTTTTAGTAAATTATAGTTTTGTATGTGTTAGTTGGAACATGACGAATTCCAAATTCCGAATTAACAGCCAGGCAAGAAATATGGTTCTTGAGATTCCTACATGTCAGGGCCTGAGGAACGGCGGGGATCGGGAGCCTCGAGCCCCCCCCCCCCTCCCCACTTTTTTTTGAAAAAGTATATTAAAGAGAAATAAAAAAGAAAGAGAGCAGGAAAGAAACAATAGTTAACTGCCAGTGTCAAAAAATAATGAGGCATCAAAATATGCTCATCTGACGGTAATTTATTGCCCCAAACCCCCGATTTATTTTGGGCTTTGCCCCGTGGATCCCACGCCAAAAAGTGTCCTGCCAGTGTCACAAAATAATGAGGTATAAAAAAAAAGAAGCTCATCTGACAATTAGTTAAACGCCTAAAACCCCTGAGCTTCCGGGGGCTCCACTGCCTCGACCCAACCAGGGGCCCTAAGGCGGGCCCCTGAATGCTTATCTGACCGTAATTTATTGCCTTAAACCCCCGAGCTTCCGGGGTCGGACAAGGTATCAAAATGTTTTTATCTGACCGCAGGCGCGAAGCCAAGGGGGGGGGGGCGGTGGGGGCGGTGGGGGCGGTGGGGGCGTAAGAGTAGAAAAGTAAGAGTAGAAAACGGTACAACGAATCGTCTTGTTTCTCTAATGATTTAATGAAACGTATAATCTTCTGTGTTTCGCGCGGGAGGGGTGAACCTGAATCAGACGAGGATTAAGAGTCGAGAACTGTACAGCGAATCGTCTTGTTTCTCTAATGATTTAATGAAACGTAAAAGCTGCCGCGCTTCGCGCGGGAGGGGGGGGGGGCGGTGGGGGCGGTGGGGGCGGTGGGGGCGTAAGAGTAGAAAAGTAAGAGTAGAAAACGGTACAACGAATCGTCTTGTTTCTCTAATGATTTAATGAAACGTGTAATCTTCTGCGTTTCGCGCGGGAGGGGTGAACCTGAATCAGACGAGGATTAAGAGTCGAGAACTGTACAGCGACTCGTCTTCTTTCTCTTATGATTTAATGAAACTTAAAAGGTTTCGCGCTTCGCGCGGTAGGGGAGAACCTGAATTCAGACGAGGATTAAGAGACGAGAACTGTACAGGGAATTATCTTGTTTCTATAATGATTTTATGAAACTTAAAAGCTTCCGCGCTTCGCGCAGGAGGGGAAAATTGAATTCAGACGAGGATTAAGAGTCGAGAACTGTACAACGAATTGTCTTGTTTCTCTAATGATTTAACGAAACGTCAAAGTTTCCGCGTTTCGCGGAGGAGGGAGGGGAAACTCGCCCCTCACTGCACCCACCCCCCCCCCCTCATTCGCGCGGGAGGGGGGGGGGGTGGGACTTAATACGTATTCTGTCTCTATAATTGAATGGAATTTAATTTGGCTCGCATAATTTCAAGTTTGCCCCCCCCCCTAAAAAATCCTGGATCCGCGCCTGGGTAAACTTTTACCCAACAAACATGCACGGACTTCACTACCGTCAGGCTAAATGTATAATCTATTGCCTCACTCTAAACCCCGCGCATGGTTTTATTTTGATGACAAATGCAGCGATACAAAAATAAAGGAATCTGTCGCTTGTAAACAAAATAAGACGCCATTGTACATTCAGCTGCACGCACCGTGGTATCTTCGGCGTTTCAAGAGGGAACAAATAATAAAGAAAGAAAATTCTGACGAAAACAATAGGTGATCTGTCGTTGACAGACCACCTAATAAATAAATAAATAAATAAAGAAAGAAAGAAAATTCTGACGAAAACAATAGGTGATCTGTCGTAGACAACAGACCACCTAATAAAGAATAAATAAAGAAATAAAGAAAGAAAATTCTGACGAAAACAATAGGTGATCTGTCGAAGACGACAGACCACCTAATAAATAATAAAAGAAAGAAAGAAAGAAAATTCTGACGAAATCAATAGGTGGTCTGTTGACAACAGACCACCTAATAAAATTAACAATATTACCAATAAAATCATCATCACAATTACTTATCTTGGAACTCATTCAAAGGAGATGGCCGGTATACACCATCTTATCAAAAACACCATCATGGCAAAGAAATGACTAAAAGGGTATGTACCATTCATTTTTCTATATTATACATGTACATCTAATTCCATGCAAGGCGATAAGTGGGTATGCAAAGGAATTGTTCCTTGCAACTATACTTCCGATATATGTGAAATGCTTTTTAGGGTGATGCATTTTTGTTTATTTTACACAACTTCCGCAGTTTTGAATTTTACTTGTTAGTACTAACTGTAAATGGCGAGAGAGGGTGAAAAAAAAGTTTCTCAGTCAACAAAGGTCTTGCATGTACTCACTAATCCATGCGTTAAGAGCTACATAAATGTAAATCGCAGTATATACCATATGCTACTTACTACCTTGGTTCTTAGTTCTTGGTTCAACTTACCATCAACCATAGGTACCAGCATGCTAACTATGGTGCTGTATTTATAAGAGTATGCTTATTGTGTCCTGGCTGTTTACTACAACGATGATAAAACCATGGTACTTGTTTTTATAATGATATGCTTATTGTGCCCTGGCTGTTTACTAAAACGATGGTAAGACCATGGTATTTTTTTAATAGGTTTGTTTATTGTGTCCTGGCTGTCTACTACAACGATGGTGAAACCATGGTACTTTATAAAGTTATGCTTATTGTGCCCTGGCTGTTTACTACAACGATGGTAAAACCATGGTACTTGTTTTTATAAGAGTCTGCTTATTGTGTCCTGGCTGTTTACTACAACGATGGTAAAACCATGGTACTTGCTTTTATAAGGGTATGCTTATTGTGTCCTGGCTGTTTATTAAAACGATGGTAAAACCATCGTATTTTTTAATAGGTTTGTTTATTGTGTCTTGGCTGTTTACTAAAACGATGGTAAAACCATGGTACTTTTTTAACAGGTGTGTTCATTGTGTCGTGGCTGTCTACTACAACATACAGGAATGTGAATGAGGCTGCACATAGTTATATTAATGAGGCTTTTCTGTCACAATTGTAATCATATCATTACTACCATTACCATCTTCAACAACATCATCATCATCATCATTCACCAACACCATCATCACTATCATAATCACCGTCACCACCATCATCACCATCATTATTATCGCATCACAGTCATTACATCATCATCATCACAATCATAATGGCCATCGCATCATTGTCATCAGCCTTACCGCCGTCACATTTCAGTTCATCTTCTTGACTGTAGACACACTCGTATTTCCCATTGCATATGTCCTTGGCCCTGTCCATGCAGTGAGGAGATCCAAAACATAGACTCTCAGGGCTCTCGCATGCTTAAAAAGAAAAGCAAACAAGAAATGACATGTGGATGCATCCCAAACTTTAAGGAATCGTTGAATCTATGGAAACTATGTCCACCTAGTACCCCATAAAAGCTTTTAAGAAAAGATCAAGTAAGTCACATGCTTGTTGGGTTCTCGTGGACCTCACCTTGAGGAAATTTGGTAGTTAAAAAATGGGAAAAACATGAAGAAGACTGCTTCTGTCTGGGGGGCATTATGTGAAACGGCCGATCGCCGCGAAAATTGGATGCATGTCAAGTAAAATGTATAGAATACTACAGTAAATTAAATTTTTGGAAAAATTCACTCATTTGCATATTTGTATTAGTTTATGCAAATAAGTTCATAAAATTAACATTTTTACCATAAATCATATATTCTTCATATTTAACCATTTTTTTTCCTCACTACATAATTCATTAGACCATATGGAAAAATAATATGACCAAAAAAAATTGGAAGAGCCAGGTTATTCCTTATGTTACCTCTTGTTTTGATAATTTCTTATGTATTTCATTGTTTTGTTTTTACTTATGTATTTTATTGTTTTGGTTGTTTTATTTGATTTCTAACTACAGTCTACTATTTTGACCTCCAAAACAAAAACCTAAACTTTAAACAAGACCAAAGAACAAATGTTTTATCTCTTTTTAGAAAAAATGATATTTCCATATGTTTTTACACAAATCACGAAATGAGCGATTTTCGGGCTGACATGCAAAGACAAAAGGTCACGTGACTTTGTAATTGTATACGTTCGATTTTCAAACAAATTCTTTTAAAAGATGCCCAAGGCTCGAAAGGAAAAAGTCAGTGAGCGGCGGGGCTTCATCCGTATGCGTTCCTGAACAATCAGAAAATTCGCGGAGGGGGGGGGGGGGGCATAATGCCCCCCCCCCCCCGTGGCCTCATTAGGGTTAACCCATTGCCGACAGGAATCAAGTTGTCCCTGTATTAAGCCAATGGGCATCAGAGAATTCAGTAGTCAAGGGGTTAAGGGGTAGTCAGCTACATAACACATTGCGCAGAATATAAGGATAAATGTACAGGACACATTCCATAGAAGCCACCAGAAAAGAGTGCAAGGTTCTTACCTATGGCTGTGACCCGTAGCTGGACAGAAGCATGTATGCCTTTGGGGAAATTGATCATAGCAAAACCTGTGTTGTTCTTGAGAGAATTGTTCCTAGAGTTGCTAATGCTTGCTTCGTTATCTCCATGTGCCAAGTAATAAGTAATATTTGCTGCGTTTGTGGGATCGTCTCCAGCACCAGCAGAGATTTCAAACAAGGAGACTAGCGGGCCATCAGACCAGGTAACATCCAGTAACTCCATGAAAAGGGTTGTACCTGGTTCGCCCTGAAATACATAGTGTGTGAACTTTTTGAAGTAGCTTGCTGGGGTGTTGCGATTCTCATCACCACCAGAGCGTTGGTCAATAGTCACCCAGTCTCCAGTTGGTACCTGAACATTCTCTAAAAAGGGCAGAGACAATTAAAGCAAAACATATCAATGATGTACATTCTCTTCTTTGATTTTATAACGAACCTTTACATTACAAAAAGCTCTCATTAAAAATATATGCCACCACTATTACACAGGAACCAATGTAATTCAGGTGGGGTATCGTGACCCCCATTTCGTTTCTCTCGTCAAAATTTGGACAGAGCCTTGCAGCTCTGCCTGATAGAAAATGTGAAGTAGGAAATATACATGTCCAAAAGTCAATCAAAATTTACATGAAGACTAAAATGAAAGTTCGAACAAAGCAAAATGACCCAGTATTGGCGATATATAACAACTAGCTTTCTCCCATCCTCTCTCCCTCTATCATGCTTATCTCTCTCTCCCTCTCTATATATATTAGTGGTCTCTAAAGGCAGGTTATTGTTAAATAAAGTTAGTCGCTATCAGAGACTTACTGATGAATTCAGAATGTTTGCAGAGACTCTCAGACTCATCTTCCCCTCCTGAGCAGTCTTTATAGAAGTCACAAACCCGAACATCATTCAGGCAGTCGGACCTATCACTACAGCCGAAACATCCTGTACATAATGATAATAATAATAAACAAAAATAATAATAATAATTTGAAGACGGATAGGAATAATAATAATGACAGTAATACTTACATAAATATTAACAAAAATAGTAATGATAATATCATCGAAATTGATGAAAATAATAATAGTGATAATAAATTTCATTTCTATAGTGCTTCATACAAATAAAGTGCTTTACATCAATTTGTTAAACTATCAAAGAATTGGTGCATAGTTAAAAGAATTAACAGCTTATACAACTTTTAAACTACACTTATTAAGGAAGTAGTAAGGCGAGGAGGTGAGTTGGCTCAATCGGTAAAGCCTCTGCATGTAAAACCAAAGAAAGTGGGTTCGAATCCAACCTAGGCGGATGACTGAGAGCTTGCGTTATGTGTTAATGTGCCCGTCCTGTTTCATTAATGCAGGCTATGTTAAGTGGAAAACACTCTACCCCTTGGAAATTAAATGGAGGCCCCGTGTAGACTGAGGAGAGTCAATACTTTGCATGTTATGAACACACTGCACTATTCGTATATAAGAGTAGGGGGAAAACCCGGTGTAGTAAACCCCCATTCAGTTACACCGGGAGGGGGGGGGGGGGGGGGGGGGTTACAGTGATTCAGTTCGCTTTTCGCCTCCAATTAAGGCACAGGTGGCGCAAAATTATAATACGTATAATAATAGTAAGCAATAAACAGACAAAATACATCTGTCAGCCGATAATTTGTATGATACCTGTACTTGGTATATGTACCAATTATCATGATGGTTGTATAATTTGCTCCTGCAACAATTGTTCTGCGTCAATTTCCTGCGCTAAATGATGTTTTTTTGTAACCTCAGCCTTGACCCAACACTACAGATATACATAATCCTAACCAAAACATAAAATCTAACTCTAGGTTTCACAATGGTAATACAAATTTTGAATTTCATAATCCAATCCTATTGAATATTACCAAAACATTGTCGCTGGCTCACAAATGGGAATATTCAGGAAAATGATAGAGGCAGAGCTATGATATTAGGATGTAAAGTTAGAATAGTCTGACTGTTTATGCTGAATAATACCAAATCTATTACTTAAGTCGGAATATATTTTTAGATTCACCAACACAGCCTCCTGCCTCGTAAACTGTATTTTGGGGGCTACTTCATTTAGCCAAGCTACCATGACAATATTAATAGTTCAAACTTCAGTATTGTGGCATGAATCCCCATCCCCGTCTCGAGAAAAAAGAAAGAAAAAAAGATTAAAACATAAGAATAAATATAAAGTTGAACAATGTACCTTCACAGTTGAATTCATCGATACCAACTGGGCAGTCATATATACCATCACATTTGTCGCTTGCATCGTAACACGTTTCAACAAGGGCACATTTATCCTGGTCTTCACCACAAACTACAGAAGGAAAAGGAAAACGTTAATAATCCCATTTTATTGTCTTTATAATGATGAAACCTGTACTGATGATGAAAAGTATAACGAGAAATTTAATTTGTCACTGAGGACGATTAAGGTGGTCTGTTATTAAAAACTGTGTGCGCTGATCTTGTTAAGGATTGTTACAGCTACAACATATCGACATTTGAAAGAAAATCGATCAATATTTACATAGTTACAATCCATTTTCGATAAATATGCTGAAGTCATAATATGCAAATTCGTATTTTGAGTTCTAAGACCAATATGATGATGTCATGATATACTTAAGGGCAAACTGAGACATGAAATCATTTTTCCGACACATACTCTATTTGAATATGAGAAAAAAAATTGGGGTCACCGGGCATCCGAAAGAGCTATAATGGATTTTGTATAGGCATGTTTTTGTCCATATATGCTATGTATTACAAGAACTCGTACGCACGAACATATATCTTGAATGGACGCTCATTTCGTTATTAATGGTCATAAAGAGATAAACATGCTATCAAATTGTTCGGAAAAAAATGCTCAATAACTTTAGCGAAAGAAAATGGCGATTCTACGTTACGTACGGCCATCACGCACGAAAATGCGCGCGCAGAGGTGTGCGCACACAAATTGTTTGAAATGCTGCAAATGGCCTGAAACGTACTCTAATTTGATCAAAAAGTGATTTTGAGCATTTTAAATTTTGTTTTTCAGTTTCAGTTTAGTAATGAAAATGACGAAAATCCATCGAAAGTAAATTGAGAGAAAATGGAAAAAGTTGAAATGAAATTAAATCAATCGTTAACATATAAATGTAGAGGAGCTGTAAGTGGGTTAAGACTAAACTGGATGGATTATGGTAAAAAATCATTATGCTGGGCCGAATTTAAATGTTATAAAAACAAAAGCAATAACAATGTCAACTCGATTAGAATTCAGAAAAGGCTTAAAATTGAATGATGGTCCAGCCAAGTAGCTGGGCAATTACCTCTCTAAGGAAATTTGAAAAAGTAAAATCAATCCTTAATTTTTGGAAAATGAGAAATGTATTCATGAAAAAGTTGTTTTTATCAAACTGCTAATAATCTCAAAATTTGTGTAAACTATTTCAGTATTACCAAAATATCTCCGTTGTCTTTTATATTAAAAAACAAATTGTTCTCTTAAAGATTGTTGATGCTTTTTTCAAAACATAATATGCCTAATTTGTATGTTGATTTGATGGTATCCTGGAGTGAACTTAGATATGTTGGATTTTTTTTAATGTACAAACATGTTCGAAATAAAGTATGATGGTACAATAGCTATATACAACTTGACATATAATTTAAAAATTGGTTTAACAAGGGGATTTTCATAATTAATGATATTATATAAAATGGAAATTTTATATCTGGAAATCAACTTGTTATGCACTTGGTTCGAAGCTAAAAAAAAAAGCGATCCCTAAAACATGGATCACACGAATTCATGTAGAAGTCCATCAGCATGGTGACAAAACAGGTGCTATGCACGATTATGGTAATGACTTTATTGAACTCAGAACAGGTGATGCTATTATTTCATATTTCATTTAATTCCATTTCATTTCATTCTTCATGAAAAAAACATTAAAACATACACACATGGTATACAGATAAAACAATTATTACAAGAAAAATACGAAGGGAAGGAGCAAACAAAATTGTATGGGCAATTAGCCTTATGAACGTCAACCCCTTAAAAAGTATACACTGTATTGTTGAGAAAAGAAAAAAAGTAAAAGAAAAGCAGTGAAAACCTTAACAACAATACAAAATAAGAAAGAACAAAAAGAGCGGGAAGGAGAAGGGGAGGGGAGGGGGAATTCATTAAAAAGTGCATTAACTGAATCGTAACGTCATTTATTTTGAGATTGAATACAATGATAAAAGAGGGGATTTATAAAATCGTTTTAAAATATTCATTGAATTGGAGTTTTTCATATTAAACGGGATATTTTTCCATAAAACTGGCCCTTTAAAAAAAAAAATTAAAAAAATTCAACATTTGTACTGATTTTAGGAAAATGAAAATTACCAGCATTACGAGTTTCATGAGAATGTATTTCATAATTGAATGTAAATTTACATGACACGGACCTTGGCAATAAACACTTGGAACACATAAACATAAATAAAGCAATATCAAAATTATTTAACATTTAGAAACTTTAATTGGTTTAAAAATTGGCAAAGTGTTGGCAATGAACGGGGCATCGTAAATTGATGAGCAGCCTTCTTTTGTAAAAATACAAATAATTTCGTCATAAAATAATCAGAACCATTTGACCATGTAATATTACAATAATTAATGTGTGAATTTATCAGGGCATAATACAACATAATCAAAATATATCTTGGGAAGTGTCTTAATCGATAAATAATACCAACTCCATTAGCAACTCTGTTACATATGACACCAATGTCCTCATGCAATGTCAACACCGAGATATTTAGTAAAAGAAACTCAAACTATAGCTTTAAATTAATAATCAAATTATCATCTTCAACTTTTCTATTTGTAAATAACATAAATTGAGTTTTATCAATATTTATAACTAATTTATTATTTAACAACCAATCATTTAATTTATGTAATTCGACAGTGAATGTCACTGGCCTATAGTGGTCACTCATATAGCCTTCCTCTAGAAGAGAATGTGTGTCGAAGAACCTGTCTAGAAAGGCCACCTGCATACAGTGGCCCACTTTATGTGTTTTCGTTTGGTGGCCTTCAATAGACTGTAGTAATGATAATGACAACCCTCTATGACGCATATCACCACGTATGAAATCCCATTGCGCGTTTTTGTAATAGAGAAAGAGAGTCAGGGTGATAAAAGGAGAATTATATATAATGCATATAATTCCAACACTGAAAACAACTCTGATTAAAAAAAACATTCATATTTCACCTCCCCCCCCCCCCCCCCTCTCTATCATCAAACCTCAGGGCACACTTTCTTCAAACCTGATCGGATTATGTAAAAACATCATTGTCATGTTGGCACATTTCAATAGGTGACCGCACAATCGTACGGCTACCCAATAAACAGAACACCAAAAAGTAACCTCTTTTGGGAGTGTATTTTAAGTGATTTTAAAGTATAGTGCCTTTTGAACTAGATTTAAACGTTATCGACACGTGCCTTCATTTAAACAAAAAAGGTACTCCTGTTCACGTTTTCATCTAACCTAAAAACCACCAGTTTATCACGCGACTGGAATAACGTGATTCCACTTACCTCTGTAAATCAAGTGTTTATGACCAAATAACCACTTGACCAAGCAACGAGTTTTTTGTCAGTTAACCAATGGTGGCGATAAATACGTAATTATTTGGTCTTGTAAGCACCTTTATTGATTGGTTTCACAGGTTATTCAAAGGTTGATGGTAATAATCACGTTACTTACACCGGCTAATCGTCTTATTGTTCTGTCCGTGAATCTCTGGTTATATTCAACTAGTAATTCTGAGGTGTCTTACACACCTCTTTAAAAGGTTTCAAAGTTACCATAAATTTCTTGGTTATGATCACGTGGCTCAAGCTGATTACTAATCTAAGCTGTGAAAACGTGATATGTAGGTGTGAAAATTAGAAATTATTAAGTGTTTTAAAACACCTTTTTAAATGGTAGTCAAAGTTGCCATAAGTTCCGCGGTGATGATCTCGTGACTCAAACGGATTATTAATCTAAGCTGGGCATACGTGACTTTTAGGTGTGAAAAATAAGTCATGATTAGGTGTCTTAAAACACCTATTTAAATCGTAGTCAAAGTTGCCAGCAGTTCCGCGGTGATGATCGCGTGACTCAAACGGATTATTAATATAAGCTGGGTATTCCGTGTTTTCCATGTGTGAAAATGAGTTATTCTTGGGTGTCTTGATGGTTTCACAGTTACCATTTAAGTTCCGTGGTGATAATCCCGTGACTGTTGGCATATTTCTATGTTCACCAGTTGATAACTGACTGTTGGCATATTTTCATTGCACCAGTTAATAACTGGAGTGTGCATATTTCAAGTTGCACCAGTTGATGACTGAGCGTTGGCATATTTCGAATTGACCCAGCTGACACCAATTCATTTCCATATTGAATATGGGGTGCGTGCAGGTCTATGTTTTTTAAACAATTTATCTGAATTTACAGCATATTTCTTAATTACTGATGATTTAGTTATATGCCATTCATTTCGAAAATACTACAAATATAAATTACCAGTTATTAGGACATTTCGCTACTTCGTATAAATAGTTAAACATGAATAAGGAAAACATTAACTGTGAACTAAAATAATTTCAATAAAGTACAAGTATACGAATTTTTTTCGATTAATTCAATTATGTAAGTCTACTTATTACCAATGCCCTTACATTGGAAATACAGACGTACCAGTATTGAAGTATTGTTGCTGTTCAATTGGTTGGAAGTTTTACCAAATGGTTCTAATGGCTCAGCTAGACCAGTTGAATTATAACTGGCCTGGATCATCTGGATCATTTAGCCCATTTCAATTTCCAGGGTTACCATGCAGTTGGCATTAAATGGTTCATCAACTGGACCAGTTGCAACTAGCTTTCTCTTCTGGGATGTTTGCACCCCCCACCCAACCCCCTCTAATCCCAAACTGCTTCCGGCGCGCCTGGACGTAATTATGGAAGATCCAAGACACGATGTTCAGAAACGGGATGAGAACGTCATTATTTTGGTTCATTTATTGTGTAACATTTGCGTAATTATTGGGTTGAACGCGGGTTACAGTAATATACTTCCTCTTCGACGTAAATTTCACGTGAATGAAGAACATGATTCATCTCAAGTCAGCCTCGTAATATTCACGTGAATTTCATGCAGATATTTTGACTAAAACTATCACTAACGCTTCACGTGTTTCTGTGACGCGATAATTTCGTGTATGAAGATGTAATTTCATAACCAAACAAACACGGGAGTATTAGGTTTACAAACCATGGTCTCATAGGTAGGGATAATCACGTTATTATAATGGTGATATTGCAATGACAATTGCGTGATTTAGTGTACGTGTGTTTTAAGTTACCTAATGCAAAAAACGTATTAACACATTTACGTAAATGTCCGGTGTTTGAAGAACGTAACTCTCCTCAAGTCGATACCTTGATATTGACGTGATTTTCACGTGATTTTGTTTATTGGGTATTGCTTTAGGCTGATCGTTTTGGAATTATCATGTTTTAGTTATTCATTTAGTTGGTTGACAGGATTAAAAATGAATTACTTACCGTCGGGGCCCTCGCTCTGGTTCTCCTCTACATTCAACGCATCAGGAATTTGGATCAAATCTTCCTTGACCAAAGCACTTGCTGCCACGGCCAAGGCAATCAGAGAGTAGAGAGCGATCATGGTTTTTGACGCCATTTTCATAGTCTGAGGAAAATAGAATCAACATGGAATACACTTTGATCATTAATTTTGGTCAATGCTACGGTGAAATAGCAACACAATTAAGAATATCAGCATGAATAGTGACGTACTGAAATTTTCCTTTAACCACTCATCAAGAATGAACAGAAAGCCGAAATCGCAAAATATAACGTTAAAGGGGAAGTCCACCCTGAAATTAAGTTACTTTTAATAGGAGTAGAAAAATGAGAGAAACAAGTCAGTGAAAGTTTGAGCAAATTCCGATTAAAAATAAGGTAGTTAGGATTTTTGAAGTTGTGATCAATCAAACACAAATTGGCAACTCTATGACGTATCATGCGAGCTCAACTTCCATTTGCTCAGTACTAAAAAAATCTAAAATTTTCATTTTCCCTCAAGAAAAATTTCAACCATACATGCACCCAAAATATAATAATTGCAAATATGTTTCTATACTCCCCCTGCAAGGAACAAATATATATTCCGTCATCAATAACGAAGAAAACATGATTTTATGGCATATTATGCACAAAGCAAATGAAGAGGCTCGTATAATAAGTCACAGAGTTACCAATTTGTATTTGATTGATCACAACTTCAATAATTCATAACTTTCTTATTTTCATTCAGAATTTGTTCAAACTTTCACTCACCTGATTTTCTTATTATTCTGCCTCTATCGAAACAAACTTATTTTGGGGGTAGACTTTCCCTTTAAAACGGAAACTGAAGGAACAAATTGCGCGAAAATTAACGGGCTTCGAGACGATTGACTGCCAGAAAATACGGGGATTGCGGTTGCTCTGATGAATGCAAGGCGGAAGGCGTCAGAATGTCTACATTCAATCATATTCTTCGCTTTCTGGAACCAAACAAATGAGAATGTTTCTTAATGCCCTGTTGAAAGATGATGTTCACGGTCCACTTCTGCACTCCTGTCATTACATACACTTAAAGGCTTTACCCCACCCTCCTTGAGAAAACGATGATAAAGATTCAATGCTATGATCAAGGCGCAGAAAATATTAAGAACTCGAATTCAATGCATGATCTGACAACAGTACTTGGCATACCACCTTCTAACATTATCAAACTCAAGCTTGGGTATGAGCCATCATAACTTTAGCATGTTTGTTGAGTAAAATATACCCAAAATTGGTTAAACACTTTCTAGTATTGGTATGAAGTCTTTAATACCCAAGAAATATATATGGTCCGTTTTTGTCGATGTAAATTGTAGCCAACTTCTTCGAAGGGGAAATCTACCCTTATATTAAGTTGGTTTTAATGAAAGCAGAAAAATAGACAGAACGGGCCAGTGAAAATTTTAGCATAAACTGATTATTAATAAGAAAGTTATTCTTTTTGTTGAAGGTGCAATCAATGCAACACAAATTGCCAACGCTGTCCCCTCCCATTTGCCCTGTACTAAAAGACTTCAAAGATTGATATATTCCTGTAAGACAATATTCAAGCATACATTCACCCTAAATATAATTATTGCAAATATGTTTTATACAACCAGACCTGTATGAAACCAATTACCAATCTATCCTGTCATCAATTTATGAGATAATGAAAGTTTATGAACTTTTCTGTACAGACCAAATTATTATTATTATTATTATGTATTTGGCGTCACCTGAGCCTGGGAGGTGGAAAGCAAACTGAATCACTGTAACCCTCGGGTATCTCCTTCCAGTATAACTGATTGAGGTATGCAGGTGGACCACTACAACGGGGTTTTCCCCTACTCTTGTACGAATAGTGCAGTGGGTTCTTAACGTGCAAAGGTGGTGACTCTCCTCTACACGGGTCATCCGTTTAACGCCCTATCCGAGGGACGGGGTGCTTTCCACTTAACATAGCCTGTGTCTGTGAAACAAGGGGAGGGGCACGTTAAAACACAACGCAGGCGTCAGTCATCCGCCTGGGTTGGATTCGAACCCGAGATCTTTGGTTCGACAAGCAGACGCTTTACCGACTGAGCCATTGGAGAGTGGGTCGCAAGATACGTCACAGTGTTGCAAATTTGTGTTTCACTGATGACAGCTTCGAAAGGTCTATTAAAACATACATCTTCCGTCAGTAATAAAGCATGATTTACCTATTTATTAATGATGATGTTTCTATTCACATTATATTACTGAGTAAGCGATAAGGTCCCTTTTTGTTAATAATCGATATCATTATCAATACAATTACAAAACTGACAGAATTTATAGAAAGACGTCTCATGTGCAACAAGAATACTTGGGCCTACCTGATTTCGATGTGATGTTCTAGTAGAATTCTGTGAGATGATAAATGATAAACTTTCTCGAGACTTGATGTGACGAAGTGTCTCTATCCAGCTACCTGTTGAAGTACTGCCTAGATAGCTTCTACTAGTTTTATAGAATATCGAAGGCCATCGCGACCATCTGCTCTAACCTTGGAAGAGAAAATACAATTATTAACTGACAATTCTCGTGTACAACTATTAATTGCGTCCTTGTCAATATGATCGAATTTGTTGCAAATATTTGGAATCTGAACACGGTAAACCTCATCCGATCTAATCATTCTGCTGTATCTGAATATTGCGCGATCAAG
This sequence comes from Strongylocentrotus purpuratus, assembly GCF_000002235.5. NCBI lineage: Eukaryota > Metazoa > Echinodermata > Echinoidea > Camarodonta > Strongylocentrotidae > Strongylocentrotus > Strongylocentrotus purpuratus. Next base: position 10,294,245 of record NW_022145610.1, read on the forward strand.
GCCAGCAAAGTACAAGAGTACAAGATAGGTCGTATTAGAAATGTTCTTGATCGAAAATCCACCGAAACGCTTATACACGCATATCATATACAAGAATATCGAAGGCCATCGCGACCATCTGCTCTAACCTTGGGTGAGAGAATACAATCATTAACTGACAATTCTCGTGTACAACTATTAATTGCGTCCTTGTCAATATGATCGAATTTGTTGCAAATATTTGGAATCTGAACACGGTAAACCTCATCCGATCTAATCATTCTGCTGTATCTGAATATTGCGCGATCAAGGCCAGCAAAGTACAAGAGTACAAGATAGGTCGTAATAGAAATGTTCCATACATGCCAACATTTGAAAATCAGAAATCTGTACAAATTATGCTATTTAAAAAAAAAAGAGGAACAATCCTAACTCTCCTATTCAATACTACAGACAAATTTGTACAGGAAGAGGAACACCTGCATTAAAATGATAATTATCTTCTCCCAAAAAGAGGAATGTTCCTCTTTAATCTGAACAGTTGGCATGTATGATGTTCTTGATCGAAAATCCACCGAAACGCTTATACACGCATTTATCAAGATAACAATCAATCAAAGCAGTAGCCTTCGTTGTGGCCTTCCGGCCGGACTCACGCATTGCAAAACTCCAGAGAATCCAAAACTCTGCTGCCAGGCTTGTAACACGCACACGTTCTTGTGATTACATTACTCGTACTCCAGGGGGTGTTTCACAAAGACTAAGATCGACTTTAAGTTGGACTTGACTATTGCAGGCCGTTCATGCCACTGTTTGCTGAACTTTGCTCTCACCATTTCTTGGTATTGGTCTCTCAAGGGACGAACAAATCAAGGTCACAAATCTACATTTTTTTGATAATTTAATAATTGAAGGAAAAATAGTATCTAAAGACCATAATGGTGAGAGTAAACTGTGGCATGAACGGCCTGCCATAGTTGAGTCTAACTTTAATAATTAAGTCGATCTTAGTCTCTGTACGTGAAACACCCCCCAGTACTTCGCAAATTGCATTGGTTGCCGGTGATGTACCGCATATGTACAAAATCTTGGTTTAACTTATAAATGTATTCATGAATTGGCACAAATTTATCTGCAAGAACTAATCCACGAATACAAACCCTTACGCAATCTTCGGTCATCTTCACAATTCAACATAGCGTCTACTTCGGTGTCAACTCTTTCTTATAGTCACCGCTCTTTTTGCAAAGCTTCTGTTGAACTTTGGAACAGTGAGCACATTTTTTTTTTTTTTTGATCCTCAAAAAAAAATTCAATTTGCACCCCCCCCCCTTGAGCGCCAGGGGGGGGGGGGGGGCCAACCCCCCAAAAAGGTAAAAATCACGTGATTTTACATGATTTTTTTCTCCCCCCCCCCCCCCCCTCCCCCCTGGATCCGCCACTGGGATTGCCTGTACAAACATCCCCCTGATATTACAACAAAAAGAGAGAAAAAAAGGAAGAAGAAGAAGAAGAAGAAGAAAAAAATGTGATTGTTTCAATTTCAGCATAATACATGAGATTTTTGTTTAAGTATGTATAACTGTATAGCCTACACGTACTTGCGCCGTGTGTGGTCGAACGGTCAGTATAAACATAGTCTATTGTATAAAGCGCCGTTGCAGGTTAGACCGTTTCAGCTAAGAGGCTTCAAGTAATATTACACATTCTCTGTGACTGGCTTAGACCTAGTTTCTGAGGGACCAGTCACCGAAGATCCAAGTATTTACAGGTGCCTCGAAAAGAGTGCATGGTACATATGATTTCTATCCTTCTTCAAGAAGTAAAAAACTAAGAATGCGAACTATAGGCTATAAAAATACATTATATCAGGAATCAAGTACCAATTCACACCTTTGTCCAAAATACACACAGATCGACACGCACACACACACACACACTCTCTCTCTCTCTCTCTCTCACACACACACACACACACACACACACACATATATGTATATTGTCAATGGATATGCGTATATTGTACGTTTGTATAAATGTCATTATTATAATAAAGCTTGAATCTTGAATCTTTAATAAAAATATTTATGAACATAAATATTATAACTGTACATTCAATCAATGCTTACATTTAAAATGGGTCGAGTTGAAAACTTTCTAAGCCTAATCTATATCATTTGGATTTCACACCGATTCGAAAAGGATCTAGAAAGTTTTTATTGCTTTTGTGAAACTTCTACTTTTCATACATTACATAATTTTAACATTGGATAGCATCATCATGATCATCATTTATTAGAGTCAGGATTTTCACCATTTCGAGGGGTTACCGACTTTCGCGCCATGTTGACACTCCCTCCACTTCTTCTTGTCTTAATTGGGCATCTGCCTAGGTTAGACCAAACTTACTGCTTTCTCTCTTCACCATATCTTTCCATTAAATTTTCGATCTGCATTTCCTTCTTTTTAACTGACGTCCACTTCCAGATCCTTGTTCTTTTAACATGTTCATCATCTTCCATTCTCAGCACATGACCCATCTATATCTCTATCCGCTCCTCTTTACTACTTCCAAGGCAGCTTCTTGCAGACCCAACCTTTCAATGAGCTCACTTGTGTCATTAATTTCTATCTGAAAATATCACACCACATTCCATGGCTATTCCTGTTCTCCTCAAGATACCCTATTCTATCACTTCACAATTAGCATGTGCTATTTTCCTTAAACAATTATGGATAACTAATAACATTCCCATGGAAACCATTTGATCTCACAAACTTTTTGATAAATAACACTAGGATATTTAAGTGTGTAAACCGCAGAATATTCCTAAAAGATTTCAATGCAATATTATTGATGATAATTTACTTTTCTTTTTTAAATTGACTTTACTTCTCCATGCAGGGTTAAATTTTATGGCCTACTTTTGAGGAGAGAAGTAAACTTTCGTATTGAAATATCTGATGAATTTTGGAAAATGATTCGACGCCAAATGCTGGAATAGTACCGAAGATATATATTCTGCTATTCATTATCTACTGTGAATAATATAGTATTAATGACTGCATTGAGAAAAACAACTATTTTTCGAATATTAAAGCAGTCATTAATACTTTTATATGCCGAAAAAAATGAGTCAACATATGACACCACCTTGGCCTTTCTCTAGTTTATCTGCACGTTTGTTTTGTATGACTATGACTGAGTGTATCTTTGAGAGTAGACTAGATCTAGATTCTACTAGTCTAAGGAAGATATTTTTACAATTTTTGGGGTGGGCCGGCCCTGTGGGGAATATGGAGAAAAACCTGCTCTTTCATAATTATGACACCTCACTTATTGAGTATCACCTTCAGGATCACGAGCAATATTAGTTTGAATCTCATGAGTGCGCAATGCATAGGGATGTGTGCAATCTCTATAATGGCCCGGTCCCACTGGCCGATGGACACAACACGTATGCATAAAGGACACAGCGGACGAGCAAAATTTCGCGGGTGGCTCCATCCGTTTTCATCCGCTCCAGAAATGGACACAATTTGCGAAAATTTGCGAAAACAGAACGGAAAATAACGGACGTGGGTAGTATGTAGCGGGGATGTTAAACGGATGTTCATCGGAAGCCTAGCGGATGAAAGCGGATGGAAGTGGATGACAGCTTTGAATACTTTATATACGAGATGCATACGCTTACATCCTTTCTATTTCCGTGCTACTAACGATGTATAGACGTTCCGTGTACCTTATCTTTCCTCCCTCTTTCCGTTTTCAGCTGCAGCGGATGTGAGTTGCGAGGATGCCCAGAGGATGCAGAGAGGATACAGCGGGCGTTTAACGGATGATAACGGACATAGAACGTTTGTTGCTCGTATTTGTCGCGGATTTACGTCGTACACGGCGGAAGTTCATCCGTTCTAAAAGTTTTGTGCAGCTCAAAACTTTTTGCGCGGATGAAATCACAGTGGACGGATGCTCGATGGATAGAGCGTATGAAACACGTATGCAATGAGTAAACAACGGAAGCATAGCGTTTTCCAACGGATGGCAAGATTTTTTTTACGCTTTACATCCTCTTTGCATCCGTAAGTGCAGTGGGACCGGGCCTTAAGAGATTGCACACATCCCGGCCTATGCATTGCGCACTCATGAGAGTCTATGGGAATGATTTTAGCACTACTACTAGATCTATTTTCAATACATTATGGAGAATTTGACGTACCCTTTTGATGTTCTTGCTGTCAGCAAGTCTTGCATTTGATCATCATCAAGAAGTTTAAATCTTGGGAGAGTTTCTTCAGCCATTTTTGCCCGAGAATGCCGTACGTACGGTCGTTTGCTCTGTGCTGTGCTGTATCAAAAATATCGACCAATTCTTTGCACACGTACGGTATCCTCGATCGCTCAAACCAGTTTTTAACATGTGAACCTACGGGTATTTCACCAAGACTGAACTATTTCCCCGGTAACCATGGTAACTGGAATTTTGCCGGGATTTTAGAACTATTATTTTAGAACTATTACATGGGTTTGGAATTTTACCGGGAATTTTACAGGAATAGTTAAAGTTTATGAATGCAATTTCGACCAATCAGATGGCTGGATTTCTTAAGTGAGCTATATAAATAATAATAATAACAATAATATTGGATATAAATTTTATATAGCGCATATATCCACCATGCATGGTACACAAGGCGCTCCCAACTATTACCCCTGCTCTGCTAGGCAGCCGATTTCGGCGCTCACAGCATTCAAGGAATTCCTTCCTACAGGTCCCCGTTTAACACCTGGGTGGAGAGTGGCAAGTGTAGATTAATATCTTGCACAGTCCAACAACTTATCCACTAGACCACAACACCTCTACAAATGTGACCAGCTGAAATCATTCCTTTTTAATTATCAAAATAAAATGTTTGATGTTGCTACGACTACATAATTATTAATAAAGAAGTATTACGTTTGAATTTGAATTTATTAACAACACATAATAATGAAATGTTGATTGAACAGTAATGGCTTTAAAACGATATTTAGACATAGCTCTGCATACAATTAAATGTATAAAAACATAAACAGGTAAATATGTGTATTGCTTAATATTTAGGTAAAGTTGTTAATGGGAACTAGAAGTTCCTCTTTTCCCTGACAAGTTCCCAGTTTCCTTTGCAATAAGTGTCTATTTTCCATTCTCATAAGTGCCCTTTTTAATCTCTAGTAGGTGCCCCTTTTCGGGTACGAGAAGCGCCCCTTTTCACTTTTGTTAAGCGCCTCCTTCACCTCTGATAATTGCCCTATTCAAATCTTAGAGGTGCCCTTTTTACTTTGACAATTGCTCTTTTTCCTTTGTAAGAAGTGCCCCTTTTCCTTTTAATAACTACCTCTTTTTAACTCGGATAAGCACACCTTATATTTTCACATGTGCCCCCTTTCCTTTCTAATAAGTGCCCCTTTTCCTTATGATAAGTGCCCCCATTTAACAAAGAGCCCTTCGCCTTTTCATGAATGCCCCTTTTCACCTATGAAAAAAAGTCTTTTTTCATTCTCCTACTAGTGCCCCTTTTCATGTCTGGTAAATGACCCTATTCAATTCTGAGAGATGTTCGTTGTTTTTTTGGACAAGTGCCCCCTTTTCCTCCTGATGAGTGCTTTTTTCATGTCTAATAACACCCCCTTTTATTTTGACACGTGCCCCTTTTCCTTCCTAATAAATTATCTTTTTCCTTCATAATATCCGCTTTTCATAAAAGCCCCCTTTCACCTCCAATAAATGCCCCTATCAAAATCTGATCGGTGCTCCTTTTCTTTCAACAAATGCACATGTCCCTTTATTATTAGTGCCCCTTTTTCATTCTCATAAGTGCCTCTTTTCACCTCTGCTAAAGTTAACCTTTTTAACAATGATACGTGCCCCTTTTCCTTTCTTATGAGGAACCTATCCCTTTTTCAGAAATGCCCCTATCAAAATCTGATGGTTGCCTCTTTTCCGTCGACAAATGCCCAATTTACATTCTCATAAGTGCCTTTTCATCCCTAGTGAGTGCCCCATTTTCACCTCTGATAATAACCCTTTGTACTTTGACACGTGCTCCTTTTATTTTCTAATAAGTGTCTTATCCCTTCGTTAAGTGTCCCCTTTTCCTCTCATCATTAAACGTGCCCCTAATTTCAAGCGGCTAAGAGCAATATCTCCCAAAGCTCACTCGCTACGCTCGCTCACATTTATAGATGTTATAATTATGTTACTTATCAAAGGTCTTTTCGGTTTTACTGTTATGAGAATGTGCTTATTTATAACCCGATGAGGATTGTTTTTTTCCTCTTTAAAAGATGTAGTTTTTGCACTGCGACCTCACAAATCTTATATTTTTCCTCGCTCGCTTTGCTCGCTCGCAAATGATTTTTTCGACCATCACACCCAACTGCTAGGTATGATGCTAAAGCAGTATTTTATACGATGTATAAAGAGAAACAAATATTGAAATCATCCCCGATAATGTAATCAAATTATAGGGGTATATACCAATGTCTAAAAATTGTATATTTTCGCTTTGAGATTTCCCTTTGTAGGTGCCCTTTTTTGTTGGTGCCCCCCCCCCCCCCACTTTGGAAGTCGCTCCGCCGCCTCTGACCGTAAGAGTGAGTGATAGGGTTATATAAATCATGCAGAATCACTTTTCATCAACCCATCGTTGGCTCAGTCAGTAGGGACAGCTTGTTACTAATTTCACTTTGATTTGAAGTTGACTTGAGAGTTCAAATCTCAGTTTATTCAGTTTTTTCCTCTATAAATAGTGAGGCAAAGCAATAAATAATCAAAGTCTAATTGTTTGTGACCTTATTCCAAGCTGCTAATGACGTAGAACATATCAGCCAATCAGAAAAACGGGAATATAAGAAATTGCAAACCTGTTTGGGAATAAAAAATTTGCAGCCCGGCTCAATGAGTTGCCCAAATCAGCGTAACACTACATTATCTTCAAGGTTTGTTTGTTTAACTTGTATCATAGGACGTTGTTATATATATATATATATATATAATGTAAAAATAAATGGTTCTGCGTCGGTGCATAAAATGAATAGGACACAAGGTAGATAAATAAAAACACCGGAGAAGTGAATATTCCACTGACGTTTCGGGCATAGCCCTTTTTTCGGGCTATGCCCGAAACGTCAGTGGAATATTCACTTCTCCGGTGTTTTTATTTATAAAAACACCTATTTATAGAGGATTTGGGCTTTGATAAAGGGCTATGCCCGAAACGTCAGTGGAATATTCACTTCTCCGGTGTTTTTATTTATCTACCTTGTGTCCTATATATATATATATATATATATATATAGATAATCGAGGGGAGTGGGTACTCTCTAAAAAAAATCGAGTGATCACTGACGTCACTCCTCTGGAGAGTGAAAATGTAGTGAAAATAGAGTAAACATTCACTCTTTTCTTCTTAGAGAGCACTCTAAAATCAATAGATATTCACTCCTTAACAAGTGATCACTGACGTCACTCCCAAAAGTGAAATTAGAGTGAAAATTCACTCTTGTCATTTTTTTTTTTAGAGTAGATGACCCCTAGCTCCCTCCCATACCCTCCCTCCGTCCTCTTATCCTTATCCCCGGGCCTTATCCTTGGCACCGGCAAGTAAAGAAATTTACGGAAGACCTTCTGTTTGCTTATCGGATAATTCTCAGTCGATTTGGGGGGGGGGGAATTTCGTCATTACGGTACAGACATCACTTGCCAGATTATATACTTAGAAGATGGTTGACATTTTATTACCTCTTATTTGTCAGTATTGGAGGAGTCACGGTATAGTGGTTATCACTTGGCTCTCAATCAAAGGGTTCAGGATTCGAATCCCATTTGTATTTTCCTTTTCATTAACATCATAAATGATAGCGATTCAATGATCGCAGACAGATAAAGTCACTCCATTATCATTAAGTAGCATAAAATATATTTTTAATCATTTAAATGTATATATAAGCATTTTCATCTCATAATCAAGATAGACAGTGTTAGAAATAAATCATAATTGAACAGACATATATCCAGAGGCAGCGGAGCGACTTCCGAAGTGGGGGGGGGGGGGCACCAACAAAAAAGGGCACTTTCTGGAAAAAAGGGGCACCTACAACGGGAAATCTCAAAGCGAAAATATACAATTTTTTAGACATTGGTATACCCCTATAATGTGAATACATTATCAGGTATTTCAATATATGTTTATCTTCATACATCAAATAAAATATTGCTTAAGCATCATACTTTAGGCCAAATTAAAAAAAAAACATGTTTAAACGAGGAGGCCCTTTTTGTTTTTGTTTTTTTTGTTTCAAAATGGCCGCTCAATACATTTTCCCTGACAGTCGGGTTATTTTTCAAGATGGCTGCCGACCTTTTTTTTACATTTTTAAAATCAGAAATAGATCCATTTTAACAGTGTTTTTCATGTTTTTTTTTCTTAAAAAATTCTTTTAAAAAATTCTCTAAAAAAAAATAATAGGAGGCGGCCCCCAAAAAGGAAGCGGGCGGGGACGCTAAACATGTATATTTTTTTAATATGGCCTTAGATGTGATGGTCCGAAAATCCTTTGCGAGCGAGCAAAGCTATTAAGATTTGTGAGGTCGCAGTGCGAGAAATTACATCTTATAAGGAGAAAAAAACCCAATCCTGATAGGGTTACTGAGGCGGCCCTCTTGGGGGCAGGGGGGGGGGGGGGGGTGCACAGTGGCCTCACTTTTTCAAGCTCCCGAAAAGTGCCCCTTTTTTCTCGTAGGAAAAGTGCCCCTTTAACTTTGTAAGAAGTGTCCCTTTTTACATAGGAATAATGCCCCTTTTACTTTGACAAGTGCCCCTATTAATTTGTAAAAGTGTCTCTTCCCCTTTTCAGCTCTGATAAGTGCCCATTTTATTTGGACATGTGCCCCCTTTCCTTTGACAAGTTTCCCTTTTCCTTTGCAATAAGTGTCCATTTTCCATTCTCATAAGTGCCCTTTTTAGAAGTGCCTATTTTCACAAGTGGAATTTAAGAGAAAGTGAAGGGGGTTGTTGTTCAAAAGGGGAAAGTACACTTATTAAAAAGGAGAAGGGGCACGAGTCAAAGTTTTTAAAAAGGGCAAAAATATCAGAGGTGAAAAGGGGAATTTCTCGCACTAGCTGCATGAAAAGACGAACTCACCAGAGATGAAAAGAGAGGAAAAGACAGTTATATTACAAAAGAAAAAGAGTACTTGTCCTATGTAAAAAGGGACTTTTGTGGGTACCTGAAAAAGTGGGTGGCACAGTGAACCCCCCCCCCCCCCAGATAGCAAAATGTTGTGGGGCCCATCTGGGTTTTATCTGGTTACAACTGGGCTGGCCCACTTGGCCCAGATGGGCCAGCCCATCTATTGCCCACTTGGCCCATTTGGCCCAGATGGGTCCCAGATAGGCCCCATGTGGGGCCCAGCAATCTGCACCCGGGTTATAGAAGGGCCCCAGATGGGCGGCCCAGATTGGACCCACTTGGCCCAGATGGGCCCACGTGGAACCCAGATGGGCCCCACAATTGGCCCATCAATATACACAAGGGTTACCTATTGGGCACCAGATGGGCCATGTGGGTTTTATGTGGGACCTACCACATTCTATATATGGGTCAAGTGGGTTCTATATGGGCCCCATATGGGCTATAAGCGGGTTTATATATGGGATCCATTTGGGCCAAGTGGGTTTGATCTGGTCCCATATGGGCCAATTTGGTTTAAATGGGCTTCATATTGTTTAAATGGGTTCTATTTTTACCCCGTTGAATTCATTTATCCCATTTCAATATACAGGGTTACCAGTTGGGTCTAACTGGACCAGTCGTACCATTTGGCACAACTTTCAACCAGTTAAAAGCTCCAATTAGCAAACTTAATTAGTAGCTTATGTAGCACTTGTACTAATTAATTTTGCCAATGGCAACAACACATTGTCTAAAATTTCCAATGTAAAGGCATTGGTGTTAAGAAGACTTGGTTAATTTACTGTGATGAGACATTTCCATATACTTGTATTTTATTGAATCTGTTTTAGATCACAGTTAGTGTTTTTCCTAATTCATGTTTAATTAAATGAAATTTATACAAAGTAGTGAAATATCCTAAATATTAGCAATTTACATTTTGTAGTATGTTCGAAATGAATTGCATATAACTAAATCATCAGTAATTAGGAAATATCCTGTAAATTCAGATAAATTGTAAAAAAAAACATAGATGTTCACGCACCCCATATTCATTATGCAAATTCTGGGATATATTTGTGGGTTTTGGGTGGGAAGGCCCATCTGGTTTACATCTGGTTTTTAGCTGGGCCCGGCCGATGCTCGATGTGCAACTTTCACCACCAAAAGACCCACATGAGGCCCACATGGGGCCCACATGTGTTGGTATACATGTGGGTTTTGGGTGGGAATGCCAATATGGGTTTTTTATGGGCCACGTGAGCTCAATATACTTGTGGTTCTGGGTGGGAAGGCCCATCTGGTATACATCTGGTTTTCAGCTGGGCGAAGACAATGTTCGACTTGCGATTTTCATCACCAAAAACCCACATGGGGCACATATGGGGCCTATATGTGTTGGTACTTGTGGGTTCTGGATGGGAAGGCCCATCTGGTATTCATCTGGTTTTTATATGGGCCACGTGGGCTCCGTGTACCTGTGGGTTCTTGGTGGGAAGGCCCATCTAGTATACATCTGGTTTTCAGCTGGGCCCAGCCGATGTTCGACGTGCGATTTTCACCACCAAAAACCCACATGGGGCCCATATGGGGCCCATACTTGTGGGTTCTTGGTGGGAAGGCCCACCTGGTATGCGCCTGGTTTTTAGCTGGGCCCAGCCGATGTTCGACGTGCGATTTTCACCACCAATTAAAAACCCACATGGGGCCCACATGGGGCCCATATGCGTGGGTTCTGGGTGGGAAGGCCCATCTGGTATACATCTGGTTTTTGTATGGGCCACGTGGCTTTAGTCAGCCCATACAAAACCCAGATGGGCCCCAGATATTTTGCTATCTGCCCCCCCCCCCCCCCCTACCGGGAGTGCCGCCTCTGGATTAATGGGCAAAAATGAGAGAGAGAAAAAGGAAAATCATGTCATTTCAGCAACATTTGTAGCTGGTATCGAATTAGAAAACCACGTTTTTTATTTTGGGGGTCGACTGCCCCCCCCCCCCCCATCAGTACTTATATACGTATGTATATACAACCACAAAGTTTTTTCCCTATCCGTGGTGTCCCCGTCCCCACCCCTTTCCTCCTTTTCTTCTATGTCTTGCCTATCATGCGATTAAAAAATGTAGCGCCCGCCAGGGACGTCTACTACCACAGCACAATGAACTGTTAGCGTACTAGGTTAAAAAAAAAACAGCACGTTTAGACGGCGAAAAGGAGAGAAAATAACCTCATGCTCACGCTAATAAATAAATATGGAGACTAAACAGATGAAGTGAAGCACAAGGATAATTCCAGACTCATTTTGAGCCCGGTAAGAGATAATTAAACCCATGAGTGATTCATGGACTTAGACTAATTTGATTCCGTTTCACTTCATATTTCACTTCAGTCCCACACCTTCAACTGCGTGCAGTGTAACATTAGACTCTAGTCTATTTTACGTGATGTTTATCGAGTTGGATGATGATGTGTGTGCATGTGCACTCACTCGAGCAAGCATTGGAGAGTCAATGCTAATGTGTATTGACCTCTAGCGCTGTACTATGTGCTGAACTATGTGCTGAACTACGTGCTAAGAGTAATAAGGGGCAGAAATTGCACACAATACACACATTACACACTATTGCACACGTAATGCACACAATTATTGAATACAATGTGGCTGATCAGCAAGTTTGACAGCTGACAGTAGACTCACAATTTGAATTTTCAAACTCAAAGTATTCTTTCTAACATCGTAATTTGAAAAGATTGTATTTTACTGCTATTTAGGTGTCATCAATTGTCACTAAAGACAAGTACCAATTTTTAGTGAACTCGGTTGAGTTTTGTACAGTCACAGTGGTGTTTGAAAAGATTGTCTAAAACAGTTTTTAATACACAGCCAAGCGCCAGGATAGTAATTGTAGCGGAAGCATCTTTGACTTTTTTATTGGTCATTTCTTTATTGTTCCAATTCTCTCGTTGCTCCAAATGCTCCGTAAAAACTGCACAAATGAAAATAGATCGAACGGATCATAAATTAACTGTTCATCAATATACATATGCTTATCAATAATATGCACCTTACAGCTAAATAACCCCTTGTTTTAACCTTTGTTTTAGCTCTTTTCCTAATCTCACACATTAACTTGTACTGCATATAAACTAAATACAATTCTAACTGTTTGTTACTACCATAGTACCAGTTCATGTATGCTTAATTGAACTAAGTCAGACTTCTGACATACATCCTTTGTATCACTTCTGTTCATAATTACAGCATGTATCTTTATAACTAAACCATCTGTATTATCAATATAAACTTGTATAAATCATATAACAACTTTCCCATATTATGCACCCCAAGTACTCATCTTTGTACATTAACTCAAACTAGGCAAATATTTGTTTACATTCTTGCACACGTGTACCTTTCAATCGCATGCCGTAGTGTACATTACATAACAATAACATTTGGTATGTGAGCCGACCGTCTCGGCTACTGTTCAATCAAAGTTACATCCATGTAATGTACAGAGCGAGTTAGGTGCGAATGAAAGGTACTTAATCATAGAATAACGCATCATTACAGCATTTATATACAACATTCATCACATTGCATCATTACATACCTTCATTCTGCCTTCTTAAGTGCATATAACATCCATATTCACAAAGATGCCTCCAATATCAACAGATTTTATCCACTGGATATCAAAAAGGGTGCCATTTCTTCACACGAATTTAGTAGCCTCCAGATGGCGCTAAACATAAATATAATCAATCTCTTTGATCGACTTAATAAAATGAATTCATATCGATCACTGAAACAGTAATGCAGCTATGTTTGTGTGCACTCGTCATACTGATCATCGCCCGCGCCCCTACAGTAGTACAAACAATGCAGGAGGTCTAACACTGTATTCCCGCCTAACTGTTACTCTTTGTGACTTTTTTATCATTGCAGGGTTCCACGACTTGGCTTTGACTTTGTTCACTTGTCACTCACCATGAGGAGAGCCACAAGATCCTCTTCAGGGCGTCCTACCAGTCCTGATGCAGAACTATTTCAGGAGTATCACAAGGATAGGAACACAAGATCTAGGAAACCCTCTGGGCTCCCAATCAGTCCAGACGCAGAGCTGTGGCAGGAGCCCGAAGAGAGGGCCACACGATCAAGGAAGCCTTCAGAGGACCTCGTTGTCCTGGAGCTGCCTCGTATCACGAGGATAGGGAAGCGCAGTGGAAGTAGTGGGAGGTCTCCAGAGCCCCCAAAGCTATCTCCAAGAGGTGGGAGAAGTGCAGAAGGTGGACACAAGCATGAGAAAAGAGGCTTGTCCCCTGCAGAAGAATCTCCAAGAGAAACATCCACAAAGAAAAGGAGACGATCTGGTCGCGTGGTAGAAGAAGATGTTGAAAAGGAGAAACAGGAGATGCAAGAAAAAGATGAGAAAGATGATGGTGATAAACGGGACAAAGTTTCAGAGAAGAAAGGTAAATCTCCCCGAGAAAGAAAGCATGATGGCAACCTGAAAGAGAAAGGTGTAAAAGAGAAAGATCCAAAAGAGAAAGAGGACAAAGAAGTGAAGGCTAAGGTAAAGGATAAGCATCAAGACAATGTTACCAAAGAGCACAAGAAAGTTGAGGACAGTACAACTGCATCAATAGAGCCAAGCGGTAAATCTCGGAGGAGAACCCGCTCTGGAAGACAAGGAATTGATGGAGATGAAGAATCGTCTACTCACTCACATCAGACAACTCAGCAGGACTCCAAACCTGATCTTCCGGAGAAGGGTGATGGAGGCAAAAGTACAGATGAACCAGCAGCGAAACACCAAAGTAGCAAAGATCATGGCAGACCTTCATCCAAGAGCGGACAGGACAAGGAAAAATTAGACGTCCCCAGACTTCGAAGTCCACCAAGAAGTCCAGAGAAAAGCAGGAAGGTAGAAACTGCCAAAGTAGAACTGCTTAACATCAATTTAGATCTTGGGGAACTTACAGTAAAGACCTCAAGCAAACCACCCCCAAGAGGGGCTCTTAGTCCATCACTTCGGATGAGTCCTAGAAGGGCTAGACAGCCAAGTGGACAGAAGTCCTCTGATGATCCTGAATCCATCGAGAGTAAAGACACCCAGGATAAGAACTCTGGTGAAGAGATTAAAACACCTTCAACAGCTCCAAGCCACAAAGAGTCAACTGAACTCAACACCGCATCAGAAAAAGATCAAACAAAAGATAAGCCGGGTAAGAGGAAGAAATCTGCAATTGCTTGTAGGGATATATCAAAAGACTTTGATGAGTCTAAAGAAATTCCTCAATCTCCCACACGGTTAACCAGAGCTAGGAAAGAAGAAGATTTCCCAGCCCAAAAGGAGGATACCCCTGGCAAAGATGATGAAATATTGTCCTGGGATTCCAAGTCGAACAAAGCAAAGAAAAGTCGAAGTCCGATGAAATCTCCAAGAGACAGTCTTTCACTCTCTCCTCGGAAGGGCTTGAGGTCAGGAAGGGCTGATGGTACTCCTGATCACAACAGGGCCCAAGAGCAGGAACAGGTGAAGGTTGTTGCGATGGAGATGGAACAGATCCCCCCACCAGTCTCCGCATACACTTCTATGGCCCAGAAGGGGGTAACCGTCAGCCAGGGGGAAGAGCAGGATGTGCGGCCATTGCCGGAGTTGGAACGCGCACCAACCTTCGGCGAGTTGCTCGCAGCAGAGAAGCAGGCCAAGGCGGCTGACGATGTGACGGAGATCTCTGATGAAGTGGCAGCCAAGATACGAGAATGGAGGGTGCATGAAGAGGAGAGCGTTGGTTTCCAGGGAGAGGAGTGGTACGCAGAGGAAGTGGATGAAGGTGAACCGTTTTACTATGAATCTGATCACATGGCACTCAAAGGCAATAAAGAGTGAGTATGAGTCAAGTTTCTGTTTTTTGTAATGCATTCCAGTTAGCAGATTTTAAGCATGAAAAACCCTCCAGTCTTTTCTGTCTTGAGCTCTTTCCTCTTTTGGCATATCATTTGCCTTGATACCATGCAACATCATAATTCTTTTCCTTTCCCTTCCTACCCTCCCTCAAAGATATCTCTCGGGGCCGGTATTAAATTCAATAAAAGGTACTTAGAATAAGTAAGAAGTTTACTTACGTGTAGTAAATGGCTAAGCTAAGAAGTTTACTTATCTCGTATTCAAATCGCATTTTAGACTTGTACTTACCTGAGACAAAATCTAACTAAAATACTCAAGCAAAACTAATGTGCAATTAATGCGTCGCAATAAATGCGCGCTTACCGCGCGAATATAATTGTGCGCAGGTTATAATACTGCGTAAGAAAACCATATGCCTGCCAATCAAGGCCTCCAAATAATTGGCTTAAGTCTGGTAGGGAGCTGTCTTAAATTTAGGGTAAAACACTTAGCCAAAAGTTTGAATTGAATACCAAAATAGGCTAGGTATTTTATCTAAGCCAAATACTAAGTAAAGAGCTTAAATATTGTACTTAAGTATTGATTTGAATACGGCCCAGGAGTCCGTCATGCTGTAGGATATGCCAAATCTGTTTCTCCTGTCTCTCCTTCCATGTTGTTACTAACTTCTGCTCCTTCCCCACTCTCTGTAAAACTCCATCATTTGCCTCTCTTTCCACCCAACTTACCTCTTCCATCTTCCTCCACAGCCACATTTCAGAACTCTCTAACTTTTTTTATGTCTGCTTTTTTTCAGAGTCCATGTCTCTGATTCATAGAGCAGCACACTCCAAACCATAGTTTTCATGATTCTTTTCCTTAGATACAAGTTGAATTTTTTGCTGACAATTTGCTGCTCACGTAAAGATACCTTTGCAATTTTTTCTACATGAACCATTGTCCGTAATTATAGTCCCCAAGTACTTGTACTATATAATGAGAAAAATCAGAATTGTTAATCAAGAGTTCATGAAAAGGCAATCGATTAACATTTTGTCATAGTATGGGCACGTTTTCACAAATGTACAAGTACCGGTAAACAGACTGGCCATTTGTCAAGGACTATCTTTGAAGAAAAAAAAGGGATTACTTGCATTTAATTTACCAAACATTAAGTGAACTTGAGGGCATGTATTAAAAGTTTGTGTCGCCCGACAATGGGATGCACACCCGACCTATCTTGAATTTAAGGGTATGTCTTCACGCATGGTTGTGTAACCCGACAACCCAGCTGGACCTGAACACCAGTAAGCCAACACTACTTGACCTGTGGGGTGTTTCACAAAGATCCTAAGTTGAACTTATCTCTAAGTTGGACAATTATGGAAAGCCGCTAGCATCCTTGAAAATATTTTGTAAAAGTTATTTTAAAAGGCATAAAATGTTGATTCAAATCATTAATATTTTCTATTATAATGGGAGATTTCATGTTCTTAATGTGAAATTCATGAAAAGTCTAAACTACTAAAATTTTTGCTTTTGAATATTATTCATTATCAGGCTACAAATGGCTCTCCATAATATTTAAGTCCAACTTTATAGAGTTAAGTTTGACTTAGAATCATTGTAAAACACCCCCTAGGTAATGTGTTCATTTGTGTGTTTATCTTTTTTTTTCCCTCTGTGTCTTTTGGCTTTCAGCTACAGGATGCTGCTGCGTACCATCACCACGCTGGAGGCCCAGAGGAAGCAGGCCGTCAAGGATCTGGACAAACTGGTGACGGCTCAAAGAGAAGCACTCCGGAACCCCCTCAAGTTTGTTCATAGATTGCAGAAAAAGGTCAGTCAAACTTGGGAAGGTGTATTTGATCGTAAGATGTGGACTGTTCAAGACATTACCAATGATGTTAGGCATGAGTAGTTATTGTAATAATAATAATAATAATAATAGCCTAATAGTCCACTCCAAACCCACTCTTAACCCTTTAGCAACTAAAACGCCCCTCCTTTTACTTACTGACCGCCCGAAACCGCCCGTCCGTTTTCATTTGTTTTCAACGTGCTGTAGTATCCCTCTATGGGGTATACTGTGATAATGTTATACGTGCGTAACCCTTACAATGTCTCCAGTAGGATTCTGCATAAAAAAATAGCGCATGTTTCGTATGTTTCAGAACAATGTTAAAATGAAAGCAATATTGCAACATCTTCCAGTGGGTAATAGGCAATTTTTACAAAATCTCTGGTTGCTAATGGGTTAATGCCTTATTGCTATTTTACATTGTAATGTGTCCTCCCTGTCACAGGTAATGCTTTTTAAAAGGTAAAGCTTTTAAAAAGAAGGGCAGTCATACATGAAAATTAAAGAGCTTGAACATATTTCTTGAAGTAATCCCCTAGTAAATTTTGATCAGTTGGTTCAAAAAGCAATTGCATTTATAAGGCCAAACAACAAAAATTTTGTGTTTTACCTCCCCTCCTGCCTTCTTTTTTAAAACTATTTACTATTCAGAAAAGAAAAAGTTAAAAAGAACAAAAAAAGATATACATTTTGTTTGAATAGCTTCTACAGTGATAAAAATCATTTTTTTTGGTCATAGATTGCATCAGTATAGTCACATAGCACATTAACTGTGAATAACTAGGCTTGGCCAGCTATAATTAACATGGCAGCCATCTTGGAAATAATCATAGCAAAAAATTGGAAAATAGTAATTAGTAATGCCCTGCCTTGTCCTTTGGACAAGAAACACGTTATTTTTGTAATTTGGCCTATTGCTATCAAAGAAGTAAAATAGCAATTTCTAAAACATATTAAATGGCAAAAGATGAACTTTAGATATATATGCATTAGGAAATACTTTTTCTTCATGTTTTTTTCGTGCTTACATTTACAAAGGACACCCTGCACCTGCCGTCACCCCAGCGCATTGTTCTTCTCCCAGAGATCCCGTGGGGGCGCTATTTAGGTCATCCGGACAGTAAGGAGCTGATCCTAGGGCTGTCTCACCAGACGAGGGCCAGCTTGAAACCAAAAGGTATGTATAGATTATTATTATTAAGAATATGGCGTCACCTGTGACGGGGAGGCGAAAAGTGGACCACTACACCGGGGTTTCCCTCTTCTCTCATACAAATAGTGCAGTGGGTTCTTAACATGCAAAAGTGGTTACTCTTCTCTACACAGGCCTCCATTTAACATCCAAAGGATAAGCCCTTTGTGTACCATGCATGTATATCATCAAGTGAACAAGAAATAATCAACATAAATAACATTAAAGTACCCATTTACTACACCTGGGGGGGGGGGGGTGTTTCACAAAGACTAAGATTGACTTTAAGTTGGACTTAAATATGGCAGGCCGTTCATGCCATTGTTTGCTCTCACCATTTACTGGCATTGGTCTCTCAAGAGACGTACAAATCATGGTCAGAAATCTACAGAATTTACTTTTTTTTATAATTCATAATTGAAGGAAAAAATATATCGAAAGATCATAATGGTGAGAGCAACCAGTGGCATGAATGGCCTGCCATAGTTAAGTCCACCTGAAAGTCGATCTTAGTCTTTGTGAAAGACCCCCCTGGGTGGAGAGTGGCTACCATGTAGCTAAACCAGGATAAGGCGCTCAAGCATTCACAGAATTTCTTACTACAGTGTAGTGAGTGTACCTGTTTACTACACCTGGGTGAAGAGTGGCTACCATGTACAGTACATGTAGCTATAACAGGATAAGACACTCAATCATTCAAGAAATTTCTTCCAACAGTGTGTCTCGTAATAGCTATTGGAGCCTCAACCTGTGCTTGTGCAAAGAGACAGCACATTATACCAAAATGATGTTGTTTGTAGTGTTCATGAAAAATAGCCCGAGCTAGAGGAAAATGTGTGTCATGTCGAATGTCTCCAGTGACTCTGTTTCATTATGTCTAGATTCGGCGGAGGACCCTGGGCAGGAACAAGCTCATCATCAATTCCAATCGATGATCAGGATGAGGATGAAAAGGTAATAGGTTTCTCTGTGCCCCCTCTCTTTTACTTTCCTTTTCTCTCTCTCTCCCTTCCTCCCTCTTTCTCTGTCTCCCTCCCTCCCCCCTTTCTCTCTCTCTCTCTGTCTCCCTTCCTTCCTCCCCTCTCCCTCCCTTCCTTCCTCCCCTCTCTCTCCCTCCCTCCCCTCTCTCTCTCTCTCCTACTTTCCTTTTCTCTCCCTCCCTCCCCTCTCTCTCTCTATTACTTTCCTTCTCTCTCTCTCTCTCTCTCTCCCTCCCTCCCTCCCTTTCTCCCTCCCTCCCTTTCTCCCTCCCTCCCTCCCTCCATCCCTCCCTCCCTCCGTCCGTCCCTCCCTCCCTCCCTCCCTCCCCCTCCCCAATGAAACCAAAGTAGGGTAGACACTTAACATTCCATGGAGGAGTTGAATGAAGTTGAACCATGTTAATACAGTGAAACCTGCCTATGAAGACCACCCAAGGGAGACAAGAAAGTCGTCTTTGTAAACAGGTCATCTTTGTAGACAAGTTATCATTGTAGACAGGTGGTCACTAAAGCAGGTTTAACTGTAACTTTATAGTTCTTTTTACATTTCCAATCTCTGTCATTTCCTCTACAACCTCAGTGTTTCAAATCACAGCATTCCAAATATTAAAAACACAATCATTTTATCTGAATACCTGGTTTTCTTGTCACTTGTTTTTTTTCATTGTTACTTTTTTTTGTCTTGCGCAGAACAAGAGTGTGATCCGTGGTCGCCTCTGGGACGAAACCAAACCAGACACGTTCAATCGACTTTGGACAGTCGGTGAACAGGTATGATCTTCATCAGTTATGATTTTCGTGTTAAGTGTGAAAAATTAATTTCAATATCCATATTAGAGGGCAAGCCCGAGATGTGTTTTCCATATATATTTTAACTTTAAAGTGTAGCTGATGGTTGTATGAAGTTCACAGACTAATTAAAGGATGGATCGGGGCCCTGTTGCATAAAACTTACCATTGATGGTAAATTTGCCATCAATGGCAACTGCCATGGTATATTAGGGCTCAACAGCCAATCAAAATCAAGGTTTCCATGGTAGTTACCATTGATTGCAAACTTACCATCAATGGTAAGTTTTGTGCAATGGGTCCCAGATCAAATTCAAAGGACAGTGATGGTCCTAATGGTGAAGACCCTGACAGAAGTGAAAACTAAAATAGATCAATTATATATCAATGCTGAACTAAAGAATTCCATAGACACAGAGATCAGTGTTGGAAGTAGATGAACATATAATAAACCTTTGCTAATTTCCTTTTTCTAGTTGTTATGTAAACAGGAGCTTCAAATTAATTTCTATACGTTTGAATTAATAAATATTCGTCAAAATAATTTGATTTATATAGCGCCTTTTCCAAAGGGTACAAGGCACTGTCCCTTAGTCTATCAACAAATTGATAAGAATTGTTCAGGTATTTTTTCAGATGTTTTTGAAGAAGTCAAGTGTCTTAAGAAATTCTTTTTCAGGTTTGAATTTACAATATTTACATAGCATTTTACATTTTCTTTTCTTTATTGTTTGTTGAAGAAATCAAGGACAACTTAAAGCCCGTCTGTACTAGTTTGGCCACGAGGGATTAGGCCACCAAGCGTGGTCACTAACAGGAGGCTATCTCATCAACTCAGCTCTCAATTCACGTAAAATATAGAGGATCATGGGGGACCAATGGTCACCGATTAGGCATTGTTTTCTGTATAGAAGGAGCAAGTAGCTACAAGTAGGACAGTTGGGCTTTAATAAGAAAGCTTGATATCAGTGTTCTACAAATTCCCGGAGTGGAATGCCCTGGAATGAAATTTACAATAGTTAACCATTGTTTATTTGCTTGTTTGTTTGGTTTGTCATGGAAACAGAAGCGTCTAGAGGACCTACTGACCACGCACCCGTCTGAGGAAGTGGAAGCGAGGAGATGGGAAAAGATTGCCAAGGATCTTGGGAACAGGACCCGCCATCAGGTTAGATTGTTTGTTTGGGGTTTTTATTTCTGTATAAAATGTGTATTAACAAAATACGCCTGTTCTTCCAACATCAAATATTTTGTACAATCATGGGGAAATAAGAATTAAAAGTAGATTCAATATTAAAAATTTCAATAAACAAAACATAAACGATATAACTGAAGATGTATAATATATTTTTGAGTGTAAAAGATTCAATTTACATTTACAGTGTATTTTATAAGGGTTACAGAACTGCACGAACCCTGACAAAATAAAGTAAAAAGAAAGAGAGGTAAACAGATTAGCTTTTCATGCTAGAGATCTTTGCCTTTGTCTTTGTTGATGATGATGATGATGGTCATAGAGATGGAAGTCAGAGAGATGAAAGAAAAGATGTATATGTAATGAATATGATTGTATTATGATGTTTACCCCTGGACATCTATAACCTACATCAATTAACCTATGTAGTTGTCTGGAGTGTAAATTTCTGAGGAGGTGGTTTTCCAGGAAAGATTTTTTTTTTTTTTTTTTTTTTTTTTTTTTGAGGGGGGGGGGGGAGGAATTGATATGTATTGATGTAGTACAAAATAGTTTCGAAATGAGATCAGAAAATGAGGAGATATTAGTAGTAATTAGCTCAATCATTAACTGTTATTTTCACTGTATTCAAGCAAAGAATTATAGCTTATGTTTTTAATTCCTCATTAATTACCTCCATTCAGGTTGCCAGTAGAGTGCAGAAGTATTTCATCAAGCTCGGCAAAGCTGGGCTACCCATTCCTGGTCGAATGCCTAACATGGCCACATACACTCTGAAAAAAGTAAGATCCTGTACTTGAATACCTATTAACATCAGGAAATAGCTTTTTCTAGCATTCATTGCAGATGTTTATGCTAGAATCCACTGGAAATCATTGATAAAACACCAAATGATCTTGTAGATATTTATAGATATATATATAAATATATATATATATATATATATATATATATATATATATATAACCCTAAATGGTACATTAACAGGACATCATAAAAACTGGTATATTACCCTAACCCTTCACTAACCCAAACCCTAACCCTAAATTCTAAACAATATAACTAATTAAACTAATGAGTAATGATTGAACCTATTGTTTCTTGGGGGGGCCTTTAAGTTTCCTCTACCCGCAAACGTACATGTACATAGAGGACAGTAATTCTATTGTCCAAACGTTAACAGGACACGAAAATGTCCTGCTAATGACCATGTTTACTTAATAACTCAATTTTTTACTACATATATGTGGCTGTATTAAGATGTATATATATTTACTTATATCTGTAGATTAAACGAGAACAACAGACTATATTTATGTTTTTTTGCTACCAATACTGTAAGTGAGCTTTAAAATCTTTCTCATCACACCTCACACTTTTCTAATGGACTATGTTGTACCCTACAGCCAACTCAGCGTCGCTACATGAACCCTTACAACAGACTGACGTGCGCGCCCTCTACATTCCTTCAGTCGATCCGAGCGCCTGTCCTCATGAACGAAGACGATGACGATGCATTCGACTACGAAATGGACTACGATGCAGATTCCATTATGGTACAATTACCCATTTATACATATTTATTGCAAACGCACAGTAACAGAAAGTCATCTTTAATCAATTCTATATTGTACAATTACCAATTTCTCTCTATTTCTTCAATTCCATATTGTTTAATTGCCAATTTCTCTCTATTTCTTCAATTCCATATTGTACCATTACTAATTTCTCTCAATTTTTCTATTCCATGATGGTACAAAAACCATTTTCTTCCCATTTATTGTAAACACAAAGTAACAGAATAGAATGTCATCTTAAAGTGGAGGTATTTCTCCTTTTAATGACCCGTTAATGAACCGTTTTTTTCAATGAAAAATTACAAAAATCAGGGACAAATCTGCTGATATTCAGAAGCAAGGATTTCACTAGCTTATAACAAAAACTGTCATTTGTCACTGATGACAAGTTTTGTTAAATTGGGCCCAGAATTGTCATTATATAGGTGAAAGGGAAGCTACCGTAATTAACCGCACCCCTCTTTTTTGCCCTTAAAAAAAAAAAAAAAAAAAAAAAAAATTGGAGGAATTATTATTATAAACTACATATTGAGATCTATCAGAAAGATTACTTTCAAACCAAGATGACAGACAAATTTGAGTGTTGTTCTAGTTTCCGAGTGGTGAGTCAACAAACCGATTACCGAGCTGGGAGACATTGCCAGGCATAGCACCAGGTAGAGGGGCATAAATCAAAACTTAAAAAAATTTTTTTTTAAAATGGTGCACCGTGTATAAGTCGCACTTCCGACATTGAATTTTTTTCGGCGGCAAAAAGGTGCGGTTAATACACCGTTAATTACGGTATATATTTAGCAAAAGTATCCCAGTTAAACATTTTAGTCTCTATGCTACTAAAATACAAACTTAACAATGGGTTTAAGTTTGGTCTTAAGTCCATTTTAACAAACAAATTTAGACAGCAGTCTAGGTTTTCCCTTTCGTAAATATGACTTAACCCAGGTGTCAGGCCTCACTGAGTTAGTAGGATGTTCAACTCATCCATAGGAATTTTTATTTAAAGGGACCCAGAGATGTTTTCTATCATTCAGCACATTATTTTTTACATGTTTCTTCATTACTTGTACTTGATCAGTATGTAGAGGATTGAATTTGAATTTATACTTCCAGTATCCAAAGAAACATAATTCCATACCATTTCATGCAGATGATTATCCTTAAAGATAAACTTGAGTTCTGGTAATGCGATTGCATTGTGAAAAAAAAGGTGTGGAATGGATCAGAAAAGTTGATCATATAGCATGTAAGTAATGGTGTGTAATGCAAGGTTCTGGAGTCATCAAAATCATCATAAATTTGGCAGAGTCTTGGTAAAGTAACAATCACTTACACAGAAAGATGTATATGGGACAACACACATGGTGTCGGGGCTAGTACTACCCTGATTTCCTTATCTTTCTATGCTCATTACTCAGCCGGTATACATTTTCTTCCAAAATTGTTTGGCACATGACATTTATTTGTAATCTTGAACATTCAGTCTAAGTTTCGTTAGATTCTGTGAGAATTCGTTTTCTTTTTTTACCAGAACTCAAGTTTATCTTTAATAACGCTTTTCATTTCTTTTCTTTGAAGGAAGAAGACGACATCCCAAGTGAGTTGAAAGGCTCGGAAGAGTACAAAGAGTTGGTGAGACTCAAGAAGTTAAGAAACATCACGCTCAAACAACAGGTAATTAGAGGAAGTTCTTTGTATGTTCATTTGTCTTTTTGTTTGTTTTTCCGTTTGTTTGTTGTGGAACACACAATTTACAAATGTTTATTAAGTGTACACATTATACATCAGAGAGCAACTAGGTCTTATCCCTGACCCAACCAGATAGAGAATAAATATGCAAAGACAGTTTGAAACACTTTTTATTGTGTTCTTATTGATATATTTTTTACTGTACCGGTAATACACAGTGAAACTTGTATTTAAAGACTGCCAAAGCAAGGCAAGAAAATTGTTTGTTTTTTATAAGCAGGTGGTCTTTATGAACAGGTTATTTTATCAATGAGAAACACCATTCAAGGGAAACAAAAAGTGTGGTCTTTCTAGACAGGTTGTCACTCAGTATTAAAGGTAAAGACCAGTATTGGAAATGCCCCAATTTCAAAAAATGAAATGGAAGCTCTTATTACCAATGGTGTGAAAGAATATGTTATGACTAATACATGATGACAAAAAATTTGCCGGGAAACTGCCTACTAATTCATATATTTGGTAAATTTGTTTCTCTCATGGTCTGTAAGAGATATAGGGTAGTCCCATATACATCTTTCTGTGTATAGTGCTTGTAACTTTATGAAGAATGGGCCAAATTTCTTATAATTTTGATGATTCCAGAACCTTGCAGATGCTAGATGCTAGATGATCAACCTTTTCTGATCGATTCCACAACGTTTCTTTCACAATGCAATCGCATGACCATAACTGGTCTTTACCTTTAAAAGCAGGTTTCACTGTACCATCGGTTATTTGTTGAAAAGGAAATGACCGTGTACCTTGTCCTGCAACCCTCTATTTGCATTTTTTCTCATACAAATCTTCCAACAGACGGACATGAGCCATGCTGGCTATAGCTGTGATGGTTGTGACGTTTCACCCATCGTTGGTGTGAGATGGCATTGTGTGAACTGCCCCATGGAAATCTCCACAGATCTGTGCCAAAGCTGTGTGAATGAGTAAGTATGGGTAGGCCTGTTCCCATGGCATAGGGACTTTCTTTGTGTTAGTGATATGCCCTATACAAATAACGTTCATTATTATTATTTTGGCTGCAAGGTTTGTGAGTTGTACAGTGTACTTATCACCTGAAAAACATAATTTGCCTATAGGTAGAATGTATAAAAGAAACCTAAAAAAAACGTTTACTTAGCATTCTTTGGGTTAATAATTAAGGAGTACGAAAAGAAATAAAGGATTACATTGAACTCGGCATTTAGGGCACGGAATCCCAAGTGTGACATCGATTCCGAGCGTGCCCTATTCTATGCGAGTGTGTAGGGGTGTCTTAGCTAGTCTATTCAACAAGACGTTTTACTGCTCACTGAGAATGTATTTTAATTGCAATATCTATTTGTAGAAGTAATATTTGAAGCTCATAGTTTGACTACAGTATAGCAACAGGAAGAAATCAAGGGCGAAAAATGTTTCGGTGATTGGTACACTTTAAAGTTACACTATTCAAAGAAACTTTAAAGAAAAACCATAGCTGTGGAAATTATATGTTCATGACATTCAAAAAATTTGATTAAAATGTTATGATGCCTGTCGATTTGTGTTGGCTGAAGATTGCACCTTGAGAACTGCCCTATTAAGGCCCCTCTGCACTACTTATAGCTACTTGCACCCTCTATATAGCAAACATTGCGTAAGTGGTGACCGTTGGTCCCCCATGGTCCCCTTTTTCTTATGTTAATTGAGAGCTAATTTAATGAGATAACAACCTGTCAGTGACCATGCAGGGAGGTCTAATCCCTCCTGGTCAAACTAGTGCAGATAGGCTTTAAAGGAAATCTCTAAAGACATGTGTGCACCAAACCCTGTACATGGATAAGGGTTTATGGTTTTGCTAAGACTGTAACAAATATTTTCAGGGTTAAAAAAAATGTTGATAATACGTAGGGTGAAACTTATTCTGCTCATGTCCAGTAGAAAGATTAAATGGAGAGAATACATTGGGATCCCGGTCGCACATGCGCAGTGAATTTTTATAAGCAAGAAATGTGACAGTTGAAAATGGAAAGATGACTTGCATGTGTATCTTTATTTTGGCGGAACACTGTCTTTTTTTGCCAACGAAATCAAACATAGGAACATAATTGTGCGCATGTGTGCATATCAAACAAAAATTCAGCCCAGGTCATGCAGGGGTTACTGACATGCATGGCAGCAACAGAAAAAAGTATACCGGTAGTATACTGAAGACGATGAATGAAATTATATATGTGTAAAAACTGTTGTTCAAAT
The DNA here is from genome assembly GCF_000002235.5 of Strongylocentrotus purpuratus. Lineage (NCBI taxonomy): Eukaryota > Metazoa > Echinodermata > Echinoidea > Camarodonta > Strongylocentrotidae > Strongylocentrotus > Strongylocentrotus purpuratus. The sequence goes on from NW_022145610.1 coordinate 10,320,881, forward strand.
TGTTCAAACTTTGGAAATGGATAACGTTTAGTAAGGAGGGCTGAAGGTCAGAAGGGCTATTACATGTATATTAAGCATGTATCTTCCCAACTTCCATTTCTTAACTCATATCCTGCCATGAGACTGCTAGCGCGCTATTGTTATAGTGCTCTGTGCACGCGAGCGCGCTATCGATTGATTGCTACGTTCATGCTAGCGAGCCACCGCTACTCTGCTTTGTGCACGCTAGCAAGCATATGTAATAACAGTCATTGTTCATGCCCATTGCACCGTGCTGAGTGCTTTTGCAGCGCTATTGAAAGTACCATCGCGTGCATCAGATTATCGGCTTTGGATTACGCGTCTTTGTATACAACAGTCAGATTGGATTTTCTCGAGTAATTTAGCGATTTGTTTTTTGTAAAGATTTAAATAACACGCACTTGAACCAACCCTAAAATTAACTTGGCACACAGGAAATTTGTGGCTGGCACAATAGAGATTAGCACTGTGGCACTGGGGGCATTGTATGGGTGGCAGCTTAAGAGTTAAGTGATCATAAAAATTGTCGGGAAGAGCATTTACTTTTGATATCCAGAGCTAAAGATTATGATATAAACAGCATATTATATGTCAATGGATTGAGAGAGATTGAGAAAGACATAAAAGTGCACGAGCAGAGAAAGAGGGGAAGAAAGGGGATGAGTGTGTGTGTTGTGAGAGGGAGGGAAGGAGAGAGAGAGAGAGAGAGAGAGAGAGAGAGACTTTTGTTTTCTTTCTGAATTGCTCATCGCTTAATATGTAATGCTACAAATCCTACAATCAAATTCATTATTGCTTGTGCTCACCCCCCCCCCCCCCATATGCTTTTCCATGAAAATCCCTTTTCTTTCTCATTTTTCTTCCTCTCTATATTCATACATGTACATATGATTATAAATGACTCAATTTCTCTTGCTATGTTAAACAATCATGCTCTTCAAAATTTGGTTTATCCTTTTCTCATTTCAATTTTTATTTATCTACTTTATGCCTTTTTTCAATCTCTTTCTCTCTCTTTTATCTTATCTGTATTTTTCAATCTCTCTCAGAAATGTCTCTTGCTCAAACTGTATGTTTTAATTTATTTTCCTCTGTCTTTCTTTCTTCCTGTTTCCATTTCTTCTTGGTTCTTTTTTTTATATACTTTTATCTCTCTTTACATATTTCATGTAAACAAAATTGTGACAAAAAATAATTATGTTTTTGCTTTTTGAATCGAAATCTAGGTCAAGAACTTCTATCACATGACCCGTGTGAAACAAATTGTGCACTGCCTACATGTACATGTATATTTAAGTCTCTAGTGATATATTTTCTCTCTCGGGCAAAGGACAATTTATTTTCATTGTTTTTTTGTGTAACCTTAGTTACCAGTTTCATTTATAAGGCCCATTCACATTGCAAAAAAAATTTGAGAGCGAGCATTTACACTGGAAAAACCGGTGGAGTTTCAGCCGGCGTTTAAAAAAAAACACCCTCCAGAGGTTGTAGCAGCTTCTGACAAAACTCCGGAATGTTAGAAAAACCGATGGTTTGTGCTTGCAATGTAAAATGCCCCTGAAATCTCTCATGCCAGTGCCAGTGCCAGTGTGTATTCACTCTCCCAAACTTTGTCTTTCCTCCTCCAACTTTATTTTCTTTTTTGTTCTGATCTCTCATCCTTTCTCATTCTCAGGACTGTGTTCTCCTCCTTTCATTCCCCCTAAACTCATATCCTTTATGATTTCTTTTCCATATTTGCAAATCCACATTCAGTAATGCACAAACCACAACAAGACTTAAAGATAAAGTTGAGTTCTGGTCATGCGATTGCATTACGAAAGAAACGGTGTGGAATCGATTAGAAAAAGTTGATCATGTAGCATATAAGTATTGGTGTTACTGCATGGTTCTGGAATCATCAAAACGATAAGAAATTTGGCCCAGTCTTGGTAAAAGTAACAAGCACTGTACACAGAAAAATGTATACCCGGTAGGATGCGAACGTTCATGTGGTTGAACGAGCAAGTGTGCGCCTGTAAAATGGCGACTGGCTGGAATGCTCCCCAGGGAGTGGAAAATGTGCACACATTGTGTGCGGGTAAGCCTGAATCCGATGACCGGGGTAATAATATATCTGTAAAGCGCTTAGGTACATCGTTGGATCGGTGTATTGAGCGCTATATAAAAAACCGGATTATTATTATTATTATTATTATATGGGGCTACATAAACATGTCCTCATTTTTAAGCTTTTACATGTAATATTTAGAATATGAAGGCATTTGAAGAGCCATGCATTCCATGAAATATTTTTTCCCTGATGTTCTTCCACACTTGCATAATAACAACGAAAACGCTCACAAATTATTGTTCACCTCTCCCCAAAACTCAATCTTCTCTTTAAACAGCAACACAGCAACATCCACACATGTACGGTACATGTAAAAAACATGTAAAAAGAAATTGAACAAGAACATAAAACAAAGAACAGCATATATGTTTATGAATTTTTTTGCATGCAAGCTTTTAATGATGTGAGACAGAGTAAACAAAACAGGATTTTAGCAATGATTTCTTTGTTTGGTGTCCAAATTTGTAATTAGGATGTTGAACAATATAGAGCATATATAAATGTAATACTTCAATGTGTTTCTACATAAGACTCAAGAAGAAAACAGTATTGTCTACCTAGGAATTAAAAACTCATAACGGCATATAGTTAACAACATAATTATTCACAACCTTAATTATGAATTTAATAATATTTTGTTCAGTATGTGAAAAATTGATCTGTCCGGATTCATTTATTTACTTTTTTAAATTAAAGCAAGTACATGTATAGTACTTCTTATACATTTGGAATATACTGTATGGTTCTACTGTTTTTACTGTTTTTATTGTATACATGGATTTACTGTTTAGGACAGAAAATTACGCTAGTATCGATGTAATAAATCCGTTATGATACAAAACGGTTATAAATCAATGATAATGAAGCTAATATACAAGAGCATTTTTTTATAAATTAAGTACTAGCATTTGGCGTCACCTGTGGCTGGGAGGCGAAAAGCAAACTAAATCCCAGTAACCCTCAGGTTTCTCCTACCGGTATAAATGATTGGGGGTGTACATCATTTTTGTAAAGCACTGTATTTCAACGCATATGGACAACAAATATTGTGCTAGTGCTAGTGCTTTCACTTTAAGTCCTATACATGTAAGTTAACAACTGAATTATTCATACCCTTTAAAGGTAAAGACCAGTATTGGAAACGCCCCAATTTCAAAAAAAGAAATGGAAGCTCTCATTACCAATCATGTGAAAGAATATGTTTTGACTAATACATGATGATACAAAATTTGCCGGGAAACCGCCTACTAATTCATATATTTGGTAAATTTGTTTCTCTAATGGTCTGTGAGAGATATAGGGTAGTCCCATATACATCTTTCTGTGTATAGTGCTTGTAACTTTACGAAGAATGGGCCAAATTTCTTATCATTTTGATGATTCCAGAACCTTGCAGATGCTAGATGCTAGATGATCAACCTTTTCTGATCGATTCCACAACGTTTCTTTCACAATGCAATCGCATGACCATAACTGGTCTTTACCTTTAAGTTTATAATTTTTAAGTACCGGTACCGGTATGTGAAAAATTGATTTGTCCCAATATACATTTCTTGACAATGTGACACATTAAAGCATACATCCAAAAGTATTCAACGAATACCCTAATTCAACCAGCTCACCTTTTCATTCTTGAGTTACGAAAACAACAAAAACCATGAAATTTACAAGAAGTACAGTACGACTAATTTGGTTAACTGCACATTGTCTGTTTACAAGATAATTATACAAAAAAGCACAAGGTATAAGGTATATATGATAAGCGGTTGATTAAATATCAGAAGCATTTCCTTGGTATATAGTATCAGATGATGCATGCCTTTTGATATATTCCTACAATGATTTTTTTTCTTTTCTTTCTACACATATTACATGTACATGTATAATATATAGCATGCATTGCTTAATACCGGTAGTCAGTATAACATATTTTCACCTCAAAATTAATTATTTCTTGTGTGCCATTATTTCAACCTCGGCCTGTGACCATGGTGAAATATGACATCAATCTGGAAATATTGAATATGTCAATTTATATATTTTGTAATATGCAACGCCAGAGCATGCAACATTTGTATATTGAACTAATACAATATTACTGACATGAAATGAAAAAGCAAAACACAAAATCATATAAATTATACCGATGAAGAAATGTATTATTTTCTTCATAATAATAGAAGTACTTATGATTTTAAATCAATGAATGGAAGAAGTAGATTTGTAAAATAAGAGAACATACATACTTATTTCCATTACAATGAGAAATTTATAATCATATACAGTAGCGCTTACAACTCAAAGAATATACCTTTAATATAGTGGATATATGTATTATGTCCAAACACAAATACTGGCAAATTATTAAACTTGAATTTACACTAATAAATGAATAATGTATAGCTATATCAAGGAAATCAACAATACTGTTCATAAACATGGTGGCAAAAAAAGAGAATGAGCATATCATTGAGGTGGGAAAATAAATTTAGTGTAAAATCAAGACATTTTACCCATGTCAAATTGCTACTCTAACCGACTATGGTTTCTCTTTTTGTATGAACAAACAATTCATAACACAACCTTTGTGTAATTTTCAAGAGAAAACGTTGGCATATAACTTCTTGGCCACAATATATATCACCTAATTGTACAGTATTGCATACTTGGACGTCTATTAATAGACTAATGCCATAGCTATAATGTTTCATTGGTGCGTGCATACATTTTATTGCAAAACTCATTGCAAGATATGTTTAAAGCACATGTACACCCAGCATAGACAACAGATTTCTTTGGTGTTAGTTTTATATATTATGCTGTATAAATATGTGTACCTTCAGATAATATTTTACATACAGGCTGTTGACATTGCCACAATGTTTCATATGTGCATAAATGTTGTTGCAAAAACTGTTGCTAAAAAAAGGTGTATATTAAAATAAAAGCACATGTACACCCTGCATAGACATACTGAAATAGGTATTAAAATAACAGATTTCTTTGGTGTTATTTTATATATATAAACATGTGTACCTACATACAGGCCTAGTTTCTACCACAAAAATAGCACTCATCTTGCATACTATAGTTACCACATGTACCTGTGGATATACAGAGTTCAATAAGTACTTTTCAGTATTGTGGTTATGACAAGTACCGCCATGAAGGAAATAGTAAGAATCATTTTTAGTAAATTGCCATAATTATTACATATTTCTCATTCTCAAGCATGGAAGCTGATGTATACATTGAAAAATAACTATTTTAAAAAGCGATGTCCATACATGTAGTCTGTATCTTAATCATAGATTTTGTTCTTAATCCGTAAAAGTCTCCTTTTTTTCTCTTTTATCACAATTATTTTCACCCATCCAATATCTCTTGTTCTGAAGACAATCCTTTCATGGAAGCAGGGAAATTACTATATATCAGAAATATTGAATATATATAATCGTGTCTCTATAATCCATCTAAGAATCATAAGTACTCAAGATATTGTCTATTTAATAAGAAGACTAAGGCACAGAATTTTCCAATTTTATTACTATTCATTTTCTTTTACAAAACTATTTATTGATACTAGTGATATATCCATATAAATAGTGCAGCTACTATATGAATATATTCTGCTGCGCTTAAGACATCATCACATTATTACCCCGGCTGTAGCTGAGCCGCCGTAATAAGGCGCTAAAGCATTCAAGGAATTTCTTCCTACAGGGTACGTATTTACTCCACCTGGGTGGAGAGTGGCAAATGTAGATTAATGTCTTACGACATATCCACTAGACCACAACACCTTTACATATTAAAAATATCTGTTTCCCATAATGATAATCACTACACACATGTACATGCACATTTGTTTCAGGTGTACACAATTGTTTAACTTCATATAAAGAGGAAGACCCTTTTACACGAGGCACTTGTTCGAAAGGCATTGTTTTGAACAGAAGACTGATATAATAATGATTTGGTACTGTACTGCACCTGTTGAAAGGGAATTTTGACTGTTTCAAAAATTTGAGAAGCACAGGATACATACAAAGGATTGTATGAAAGAGGATGGATACCTTTAAAAATTGCACCTTTTATCACTGTGCTTACGTGAAGGAGGGTTGCCATTGCACATGAAATCATTCACAATGGCACGTTTTCTAATAATTTGCGTTTCACAAAAAACAACATTAATCCAAACAATTTTTTGATGCAACTAAATTTCTCTTGCAGCACCCCTAGAGGTGTCTTGTGGAGCCCCAGTGTGCCGCAGCACCCTGGATAAAAAAATGCTGGGTTTAATAGACATGTGTGCTTGCCTTTTGTAAAATACTTAAAATTTGGGAAAACTTTACTTTTATGTTTATCACACTCACACAAAATAATATTTGTCATGTTGTGCAGACTTGGTATATACATGTTTAAGTATACTCTTATGCATTGATTTAAATCTGTTCTGATCGTTAAAAGTAGGGCTTTTTCCTTCGGTTTCGTTTACCCACCTCGTGAGGCTCTTCATGTATCTTTACACGCGGTGAATTATGAAGTAAGTGGAGGATTTTGCAGCAGATGGCCAGGATGCAAAGGCATATTGCCATTACGGTGTAGATAGGAATCTGCTCAAGTATTCCTATGGTGGGTTTAGCCTGTAAATTAGATTGGTAAAAAACAAAATTAATTCCTGCATGTAATCAGTAAATGGTAGCATAAGACAGGAGATTTTGAGGTATATGGAAGTTGAGTACAAGATACAGCACTCAAAAAATTAATTCTCCCCTCGCCGACGAAGTCAGAGGGGATATAGAAATGCTGCCGTCCGTCAGCTTCCTTTCGTGCGTCCATGCGTTCGTAACAAATTTGGTTTCCGATCGATAACTTCAGTAAGGATTGACGGATATTAATTAAATTTGATATGAAGGTTCATGATATCAAAATACAGGCTAAGTTTGATTGTGGAGTACGTAGGTCAAAGGTCATAGCTCATTAAATATGCGAAACTGGTTTCGGATCCATAACTTTAGTAATGTTTAGTGGTTAACTTCCTTGTCTAGTAATAAAATAGTATAGTCCAATGGAGGTAACTTGTTCTGATGTATATAGGCCATTTGTACCCTGCAAGAGGATGCTACGCTTTGCGTTGACTTGTTGAAATAATGATGAAAAGGGAGAACTATCTTTTCATCATTTCAATTTTCTACACTTGGAGTATTCTAGTTTGTATCATATTACATGAAAATCAACATTTTGGGGGGTAAAACATGGAAAGTACAGATTCCTATTATACTTGCTCTTCAATGAATGCATTCTGTCTTTAAAAAAAACAAACTTGCAAGCAGATTTGTACTGGAATGTGCAGTAAGTGCATATTGGGCACTGTGTTTGTATTTGAACTCACCGGAATTGACGGTTCGGTAGGATCAGTTGTACAATCTTGATTGCTGTCTCCTTTGCCCTTGTTTGTCACAGATGCCGTGGTTGGTTGTGGACGTTGTGGACAGGCCATGTTAACGTGAAACGTTGTGTTAACCGAAGACTCTTTCATTAATTTACCACTGTGACTTTCGATGATGAAAGCATACAATGGGAAAGTTTCGTCAAGAAATTCCAACGCATTGATATCCAACCGATACTCCACAGTCCTGCCGACGTAAGACATTGTTACTCTGTAGCGATCATGTTGTATATCTCGATTAGTTCCATCATGAAAGTTGAGTTCAGTCCCATTGCTCTTAAAGACCGGTGTTCCATCTTTTTTTTTGTTAGCGAGAGCTACTATGTAGCTATGTAAGGGTGTAGTACCTGTTACATGATAAGATAATGTCAATGTACCATTGTCTCCTTCTTCGTAACACTGCTTATCCGTTGTAGGTTGTTGGATGAACCGTACTGTTTCTGCAGTTGCTGCATATATACATGTACATACGATTAAAATGATTAACTTCATTTTGGCCTGTACTGTACTGATATCTACGGGTCAACAGTTTTGATTGTTGTCTCGTTGAATAATTCCTGCGGAGCTGGTAAAAATGTTGCACTCTAACAGACGAGAAGGTCTCTAAACAATTTCTGCCGGTTCAACAATCCTTTATGCCTTGCTCTGTCGACAATAACAAAATTCAACAGTTTTAATTGTTGTCTCGTTGAATAACTCCTGTGTTGCTGGTAAAAATGTTGCACTCTAACAGACGAGACGGTCTAGAAACAATTTCTGCCTGTTCAACAATCCTTTATGCCTTGCTCTGTCGACGATAGAAATTTACGTACAAATGCCAATCTGTTTTCTCGAAGATTCGAGAAAACAGTTTGGTATTTGTTCGAAAGAGGGCAGCAAACAACATTCAAGTGTTTTTTGTATAATTTTTTTGCCTTTGTTATTTTTTTCTCATAATAAAGAGTTTCAATTCTTTTGAATCAACAATTCCTGTTCAAATGATTTGAAAAGAATTCCCTTTTATAAGGCCACATGCGTGACTGACTTCACCCTCAGAAGGCTTACACAATTGTTGATAAGAACTTGCTTTACAAACTTACAATAATTGAACAGTAATTCCATCATTTCAGAAATCACATAATGGAACCTCAATAATTCAATTCAATTCAGTATTTTTTGTTGTTGTATTAGTATAAGGGCAATTTGCCAATTTGTAAAATATTTACAGAGTTTGACATTTATTAGAAATACAGTAGTCGGGATAATGGGGGGGGGGGAGAGGGAGAGAGAGAGAGAGGGGGGGGGGAGGAAACAGACATACAGAAAGAGATAGGGAGGGAGGGGAGAGAGGAAGAGAAAGACAGAGACAGAGCAAGAGATAATAATAATAATGATAATAATAATAATAATAATAATGATAATAGTAATATTAATAATAAATAATGATAGTGGATATTTTTGTAGTGCACATTTGCACCACACAAGTTGCTCAAGGCACTCGATTATATAAAGTACCGAAGCTGTGACGTCATAATTTTTTTTTATAGAATTTCTCAATTTGGTGGTTAGGAGCATATAACACTGAGTTCCTATAGGACATATATTTATTCAGATGGTCATATCTCAGAAAATACTTAACATATTCAATTGGCATTCAACATTTGGACATTTTTTATGCTCTTTCGGAAAATGAAGAAAAAATTGAGAAATTCTGTAATTAGATTTTTGATGACGTCACACTTCACCACTCTATTCCATGGGCTTTAACATCAAGCCTACAGATTTCAGTGCTCACAACATTTCAGGAATTCTTTCCTATTAAATGGTACCCATTTAAAGACCCTATCTGATGGAAATACAACTTTATATCAATGGATAGCTGATTGAACCTTGAATACAAATATAAATAAAGGAATACAAATATTTTCCCCTTTCAGTATTACACAAAAGCAAACTAAAACCTCATTTTCTGCATCCCTCCAAATTACAGATCAATAGGGGTCAAATTTGCCACAATTACAGTGACAGTTACAAATGGAATCAAAGCTTATGAAAATTTCTGTGCAAGGCGATAGAGAAACTTGGACGGTACGATGAACATGACTTATGTCACAGAGTTGCCCATTGGCATTGAATTGATTGCATCTTTAAAGATTCATGAATTTCTTAATGTTGATTGTATTTTCCTTATACCTTTTATTATCTGTTTCTTTCAGGTTTTTCTTTTTTTGTAAGTATAAAAACAAATTGATAATCAGGGTGGATTTCCACTTTAAATCATATTACTTTCATGATTTTGGTTACACGCCTGACTAATGACCAAGATGAGGTGTCCCTCTCAATCATTGTTCAGTTTTCTGACAAAAGATGATACTAAATTCTGTCATTATTCTGTTTCAAGTTTACCAGTAGTTTATTTCTACATTTGGTTCATAAAAAAGCAAAAATACATACTGTACATGTCCAGACACATAAATATAAACATATTGTTGTACAATGCTTATTGATGACATAAATTTCCCTTTTTCCCTCCTCTTCTCCTCTGCAGTGATTTCCAGTCAGAGGTTCACCGTTCATCCCATCGTATGGACCCTGTTCATATCGGCCAATCAGCAGGCTTCGTCGACTCGGACTACACCAGCTTCACGGGGACGTCGGGGGACTACAACTATCTCGACCCAAATTACAGTCCCGCCGTTCTTTGATGGATGATTATTCTTATTTCCATTCAAATATTCCTGTTCGTCAACTCGAGAAGGCAGTCTTAAGATGTGCATGTATGTCAATGAGTTTCAAAACATTGTTGTCCCTGCAATGGAGACATCAGAGCCTGTATTCAATTCCATACTTAAGTTTAATATATGAGTATTTTACTTAGTCTTCAGCTTAGATAAATACTTAGCCAATTTGGGTATTCAGTTCAAACTTTTGGCTAAGTATTTTACCCTAAATTTAAGACAGCTCCCTACCAGACTTAAGTCAATTATTTGGAGGCATTGATTGGCAGGCATATGGTTTTCTAACGCAGTATCATAACCTGCGCACAATTATATTAGCGCGCATTTATTGCGACCATTAATTGCGCATTACTTTTGATTGATAAAAATTAAAAATCTGATTTGAATACAAGACAATTAAGTAAAGTTCTTAGCTTAGCAATTTAGTTACGTAGTAAATTTCTTACTTATTCTAAGTATCGAATTGAATACCGACCCTGGTGACTACAACTATCTCGATCCTTATCACGATTCCGCAAATTCTAGAATTTGTCAGATTCAGACTTTATTATCTTTATGGGGACTTTGAATAACCACATGTACATTTGCAACAACAGCTTCAAGCTGTCTGTTTCTCTGGTATGCATGACAACTCCTGTATTAGTGTAGCTTGCCATATGTGAGCTAAGTAATGCTGCAATATTGTAATCATGTTTCTGATTTGAGCTTTTTTTGTTTACTTCATGTATGACACAAACAGTAAGAAATCAACCCGTGAGGTACATAAAAGTATTGTCTAAATAGACAGATACATGTATGTATGTCTAGAAGGGAGCTGGGCTATTATTGTCAACGCGGACTCGTTGGAAAATCTGAGTTATTTGAGAGAGCTGTATCGCATTCAAGTACATGGGTGAATTTTTGCATCAATCAGATCTTTTAGAATGTGTAAAGTAGTTACCAAAAAGGTAATGTTGAAATGCATTGAGTTGTTTTAAATTTTTTTTGATGGGTCATTTCATGAGGTTGAGGAATTTTTGTGATGTACCAGAAGTGAGAAACTAGCTAGGCCATGATTTTTGTACTTTAGCTTCATGGTGAATCAGCATTAATGACCCAAAGTTTATGTAATTTTATATACAGTAAATGTGATGTCTATGTAATGCTGGTAAAAGAAGTTTACACATATTGAGCAAAGGTTTTGAAGAGAAGCAACTGAAACAAATGATTTTGGGAGGGCACTATAATTTCATTTTTCGTGTGTAGTAGAAGATCTGATACTAATGTTAAATAGACATTGTCATATTGTTTTTGCCCCAAACTCATGGAATGACCCTTATGGCTGTTTAAAGTCCGGTGTGTATCTTGTAATTCAACTCTTGAAACCTTACATTGCCTAGCGGTGCCAAGTTCTCCCAAACCCTTTAGAAGTCAATGGCCAGAATTCACAAAGAGGTTTGATGTAACATATGAACCTCCTGTATGTATTTGGGCCTTTGATATGGCTTACACTTTATGTGAACTTGTATCTCAATGTGTGTAAAAAAAAAAAATTTGTCGTCAAATAATTTGGGCATGTATAAAATGTTACATGGACATTTTTTATTCTAGTCTTAATTCATCTGTATATTATTTGAGACTATCAAGGAGCTGATGTGGTGAAGACCTGAGGGAGGCAGAAAGAGAGAGAGAGAGTGAGAGTGAAGAGAGAGAGAGAGAGAGAGAGAGAGAGAGGATGAGAGAGAGAGAGCAAGAGAGAGAGAGAGAGAAAAGAGTTAGAGAGAAGAGAGCAAGAGAGAAAGAGAGTCTGCTCTCCATCTCCAATCTTCTCTTCCTATCCAATATTCTCTTCCTATATTTCAGTCTGATCTCTTCTCTCTCTTTCTAATCACTTCCTTATATCGGTCTCTCTCTCTCTCTCTCTAATCACTTCCTTATATCGGTCTCTCTCTCTCTAATCACTTCCTTATATCGGTCTCTCTCTCTCTCTCTCTAACCTGTGCCTTATCTCTCTCTAATCACTTCCTTATATCGGTCTCTCTCTCTCTCTCTAATCACTTCCTTATATCGGTCTCTCTCTCTCTCTAATCACTTCCTTATATCGGTTTCTCTCTCTCTCTCTCTCTCTAACCTGTGCCTTATCTCTCTCTAATCACTTCCTTATATCGGTCTCTCTCTCTCTCTAATCACTTCCTTATATCGGTCTCTCTCTCTCTCTCTAATCACTTCCTTATATCGGTCTCTCTCTCTCTCTCTCTCTAACCTGTGCCTTATGTCTGTTCCTTATCTAAGTCTGCTCATTCTCTTTCACTAATCTTCTCTTTATTTCAGTCTGCGCTCTCTAATATGTTCCTTATCTCATCCTGCTCTCTCTATCTTATCTTCTCTTCCCATATTTCAGTCTGCTCTCTTTAAAGGTACTACAAAGTTTTGGGAAATTTTGAAATTGGCTGGATAATGATTCTTTACAATTTTGATATAATTGGATACCCCTGTGGATGTATTATAAGCACTAGAAAATTTAGCCCCTAAAACCCTTCTGCTTTCGATAAAAATTGAATACAAAAATTTACCGGTGCTCCTGGTAAATTGTTATAAATTTCAAATAGCCCATAAGGTCGTTCAATGGTAGCTGCGACCATGAAAATCTCAGAATATTAGTTGTGATATATAATTTCCAAACTGAAATAGCTAATCGGTCAATTTTAGTCATTTTTTTGTTATAGCTTAATTAATATCTTGATCTTGACCTTGAGAGGGAGCTATACAACATAAATAGTTTATTATTTACAATTTCATAACTTTAGACTCGATTTTCAACCGCGACAACAATCACTGAATATTATAGGATCACATATGCTTCCAATATGTTCATTTGAACCAAATTCATGACCCCATACCAAAACTTTGTATTACCTTTAATATGTTCCATATTTCATTCTGCTCTCCATCTCTCCCCAATCTTCTTTTCCTTTATCTCAGTCTGCTCTCTCTAATCTGCCATTTTCCCTTATCTCGTTCTGTTCTCTCTAATCTGTGCCTTATCTCATTCTGTCCCTTATTTCATTCTGTTCTCTCATCTTCTTTTCCTTAATTTATTCTACTCTCTAATGTTCCTAATCTCAGTGTGCTCTCTCTATGCTGCTCTTTTTCCGTTTGCTCTTTCCAATCCTCTCTTCCTTTATTTCAGACTGCTCTCTGTAATCTTCTCTGCCTTATCTCAGTCCTCTCTCTCTCCAATCTTCTCTTCCTTTATCTCAGACTGCTTTCTCTAATCTTCTTCATCATCAGCATCATTATATTCAACTCTGATTAATTATCTGTATTAATATTAACACTGTCAAAAGACAAATACTACAGACATCAGTTTTCTTTGGTCCTTTATCTCAATTCTATAGCCTAAATTTTCTTCAAATCACATCTGGACTTTTTCATTCTCAGAGTGTTACACATTTTACGGGTATACATGATATAAAATCTCACTATCCACACACTTTATACATTACATTCAATGTAAACATCGCAGAGAATTATATTTAGACAAAGACATTATTTTCATCATGATTACACAAAAACACAGCAGCATGTACATATGTCTATTAAACATTCAACAGTCTAAAAAATCAGAGTTCATATACCACTGTAAACCACAAACTTTGGCAGGAATGAAATGTTTACAAATTTCGCCAGTGACTAAGATTTGCAGCAAAGTAATAAAAAACAGCAACTGCAAGGGACAACATCGATCAGTAGTAATTTGTTTTGTCATGGCAAAAGTTATCCTGTCACAGCACTAATGTCCTTTGGCAAGACATTAATCTACATTTGCCACACTTCGCCCAGGTGAGGTAAATAGGTACTTGGCAGAAATGAATACCGGTACCTTAAAATGCTCGAGCGCTGTAATGGCAGCCAGGCTAAAGCCATCTAATGATACTGGAGCACTATAGGAGTGGCAGTGTGCTAGACACTTTTATTATTATTATCATTATCATAGGAATACCGTTGAATCCTGATAGAATGAACAAAAAGCCATATTTCATGTACATTGCACAATAAAACAGACCTGCAAAAGGCAGTTGCTTTGAATGATGACACCAAAGTCATGACACACACAAAGATGTTTTTTTTAGAGGCAATCCAAGCAATATGCCTTGAATGAAGTTTTCCCACTATATTGCAATCATTTCTTGCCTATTTGCACACTAAACACGAGAAGGAAACATTTTTTCTTTAACGAACTGAGGTAGCGAGTAGTTGCCATAGACACTATTTTTTGTTTACTTCCAGTCTCATGGGTAAATTGTCATAGGATTCATAGAAAATGAAATTAGAACAAGACATTGGTTAAAGATAAATATAACCTTGATTGCAAACTACTTAATAGTGGAAAGCAACAAATTCAAAGAAGCCTACTGCTGAAAGTTTGACTAAAATTAGACAGAAAATGAAGGCGGTGGGATAAAATTTCAGATATTATCTGATTTAAAGATAAAGACCGGGGGGGGGGGGGGGGGGGGGGGGGGGGTGTTTCACAAAGATTCTAAGTCGAACTTAACTCTAAGTTGGACTTGATTATTATGGAGAGCCATTTGTAGCCTTGTAATGAAAAATATTAAAAAGCGAAAATTCAAGTATTTTAGACTTTTCATAAATTCCACATCAAGAACATGAAATCTCCCATGGTAATAGAAAATATGAATGATTAGAATCAATATTTTATGCCTTTTAAAATAACCTTTAGAAAATATTTTCAAGGATGCTAACGGCTTTCCATAATTTTTAAGTTCAACTTAGGATCTTTGTGAAACACCCCCCAGTTATGGTCATGCGATTGCATTGTGAAAGAAATGTTGTGAAATCGATCAGAAAAGGTTGATCATCTAGCATGTAAGTATTGGTGTGTACTGCAAGGTTCTGGAATCATCAAAATGATAAGAAATTTGGTCAAATCTTGGCAAAGTTACAAGCACGTTACACAGAAAGATATATATGGGACTATACGCACACGTGAGCGACACGTGCGTTTATCTCTCACAGACCAATAGATAAACTAATTTACCAAATATATCAATTAGTAGGCGGTTTCCCGGCAAAATTTGTATCATCATGTATTAGTCAAAACATATTCTTTCACATGATTGGTAATAAGCGCTTCCATTTCATTTTTTGAAATTAGGGCGTTTCCAATACTGGTCTTTACCTTTAAAATAAATCTCAGAATACGACCCCTGGAATTTCCCTTTAATAAGCATGCAGTATCATTCCTCATTTGTTATATTAGAAAGCTCTTTTATTACAAAGGTGTGATTGGTCCATAGCTCATCACATGATGTTGATTGCAAGGATCATAACATTTCAATCCCGGTCATTTTTTCACTGATATATTGACCGACCAGTCAAATGAGTACATTTTTGTATCATACCATATCCAAGCAACCAAACCGGTTGATTTTTTATAAAATTCATATAAATTAAAGTTACAAAATAAATTGGTCTTTCTCAAATATTTACAAAATCACACAGAAATATATTGCATCAGTGGAGGTTTAAGTAGCAAATTAAGACAAACTTTGGTATAATTGCACACATCAAAAAATGTATAAAAATCTAACATAACGTTCTTCTTTTTACCAATAACATAGTTCATACATTGCAAATAAAATGTTTTCCAAACATTTCATATATTTATACAACAAACCAAACATATTCAACATGAAAGTGCCATGCCTGCATCCTATTCAATAAAACATATCATGCTCTACAATTTCATAATATTGATTATCAGATATTTCTTCATGTGGTACACTCAAAGTAGTGAACTCATTTGATTGACTGATTGATTGATAGTTGTCCCACTTCATGTACATATACAGTAATCATGGATACATTGTATCAAACATGAATCATTACGTCATATCCCATCATATTCCATTTCAATGTCTACATTTTAGCTTGCTTACAATTGTACTCTACATGTTACATATATTGCTCCCAACGGAATAGTTTTGGGAATGCATCTTTATGGATCAACATATTTATTTGTTTTTATTTTTATTTTTCAACGCCCAGGAGGGTGTCTTCCGTCCCTTGGCCTTGTTGGTCTCTGAGCTCCACCCACACCAGCCGCCCCTGCTTCTTCACCCCTAGACCTACCAGTTCCATTACCCCTTGCTAAGCCATCAGCTCCTCTGCCTGCTGCACCACCCCTACCTGTTGCCCTTGCAGACCCACTTTCTGCACCTCTAGCCGGACCATTTGTACCCCTTGACGAACCTCCTGCACCCCTTGATGAACCTGCTGCACCCCTCGATGAACCCCTTGCACCCCTTGCTGACCCAGTCCCTCCTCCTCCTCTCCGGGATGAGGATGGGGCAGATGATACGGAGGAGGCCGAGGAGGTGGAGGATGCAGGAGACGAAGCTCGGAGAGGATGGGAGAGTGTCCTCCTCACCTGAGCAGACTTGGGCTGAAAAGTAAAAGATGAAAAACAAAATCATCAGAACCGGGGAAATCCCGCAAAAGAAAGTCCATCAGGGCCCTGCGATATCAAGAGTTGTAATTGCTTCACATCAGAAGTCTTCCAATCAACTGCAGGCTGCTTCTAATGTTAATCTTGAAAGAGCTATGCAGCCTATCATTAAGATCTGTATGTCAATTACCAGTTTTGTATACAGGCACACTTTACATCGGGTTTACACCCTTCTCTTTGTGAGATGTGTAGCGTATTAACATGCATAGGGTGTGACTCTCCTACACACAGAACCTCAAGTTCTGTCTGATGAGCGGAGTGTCTTCCCCTGAACTCAAACCTACTTCTAGAACGAGGTGAGGGGCACAGCTACGAGGCGACAATCATTTTTGCATTTTATCTGCTCCGCGCAGGACTCTGTGCATGATGATTGCCTAAAGGTTGTATATCTCTTATGAATAGCGTTGCAATTGATATCACACTCAATTGTGATCAATAAAGGAATTGCCCACGTCATACAAACAAGCAGAGTTCAAAACAACGAAATATCAACAGATGAGACAGAACAATGGAGCGCAGGTGTCGTAATGTGCCAGCTATGAATCAAGAAGAAGTTTTCAAGAACTCAAAAAGATACATGTACAAGAAATCTCTACTATAGACATGGCTTTCTTCTAACATGTTTTCGTATAACAGGCCACCGAATAGTCACCCATTATCACATTGTCTTATTTTCACTACTGGGTATCTCTGATATAGTCAATCTACAGACTTCTCTACTCAAGTACCACAACTTAAAACATCGAGCCCCTCCTACCCCATCCATCCTCTTCTTACTATAGCCTATAACAGCGCTATAGTTCTTTTTAAAACTATAAGATCAAGAAAGATTAAACCAGTCCATCTATCACTACCACAGTCCTTTTTAGGACTATATATACACAAGAAAGATTACCAACAGTCCTTTTCAGGACTCCCCAATCCTCGCCTCTCACATGGTGTACGGTAATCATAAGCCTAATTTTTATCAAAACCTTAGAAGTGTCATAACTAAACTAAAGTCACAGTAATCATTTCCATAGCATATTATTGAATATGTAATATGAGCTAGATACAAAATTGATTATATCATCAAAACAGAAAGCAAGAGAATTAAATGTAAAATGGGGCAAACAAATGGAATGCTTTACCCTTTGCGAGCTGGAGAGAACAGGTTTCTTAAGTGTCTTGGACATGCCTGTATCCACATAAACTGCATCTGCAGAGGGAAAACAAACAAAAATAATTTCAAATCCACAGCAGCTTTCTCTGGTTCAGCCCGATTTTGTATAAATCCTGAAATATCTATAAAGCATTTATTATACTGCAAGTCATTTTGTGTTCATTTGTCTATATCTGTATATTTTGCAGGATTGCAGAACAGATTTGGTTATAAAAGATATTTGTATTTTTGTAGTGATTGAAGAGTAAACACGACAATGTTATCTTCCTTTATCCACACTGGCATTCTTGAAATGCAGAGGAAAAGCGGGTATTTCCCCAATCCTATGGAACAGCAAAGGAGAGTTACATGTTCATGTGTTTGTTTAAATCATTTAAACTAAGACAAATAAGCCATTTGAAACAAACATACACTGTAGTAGTTTGTGCCGCCCACCACAGAAAAGTAGAAAGAAACAAAACTCTGATAGCAGACCTACAGGAAATTATTAAACTGTACTGTGATAGTAAAGGCAGTAATGATGGGGCAACGGGGCGTTGTGGCATGTGCCTGTAATCCAGCTAACAATGGAAGTGACAAACTGATTCAGCCTAGGACGCAGGTTCGAAGCTGAGTCACGTCTTTCGGATGGTGACGTTAAAGGTTGGTCCAAAGACGTAAATAATCATATCTGATTGATACACGTCTATTAAAAACCCAATTACACACACACACACACGCAGATGGGGCAAATCAACAAATCTAACAAACAACGACCAAAGCGAGTACCTGATTAATATAACTATAATGTGGAACCCCAAAACCTCATACAACTAAAGTAAACAGGTATTCTTAGCGTCTTTCATTACACTGTACAGCAGGAAAGGACCGGTCTACAGCCCATCATGTAAGATTATGATGATGATGATGATCCACAGCACTTGTATGGCGCCATTTATCTGTTTCAAACATTCAAAGGCGCCGGCTTCTCCAATAGTCATGTACTACACATTTGCTTGAAAAGATGGGTATCGAGGCCTGACTTAAAGCTTTCTAGCTTGTCAGTTACACAAAGAGTAGGGAGTTTCAGAGGCGTGTCTACCAGATTACAAACTAATTTCATGAATTTGATGTATATGCCTGTCTTTATAAGCAAATGGACCTGGTAGAATTGCAACTTTCTCATTATCATGTCTACATCACTACATGGTTAAATGATTTTCATGTTTTCAAACATACATGTATATGTTTACTCTGTCTGTATTTTACTGTACTTGAATAAAGTAATGATATCAACAATAAGGAACTCAAACGAAACAGAACAAAACGATCTGGACATATTACAGTCAAACCTGTCTATAGCGACCGCCCAAGGGATACATTAAAAGTGGTCTTTGTAGACAGGTTCCTTTAGTACATGTTTCAATGAGAAACCATTTTCAAGGGAAACAATAAAATGTGGTCTTTGGAGACGGTTGGTCAGGAAAGCAGGTTTGACTATACAAAGGATATGACGTGCATATCATACAGATTCTCACCTTTTCTTATCTGTTTCTGAAGATCTTCAGGCAATTGTTTAAAGACTTCTGTATTGACGATGTAACTTGCGTTGCTCACCACGTAGTTATAGATCTTATCATAGAATCCACCAAAAGCTGTATACGCATCCTACCAAAAAGAAAAACATGTCAGTTTTCATACGATTGCATATGAACCTCAATGGTTCAATCAAAGTGACTAGGTAACATTGTTGAATGTTGATGAAGAAACTGCGTAATTTTTTAATGAAATGTTACCCTATATATTCCTTCTACTGTACTAACCCTCTAACATGCAAAAAATCCTGAAAAATTCTCAAACCACAAAGATATTTATGATTTTCTTTGAAGGCGTCACTGTGCGACACCCTCTAACAGTAAATTCTCCAAACCATTTTTGAATTCTCCCATGAACTAAGACATAAGACAGGCTTTACTTACTGGGTTCCATTCCTCCTCTGGCGTCTTCCCGTCTTCCTTCTCTTTGTCTGTTCTCTCCCTCTTGTAGAGTCGCCAGACGGCCCTGAAGTTCAGATCGGCGTTCCCCAGCGACAGTCCGGCAACCACCTTCCTGAACAATGGCTCCATCACGTCCTTCTTCCAGCCCATGCCCTACATGGAGGAAAGGTCAAGAAGAGTGTTAATAGTGGAGTTCACATGGGTCACAAGAGGTCATATTGTAATTGACCTTTCAGTTTTTGCTTTAACACCAATAATATACCAGCTTTTAAACTCCAGATTCATTACAAACTTCCTCCACATCCCATGCCATACACAAAGGAAAGGTTAAGTTGAGCATTAGTGGATTTCAGATGTCACAGGAGGTCATATTGTAATTGACCTTTCTGCTTTGAACGCCAAAATAAACCAGCTTTTCTTAACACCAGATTCATAAAAAACTTCTTCCATCCCATATCCCATTCCCCTCAAGATACATGTAAGTATTGAAGGAGGTCACAGGGGTCATATGGCGTCAAAGTGCACTGACATACACACTACTACCAAGATGCAAAGTTTGGTTTATTAAACACTTTCACTCCCTCATCTTGTATGTTTGGCACACACATACTTGGTACTTTAGCAGTGAAAAAAACAATATAAGGGGCTTCATTGTACCCAAGAGCCTCTGTAGCCCCCTCCCCTTCTTTCCTATGACCAAGAAGTGTTTCATAATTCAGGGGGGTGGACATGAATAAATACTATTAAAATTGACATAATGCAAAGAAGGATATAATTACCTTCAGATATTTATCCTCAAACATTGATCCATCAACGATGTCGTGAAAGTAGCTGGCTGCAAACTGCAGGACTTGTTTCCATGTTTTGGAGGTGATCTCCTTGGCGGGTTCGGCCCAGGAGCTGTGGCCTAGAGGAAGGCCAAGTTTGATTTTATCCAGTTGGAACAAGACCTCAATAGCATTTTTACCGTTCTGAAAAAAGAGAACAATACAGCTACAGTCAAACCTGCTTTAGCAACCACCTGTATAGAAAGACCACCTGTCTATAAAGATCACTTTTCTTTATTTTCCTGTTGAATATGGTTTCTCATTGAAACCTGTACTACAGGAACCTGTACATAAAGGCCACCTGCCTATAAAGACCACTTTCATTTTTCTCTTGAGCGGTGTTTATATACAGGTTTGACTGTACCCAATACCATTATACATTTAAATGTAGGTACAATGCTGTGTCGCTTATGGGCACTAATTCAATGTAAAATGTTTTTCTTATGCAAGGGTCACTCTGTGGCCTGGACCCACCCTCCTCAGGTCATCACCTTTCTTCACCTGAGCCAATTATTTGTAACCTCAGGGTTTCACCATCACTTCATGTGCTTTACAAAAAACAAAGGCAAAGCATCACTCTTATCAGCAAATGTGTTAGTCCAGGCTTCACCCTTTGAATTATTTGCATAGGTGATGCTTCACTTTTGTCAGTTTTACATAGGTGAGGCTTCACTTGTGTCAGTTTTCCATAGGTGAGGCTTCACTTTTGTAAGTTTTCGGCCGGTCTGAAGCTTCACCACTGTTTCACCATACTGGCCATTTGCATAGTTCAAGCTTCACCACTGTTTCACCTAAGCCTGAGTCATTACGGTTTTTGTGCTAAACGGTTAACCGTTAAAAGTATACGGACGGTTTCGTTTAACCGTTTAATAATAATCTGAAAAAGTGAAAATACAGTATTTTTAATAGTGCTGTAGCTCGGAACCCTGCTGGTCTTCAGACTGTCGGGCTGAGCATTCCCAGCCCCGGACTATGGCACAAATTGGGTCATCCTGATAAACAGAGACCAGTAATAAACAACATAAAACATGTCTTATTATTCCTCATCTGAATTTGATATCATGATTAACCTTGCATAGTTACTCTGTGAAGATAGCTGATCTGTGACGTGTTTATATATGCCTTTGCAATGCAATGTTTGCACATGGTCAGGGAGAGAGCTCCCTGCATGTATCATTGCCATATGAAATTATGTGGAAGTGTGTATCACACACACCCAAGACACACCCTGCAATGAGCTGATCCAAGTTAGTGACCAATCAGGAAGGTTCTCTAGCTATGTGGGTGGAGTTTGATACCAGCATAAATTACAGGTTGGTGACCGCGCGTGCTTTCACCGTACCCGTACCCAGTTCAGTGGGAGGTCAAGAAGCCACGCCCACATGTGTGCATGTGACAAGCATGAGCTCTCCATCTGTGTGTATGTACAGTGTATTTGGGCGCCGGAGGTTTGTGTGTACATGTGTGTGTGACTGAGAGAGCATGCATATGGGCTAGCATGTCCCTGCATGTCCCTAGCATGGACGAGGCAGGGACATGAGTGAAGATCGAAGTAAGAAAGGGTGGCTGTGTTAATCGGCTGAATTGAAGAATGATCAAAAACTTAAATTACTCACAAATAATATCCAAGACTTTGTTGATTGATATTTCCAAAACTTCAATTATTATTGTTATCAATATTTTTGTATTTTATTTATATATGAACATTATTTTAGGGGGCGAGTCGGCAAGGGATGGATATTAATATTGAAAGAGAGAGAGAGAGACTCGGGGGAGAAGGGATGTGAGAGGAACTGACCATCGAATGTGTAAACATTTAGAAAGTTGTGAGCTGAGAGTGCAGTAATAAGAAAAGGTACATGAGCGATGAACACATTGCAGAGAGAAGGAAATAAAGAGGGTGAGAAAAGAGAGAAGGGGGCTGGTTGTTTTATTGTTTACAAATTCATTCATGGGGATAACTGCTGCCAGAAAGCTAGCGCGCAGCGGCCAGGGTGTAATATTACACTGCGGTTTCTTTGATTATCTTTATCATCGGCTATTAGCACATTCCAAAATGTATGTAAATAACGGTTAACCGGAGCGAGAAATGCTAAACGGTTTTGATGAATCATGCGAGTGCATGAGTGACCGGAATAAAAATTAAATAGTTGTTTTGAAACGCACGATTTCGACATGATTTCGACATATTTTCGACGCGACCGGTAGTGGCTTCGATGTCACATCACCTGAACAAACAAGGCGACCGATTGGATTCGATGTCACATCACCAGAAAAAACAAATTACTCGTCAAAGCTTCACACATTTCATCAATTTGTATAGTAAAGCTTCACCCAATGAAGAAAAACGAACGTTAGGACTTCACTACAACAACAAATAGGTCAGGGTCAGGCTTAGGCGTCGAGTCGACGTCGATATTTGGCGACCTCTGAGGAGGGTGGGTCCAGGCCACAGAGTGACCCTTGCATTAGTGCATCTAGTTGTCTGAAGCCCTAGTCCAAATCAAGTATCTTTTAAAATCATTTTAAGCTATCAGAGGATCCTAAAAGATGGAAGCCTGGCAAACAAAGCCATATATTCTCTTTAACTTTAGAGTTCTTTTTTTTGAGAATTTCCCCTGATTCAATCACCCCTTGGCTGCTAGGCTTTGGGTATTAAACTAGGGTGTTTTTAAGGCATGGTTGTATACTAAAGTAATACCGTAAGTCTCTGTGTATAAGACGCACCTTTTTCCATGCCGAAAAAAAATTGAAAGTCTGCGGTGCGTCTTACACACAGGTACAAAAACAAAACAAACAAAATTTCTTCTGTGCCTGGCAATGTTGCCCAACTCAGTCATACATGGTGCGTCGACTCACCACTCGGAAACTAGAAAAACACTACCTGTATGGCCGGATTTCTGTTTGGACTTAGAGAAAAATTTGTCCGTCAGTTTTAAAAATGACATTGTTACTATTATTTGTGACAGGATCACAAGCACAAATCGGTGCCTTCAACTGCACCTCGCAGTAAAATAAAGGCCCTTTTAAAGAAGAAAAATTTAAATTATATTTATTTATTAATTTTTAGCCCCCAAAATAGGGGTGCTTCTTATACACAAGAGATTTATGGTAGTCCTGAGGGGCTACTTGTGTTCAGTTGTCTGAAGGGTACTTGTCCATGAGAAGATATTCTCAGCATTGATCTCTCCATGTACTGTACATTGTTCTTACCAAAATCTCCATGACATCTTTTGAACACTTTTCATGCATCTCTGGAGGTAAATTGGAGAATGTCTTTTGGACCCAGAAACGGTCCATGTTTTTGGACATCCACCTAGGGCATAGAATGAAATACGATGATTAAAATTAGGGGACCTACAGCTTTACATCCTACCCAAGGGCCTGAGTAACTAAGGATTATTAAAGTGATCACTTCAATGTTTCCACTTGGTAGAAGGCCGGTTTAATTACAAATTTGACATCGAAAGCCTTACTGTGGAACATTGCTTGTTGGAATCATATTATGATTACATACAACATTTAAAATTGATACAAAGTAATAAATCTTATACTATTGTTTACATTTTGACCTTTCAAAACAGTTTGCTTTGATAATTTTAATAGAATGTGTACCAGATATTTTCAGAAATGTAAAGCTCATGTAGCGAATTTACAATTTACAATTGCTCTCATATTTATTTCTCTAACAAAATAAAATTCACTGTTCATTCTTCAACACACAAGGATACTCACAATTGAAAAAAAGTAGTTTCAAGTATCAACAATAAATGGAACTTAATAATAACCATTCACCAACTTCTTATTATTTCTAATCACTTTGATATTCAAATGTAACACCCTACTATCATTTACTGGTAGACAAATTATGAACCTGTGTACTCGACTGACATAACGCAGATGCTTTCATGTGATCTCCTTTTTTTCTTCTTTTTTTTTCAAAAGTGCGCCTTGAGCATTAGATTTGAAGCAGATTCGGCACCTTACAAATGTCATATATTATTATTATTATTATATATTTATTTATCTATTTACAAATATTTATACGGGATGACAATATTAGCCAAAGCTGTTATTGACATTGGTCCTGTATATACATGGTAACATACAAAATAACAATGAAATAAGCAAAACATAACATATATTACAGGGATATTGAATAACATGACATAAAATAGCCAGTGACTAGAGACATGGATGTCAATTTATAGATTTACCCAGAATCACAAAATGAGATTATCCAATGATTTGAAACACATTAAGAATTTTTTTAATCATTATATATTATACTTACCTGAGGCACATTTGAGATAGGTCAGGCAATCCAAAACTCTCACTTAACGCATAGCAATGTGGTACCAGGGCCGAGCACTCAGCACACAGTGGCTGTAAGAAACAACAAGGATATTGAGTCATAGGCAATGAAAGACTTGTAGATGGTACTACATTTACACAGAATCTACTGACCTTTTCATTGATTACTAAAAAGTTGAAAATCGTATCAAACAGAATGTTACACTTGATAAATTTGAAGAATGTAAACTTGATTTTGGAGTAACTTCTGTGCTTTTTTTATTTTACAATAAGATTCATATGATAACTTTTTGAAATTCAAATTAGATTGATTTTTTTTAAATGAATGAGTACTGTAGCTGTATCTGTAACAGTAAATAAATCGCAAAAGTGAAGAATACTATTATCAATAGCAACTGCCACATCACAACATTTTTCATCATCAATAATACATGACACTTGCTTGGAGGTTGGTACATACATTGAATCATCAGAAATCAGAATTCAATAAAATATTGTCATGAGCAGAAATGAATTCATATCGGGAGGGACCAAAGGGTTGCAGTGATTTTGTTTGCTTCCCCCTTCCAGGAACAGGTGACACAAAATACTAAATTAATCAATAATAATAATTATTATTATCTTAGCATAATCTTCCTTTTGCTACTTGATCTACATGTATTATGAAAAATTTCTAAATTCCCGACCAAAGAGCAGATTAGTATAGTTTCTTTCTATGACTGACATGAAGATGGAAATGCTCACCTTGTGAAAGAGATGACACCAGTCTCTTTTGAGATGAAAGGCAGTGACTTCTTTCAATCCCTCTAACCCATACATATCAGCTGCACCAAGGAGATCTCTGCAAAAGATTATTTAAAAAAATTGCATATTTTTTTACAAATTTAATGAAAAAAAACAATGTAAGACTATGTTAACCCAAGTTCTTTTTTAATGCAAAGGTCGTAGCTACAAACTTTCACTAGAAAATTTAATTACTTATATAGCTGAAGATCAGGATATTGTTAACAGAATCATTATTTCAAGGATCCAATCAAACAAACTAGGGCACTATGATGAAATATGATGAAATATGATAACCACCATTTTCTACGTACTGTAGCGCTTCATTTCGTCACACGCAATACTTTCCTCATTCCCACTCCATAGACTTTGCACAGTGGTTTTCTGAACCAGGTTTATAGCCCACACAGGTAAACAGCACAAAACAAGGACCTTTAAATAACCATTTGTCAAGTATAAACATTCAGTATTCTCAAATTCTAGTAGATAAAGATACTACAAAATTATATTGTAATCAATGCTGTCTTCGAGGCCACCTCTTTACAAAAGCCACCTGTGTTTAGTGGTCACTTCCCTTTAGGAGGAAACATGTGTTAAAGAGCCTGTCTAGAAAGGCCACCTTTCTACAGTGGCTACTTTTTGTTTTTCCCTTGGGTAGCATGGCCTTAAGTTTGACTGTACTTGGTTAATGTAACCCTAAAAATGAAATGAATCAATATTCAAGATTGCGTTCATTGGTGCTCAAACTTCAAAACTTTTTTCCCAAGCTTACCTGAGGTTAACATCATCTGAAAGACTGGCAGCACCTCCATACAGGAACTGTATAATGGTTTCCACAACCAGACGACTCATGGTGAAATCAAGGCTAGAAAAGAAATGAAGTGTTTTTTTAAGAAGATTTAAACATCTACATATATTCTACAAATATATACATTTGATACATTCAGGGCCCCGTTTCATAAACTTTTTATCAATAAAAAGATACAATAATTATTATAAGCTACTAAAATCCTCACATTTGAATAGCTATGAGCAGATTTGTCATAGATGGGCAGTTATTATTGAAACAACTTTTTATAAAACAGGGCCAAGATCAGCTTCATTGTAATTGCAACCTAGGAGAGTATTTGTAAGAAGTGAATTTACTCTGGTTTATTTGTGTTTATAAAGATTAAGCTCATGATATTCATGACTTGTACCAGTTTCATAGAATGTCTTAATGGAAGAAAAGGTCATTCCAAGGGTTTATAGCCATTTGTTCTACAACTAGTCCATCTACTTCCAAATTGGTCTATTCCCATATGGTCTACACCTAGCCAATCTACTAACCACATGGTCTAATAGTCATTAGATGATTATTATTGCTATGATTAAATGATTATTATGCCATATAGAATAGAAGACAAATTGGGCATCATAGACAGACTGACTATTAGACCAAATGAGTGATAAACCAAATGAGTAGTAAACCTATTGGAGATTAGACCAAATGGAGATTAGACCAAATGTCTATTAGCCCAAATGGTCATTAGCCAAATGATAAGTAGACAAAATGTGGATAGAAGACGGGCTGGGTGTAGACAATATGGGAATAGACTGATTGGGAAGTGGACGAACTGGTTGTAGACTAAACGGCAATTCACCTTTAAAAGAGCAAATTTAATCAGTTTTCCATCTTCAAATTGGCAACATTGATATGTAGTGTAGCTATTGACCCACTGGAAATCTTCATGCCATTTATTTTCTGTAACAACTTCTGCAAACTGCTTTCTGCACTGGAGAATACATTTTGCTTTCTGCTAATACTTAGCATTGCTTATGCCTAGTTGACACTTTCACGATTTTCGGTTCCCGCATAGTTCACGCACTGAAATTGCATCATGCGTGCCAATGCGTGGACACTTGCGGGAAGGGGCGGGACGATGCGCGGCAATGCGCGGCAATGCGTGAAGAGCGAAATTTTTTTTCAACATGTTGAAAATTTTGCCACGCACTTCCCGCATTGCAGCAGTGCGTGAACTGTGCGCAAACTATGCGCAAACAAGTCGTGCCAATGCGTGCCAGTGCGTGGCGTAAAAACAGTGGGTACCCCACCCCCGGGAATGTGGCACGCACTTCACGACTAGTTCACGACATGGTCCCGCATAATTTGCGCAGTGGTTGCGCATCCTTCGCGCACTTTCACGCAAGGATCGCGCATATCAGTCACGTGATGCGTTTTGTCAAAATATTCTTGTTTGAGCCAGCAGCAAAATCATGGCTTCATCCTCCTCATCAGATAATGATGGGACAGAGAACACAGAGCATGAAGAGAAAACTAAGCGAACAAAAAGAGCACGTACATCTAAAAGGGATGTCCCAGAGTACAAGTGGACCGAAGACGCTGTTCAATTAATAGCCGATTTTGTGAAGGAAAATTCAGCACTATATGATAAGACCCAGAAAGATTACATGAATGTTGCTACGAAGGGAAGGATGTGGGCGAATGGCGGTAAATTATTGGATCCACCTGCCACTGGTAAGTTCTCAATTTTGATGGTTGGTTAGTTAAGTTCCATACCCATGTTTTAAAAATCCTCCTTTTGTTTTTTGTTGTCTGCATTACTAGTTAATAAGAAAGTAATTTACTGGGACAATAATTGTTGATATTTTCCTTTATAGAAATTAAATGTTTTTATTTTTTATTTTTAGGGTTAAACTTCACCACACAAATAGCCTATTTATTGTTTTCCTTGTTTTTAATGTAGGGGACCAGTGTAAGAAGTTGTACGAAAATAAGCGAACTCGGCTAGGAAAGATATTGAACAAGGAGAAAAAAAGTGGATCTGGGCAAACCAACAGAACGACACGTGATGATGAGATAGTGAACACGTGGGGATTTCTGAAGCAACACATTGTTCGTGGCAAGACAACGGCAAGTGACACGGTAGGTATATAAATGACCAATTCACAATTGTTATATTGAAATATTAGAATAACCTTGAAATAACCTTCAGAACCCTTTTCATAATTTTCATTTTGATGTTTCTTCACCTTGCAGTTTGATAGAGAAGGGGAAGTGCACGAACGAGAAGATGATGAAGTTTCTATCATGTCAGTTTCAGAAGATATGGATAATGAGACCTTGATCCCGTTGAAGGATCGGGTCCCAAAGTCGGCACGCTCCGAAGCCTCTGGAACTTCTGGCAGTAGAACTCCAGCTTCTCGATCAAGTACTGTTTTGCAGAATAACCTCGACGATGCTCTCCGTCAGGTAGGCATTATAGAACTTTTTTTAAAATTTTTTTTTAAACAATTGAATACATTACCTAAGCCGGATCCGCTTTCAATAGTTCCATTTGGAAACTATAGAAATTAATTCACAACAAAAAGTATCATTGAAAATTAATTCTTCGACAATCGATCTAAATTTGTTGAGTATATGGCAGTAAATGACAGTAATCAGACCCTGACTTTAATTGCCTTACTAAATTACATTTGGTTATATTGTTTATGCCTTTCAGGTTCTTTCAAGAGCGGATAATTTGGGCCAGACAGCTGCTTTGACAGGTCAAAAAAAGATCGTCCATGATTTTGCCTGTCTTCTGGAGGGCCATATGCAGAAAATTCCAGAGGAATCGTGGCACAGTTTCCAAATTGAATGTCTGCAACTCGTTCACAATTTCAAACAGCCAACCAGGCCAACTCAACCATGTCAACAGCAACCCTCGTCATGGCAGTCAAACCAGTGGCCAATCAATAGTCATTGGTCCAATTTCAATCAATGGTCTCCAGCAAGTCCATCCTTCAACAATGTTGGGATGCCAGCCGCGCCTTCAGCTGTGCCTGTACCGATACCAACGTCTTCTCAGCAGTCCACTGCTTCGACCCCACCCTCCCGACGTAGTAATGAGATGGTTTCCTCGGTTCTGGAAGAGCTTGGAGAAGAAAAATAATGTGTTCAACAGCAGCCGGTGATTAAGAAAAAGCAATACTGATTGCAAAACTAACGTCTTCCATATCGGGACACTCTTTCAGTACTTACCTTAATTCTTACATGGTAAAAAAAAATAAAAGTAAAAAAGAAATTGTTATTTGTTGTTGCCTTTGCAAGGAATTTTATTAAAAATCCACTCGGCAAGAAAACCATTTATTTATACATTTGGAACAGAGGTATAATATTTTCTGAAACGTAAACCAGAACTACACACTGAAGAGCAAGGGTAAAATGTAAGTCGGAAAATATATTCCAGATTTTTGAATGTTCTGAGTTCCAGGGAGAGCTTCGATGGATATTCTCGATTTAGACATTTTGACATATACTCATGCATGATGCTTTTATCAAGAAACAAAATGAAAGGTTTACTGAGTGGAAGATTTTTTGGTTCCTACGTTTTTACATTTGTTCTAGTAGTTGATTAGTTCATGTTACTCACTTGTTACAACTTTAAAGTGTTCAAAATATCATTGAGAAATCTTGGTAATTATAACATGTCTATAAGGTAGTTCAAATTGGAGATTCAGTTGTCAGTCACCATGAAACTAAACGTTATCCTGCAGACTTATTTTCTTTTCTTCATCACACGTTATTTAAATTGCATTTATGTGAGCATATCCAGAATGCCTAAGTTTTCTACTCGGTTATGTTTCTTTTATTAAAAAACACGCAATTCGTGCATTCTGATTGCTTCTGATTACAAGTCTCTTATTACACACAAAAAACAAAACATGTAAAGTTGTTTATATTAAGAGTAACATATTGACAAATCAAAGGCTAATCAAAGACTGCAAAGATAGGTGAATATCAAGGCCTTTAATAAAATGGGTAACTATAAGCACTTGATATTTTTCATTGGATTTCAAAAATGATTGTTAAGTTTCCGCACAATTCGTTCAAGTGCACCTATTCATACGAGATAACAGCGTCAACTGTTTGACTATTACATATATACATATGTTAATAGCATCTTCTTAAACGATGTAAAAGCATGATCGTATCAATAAATGATATTCAATTTCCCAGTTTTTCCTATCTCTCACAGATGTTTTGTGTAACATATGATTGATGAATGGATACAATAATTCATTAATAAAGCGCAAGCTGAACGTCTCCAACGTCAGTCTACCGTCTGATCCGCGTTCAGGAAGCGTTTTTAATTTTCAAAAACGCTGGGCCGACGCAGGCTAAAAACGCAAAGGTGTGACACAGCCTTAACACGTGACTCTTGGTCACGTGTCATGACGTATGTCATGCACTTCCTGTCTGTTATAGCTTATTATAACTTTTTGTTTGTAAGAATCCGTTTTAATCCATGAGTGGTTATTTTTCAAAACATTCTAAAGGTTGAATCCATAAATGTATCTGTACCCGTGTTTATATCGACCCCCCCCCCAAAAAAAACCAAACTGTTCTTCTTGCGTTAAAGGGTTGCAAAGGGGGGATTTAAAAACAATAAGATATAATAAAATACCTGCAGAGAAGTGCATGGCATACTTCATGCCACGTGACCCAGCGTTGCCAGTTAGCATGATAAATAACTTTTGCGTTATATTCATAACTTTCTTATTTATTGTCCGATTTACTTCAACGTTTTTGGTTTTGTTTTAATTGTTTTGTTTTTCGTCTGATTTATCTGCTTTTAATCAATACAAGATTTTTTTCTGGTGCGGACCCAGTCTTTAAATGTGCGTTCGTGTGTATGTGTGTGTGTGTGTGTATGCGTGCGTGTGAGGAGTGGGGTTTGTGCAAGCTTACTAGAAATACGAAATTTCTATGCCCCGACACCAACTGCATCACGTTTAAGTTCAACAACAAAGCTTACCAAAACCCCTTAATTTCCTGACAACATTAATTGCTGATACACTGTAGAATTTTTGTGTACATAAAGACAAACACATTATAAACACTGATCTCATATCCTAAGTTTAAAATCAGATGTACAACAGACGGTTGATATTGGAACGATGTCGGGCCTTGTTGAAATACATAACCATTCAAGAAATAAAATGTCATTTGTGTCAGTGTCATTTGGCATTTTTTGTGGAATTGAGCTAGTGCTATACTGCATCACAATAATGTCATAGTTAATCTGCTTAGGTTATCATCTTTTCTTGCCAGGAAACTGCTCCAGCGCGGGAGGTGTAATAATGTGATAGATATGCACGTTGGCTCTTAGCTTCCTTGATAGAAGTGTTTCCTGTCGGAGCTCTCAGACCGTGAAACACAGGGTCGTCTCTCCATGCACCAGGTATCATCGCATGCGTAGATGGATCTTCATGGTCTACATCTCCTGATGCCAGTGGGTACCTGGTTAATATCAGATTATGTAGGACGCAGGCACTCATGATGATTAAGTTGGTAGTTTGGGGCTTCTGCGGAAGTGTAGTTAGGAAACATCTGAACCTAAATCAAGTAATACCATAAAACAAGAGCCCATCAATATGAAATATATATATATTTTTTACGATCTGTACATATGAATCTTGATTTTAAAATAATCACGCTTCATTTGGAGTAAAAACAAAATATTGTACTTGTTATTTGGAGAAACTAGATATACTGAATACTAAAGAAAAAGATCACTATAATAAATACAAACAAAATGAGAGCATCTGCTTAGTGTATCATTTCAGATTTGTTAGCAATTGCAGTCTCGCATGGTATTTTGTGCGTAAGCTGCAGAAATAGCAACATGTGTTGATAAAATAAACACCATATAAAAATTCTACGTTATGCTGGTTTAAACAAAGTGGGTTATGATAACAACTCCTTTCTGGGGGGAAGTTAAATATTTTTATTCAATGTGCTTGAACTTTTAAAGCAATAGGCACTGATAATGGAAATGAATACAGAAAGAAAGGGAGACCTACCTGTGAGCCAAAATACCAAACGAGTTTTCCACTACTCGCCTAGCTCGGCTTAGTCTATAACTGAAGATGATCTCCTCATGAACTTGGGACCTATGTGAGAAGGGCTTCATTAGCCAGGGCTTCATCGCAAATGCATCGTCAGCCACAAATTGGAAAGGTATGGGCATGTCATCATTGGGCATTGGTTCCGGTGGCGGCACCCCTGCTCTTTCCCCTTCTATGGCATCATACAAGTTGCAGTTTTTCCAAGTTCCACCATCTGAAGAGCCACCCTCTGCTCCAACATCCACATACAGAAACTTATATTCTGCATCTGCTACAGCCATGAGAACAATACTATGGAAACCTTTATAGTTAAAGTACAAGGACCCAGACTTTGGCGGCTTCCTGATTGCCACGTGTTTGCCATCGACGGCACCAAGGCAATTATGATAGTTCCATCTGGAACTGAACTTCTTGGCCACATCCTTCCACCCATCTTCAGTTTTTGGACAGCTGAGTACTTCCTTTTTATACACTTCAATGAGTGCATTACATACTTCGGGAATAAATCTCGATATGGTGCTTTTCTCAACTCGAAAGCTGTACTGTAAGGGAAGGCAACTTTATTATCACTCGCGTTCGTCCGGGTTCGGGACGCCTACTTATCTCTTAATCCCCCGTTCCCGGACGCGTATTGTACGCTGGCGGTCCCTTGGCGTCCCTTGCTCGCGTCTATTGTTGTCTGTTGGACAATAGAGCAGGCAGCCAGAAAAGAAGCCATCCCGTCCGCTAGGACCGCTGTCAATCAACCTCACCGCTATCCAGCCCCTCTCTAATCCTTTCTAATCTGGCGTCCCCTGACAATAGCTGACCCGTCTAGAACGCGTTAATCTGGCGTTCCCTGACAATAGTAGCACCCGTCTAGCTCGCGTTTAGAATACGATAGTAGATTTTCATAGATGAATTTTCAGTCTTGAAAGCAGAGCTAGAGCTGCAATCCCCCGGGTTGATTGATAATAATTTGTCCCAAAAATGTGTCGCGCGCTAAAATAATAAACCTAACCAGCAACGCCTCAAGTCTTTCTACATACAGCTGCATATGAGTAAAAGCTTCTGCGACACTGCAAATATATAAATCATATTTAGTAGTGTCTGTATTCCCCAACCTATTAATCAGTACTGCATTGCGTGGATCAGCAATTCGCGCAAATCACAACATGTGGATAGCCCCCTAACATGCGGTCACGTGATCTGAGCCCGACAGCGCTGGTAAAGACGCAGCACACTCGAAGGCCCTCGAAGGGCGCTTGCGATAAGCCAAAAAAATCGTTACAAAATCTCTGATTTCTTGATTTTAAGCGCTTTTTTTTGGCGAAGCCGTTTTTAAAACTTGGCTAAGCCACCGCATGCTTTGGAAATATGGCTCCGATTCCGCACTTTTGACAGCAAAATTTGGCTTTTGGGGTGGATTTTTGGAAGTGACATCGGGATTTCCTTGTACTAGTGAGTGACGCTGTGTGTAGTGCAGTGCACTGATATGTAATTTGCGTGTGTTGTGGATGCTGGTTTGATATCACGATCGGATGCATGTATGTGTGTATGCATAGCCTGGGGTAATGCGCACGTCTTTGAGTGGTGTACATCCCCTGTGTTGTGTGTAATGTGCATGCGTGCGCGCCACAGGAATTGCCAACACGAAACATTGGCACAACTATGCATACGCTCGTTCTCACAGCCAACCTGTAGCCACGTTCGCACAGCCAAACTTAAAAAACCTGTATAAATACGTTAAAAACGTTCTGCTTGGCAGCTCTGTGAAGTCTGAGTTTTATGTAAAATCACAGCAGAAAATTCAGTGTTTTTACAAAATAAATATAGAAATCAAAATTAGGATTTACATTGCATGTACTACCTACAAGTGAAGATGTAGATGTAACTTTGCCTCCCTGTTGTTTTACTTTTCCCTTTTGTTGATTTTTTTAATTCTATGCATAATCAGGCCTCTCGCCAAGAAATTAAAAAGGCGTGGCGCGACACTAGGGAAAATTTGACCCCGCTCCCCTAAAAAAAAAAAAAAAACGTTTACAAGTATTAAGAGTAATTTGTTTAATTGTTATCCCTTTATTATGTTCCGGGTCATTGTCATATTTACCCTTGCACTAAATAATCTCAATTATCAATATTTATAGTATGTTGGAATTTGTGAAATTTGTTATCCAATGTCACGAAGAAAAAAAAATGAATATGATCATAGTTGTTTGATTTTTATCGAGCTAGACCAAGTCATGTATTTAAAGCTGTAATTATTTTCCTTATATTAAAAACAATATTGCATTTTCTTATTTTCACAAAATTGCAGTACTCAAATTCTCTGCCTCAAAATGACATATACACCCGTTGACTCCGAGACACCAAAAATAAGAAGAGCTGTCGACGTGTTTGTAGGCCCGCGTCATTAACATGGCCAGTTCATATTTTTAATTTGCTGGAAATTGTTCTTTAAAAATGAGAAATTCACGAGTTTGAGTAGGATCTCACTATATGATTGTTAAATATCAAAATTTTGAGCTTTTTTTATTGCCCGATATGAAACCATGCAGCCACAAATGAATTTGAACATTTTGATTGACTGCATAGTTGCTTAGTAACCAGACATACTAGTCAGTTCATTCATGACTTATGAAGCCGCCTCTGAGCTAATGTAAACAAAAACAAAGCCATTTATGGGCCGAGTGAATGAACTCAAGTGAATGTGACAGAGAAGAGAGCGTGAGAGAGGTTTTCCCACGCTCATCTTTTCAGGGGAAAGGGGGGGGGGGGGGGGAGGAGGAGATAACTTCACGAAAGAGACAGCGCAAGAGAGAGATAGAGAAAGAGAGGGAAATGTATGATGGAGAGCGCGCAAACATGAAAGGGCTAGGCCGCCAAGAAGGGATCGGAGCTGAACAAAGGGGAGACATTAGCATTTTGATAAGATTAGATCATCGACCAAGGCCACGTGATGAGTGATTGCTCACTCGTAGTTGGTTTCTCAAATAAATAACAGATAGTGATGAAATGTTCCAGAATGAGTGAAGTGAAGTTGTGGGTCTATCTTTGCCTTCCTGTTGGTTTTACTTTTCCCTTTTCTTGAATTTTATTTTGTACAATGCATTTTCGTATTTATTTAGTCGCCCTTTTTACCTGCGGCTGCCATCTTTCCGTCTCCCGATCCTTTCTTTCTTCTTGAACTCTAATATTTCTTTATTTATATCTTCATCACCAGGCGCGCACGCAGTGAGAGGGAAGGGGGACCCCCCCCTCATTTTGTGTGTGTGCTTATGGGTGACCCCAAAAACATCATTTCCTGGACCAAAAAAAAAAGTGCTCTTACCCCCTCCCCTGCCTGTCAGTACAAAATTTTCGGCGCAATTTAACCCCCCCCCCCCCCTACGAACAAATCCTGGGTACGCCCCTGTTCATCACTTACTTCATCTAATTTTGTAATTCCATCTCTTAGATTTTGTTTTCAATGATTAATGATGATAACGTTATTATATCGTTTTTCAGAATTTCATTGAAATTAAAAATTTGAATTGTGTTGAAGACTGCGAATTCATTCTTTAATACGTCTCCCGATTTCTTTATCTTGAAATTCAATATTTTTTCCTTCACCTAATTTATCTGCCCCCTCTAATTTTTTAATTCCATCTAGTCTTTTAAATAATTTTTTTTTTTTGTTCTTATTTTTTTCTTCAATTAAATACAAACTTTATTTTTTCTTGGAATTGAATTGAAATTGGGGAGGGTGTGCATATTTATTCTTAAACAAAACAGAGAATGTCATAGATCATTGGAGAGTGGGACAGAGAAAGACCGAGTGAGAGGGGAATTGGAGAGAACGAGGGAAAGAAAGAGGATGCAAGAGATGATGGATGTTGAAATTCTTATTGTAATCCTCTGTATATTTACGAGAAGTAAAAAGAGTTCTATTTCTTATTTTCAATCTAAATGGTCCGTATATGCTCTAATAATTGAACAATGTTGTTCTCATGCCACATGGCATTGCTCTTTATCGTAGTCTAGTCACAACGGGAAACAAAGAATGACAGATTTATTATGACATTCCCGCTCTCAGAACAAAGGCGCGTAACGATGTTAAATATACGCGATGTTTTGGAACTTTGGTGTTGATTGACATGACGCCTCATTTCAGATAAGCAATCGACAATAGTTATAATGAATAAATGACACATATTTGTAAAGCTTAGATCCTCTTCTTTCATTTGATGCAACTCATATAATGCATATTTCACGAATGAGCGATTAAAAAACAATTTGAAGACATGATCCTTTGGTAAGTTCACTTTCTGCCCTTTCATAAATTAAACCTCGGCTCAATCAGGAAAAATGAGCCGGGAATAACAAATTTCTGTTTGTTTAAAGTAATGCTTGCACTTCCATAATTTGATTAAACGAATTCGTTTTCACTGGCTGCCTGCCGTAGCAACAGAGTTATGGAAATTATGGAAATGCAAGCATTACTTTAAACAAACAGAACTTTGTTATTCCTGTACAAATATGTGTCTTATATTTATTATAATTTTGATTAAGTTATCATAAAACATCGATAATTTTCCGTTTCGTTTTCTCATGGGACGCACTAGCTAAAGAAAGTGTTGATTAAAGAAAGAGAGATAGTGGTAAGAGGTAGAGAGATAGTGGTAGAGAGAGATTAGAAAGGTGACTGGATGAGAGAGAGGGAGAGAGGGCTAACAAAAAAAGGGTCGTAGAGAGGGCCTGGAGAGAAAGATAACAGATAAGAAAGGAAATAGTTGTGATTTGAGATACAGATGGATTTACTACTATCGAGAGAGAGAGAGTTTCAAGGTGTATTCCCGAATTAAAAAGGGGAATTGTTGGATCTGTTTTTGTTATCGGAACAAAAATTCTCCTCACCATTGTCCAGTCGCAACAACGACATACAAATAATGACAGATTTATTATGACATTCCCGCCACAAGTCGGCGCTCTCAGAACAAAGGCGTAGGCTGACAATCTTAAATATCGCGGTCTGTCTGAACTTGGGTGTTGATTACAACATTTCCAAGATACGGTTATCAATCCAACTTTCTACTTCATTTGTGCCTTTTCATTGCACCCACGAAAAGATCGATAGAAATGTCAGAATGTCTATTACCCTTCCCAGCTCAATGGGCGGCACAGGGTATGCAAATTAGAAATTGTTCTAGCGCTGCTGGTCGCTACAAGGCGGCCGCGGCGTAGTATCATTCATTCAAAATCAGTTTTCATAAGACCAAACGTCCAAAATGATGACAAAAGATGACATATAAAAATACATAACAGTCTCGTAGAGTAAATATTTCAAAGAACAAAACATGCATGTCTACGTCCCTCTACCTCTCTTTCCCTCTCTCTCTCAACCTCAAACAACGGACCTCTGCATCGATTGCGATTCACACAATTTTCATTTCATTTACATTTCATTTAAAATGGGGAAAGCCTTCCGATCGCTAGAAGGAAGAAATTTTACTGGCAAGGTGATTAAACGAGTTCTTGCCCCTCTTAGCGCGACAAAAAGAAACCCTATTCCTCTCAAGAATTATGTAATATTATGTAAGATAATCCCCCCATTCTTGCCCCTTTCATTGGGTACGCGTTTGGGACGCTCGCGTTCTCTAAACAAAGGAGGGTACGCGATGAATGGAGAAGGTTTTAATCCACCATACCTTACGCGTTAAGGACAGTCGCGTTCTGCTAACAAGAGAGGGGACGCGATCGTCCTGAACCCGGACGAACGCGAGTGATAATAAAGTTGCCTTCCCTAATGTAGCATAAGAATTTCCTGTTGCCAAGAAACGGAGAGTGACGGCTAGTTTCAGTCCAACTTCTAGTGGTTCTCGCATAAACGTTGTTTTCTTCTCCAGATGAGGCGTTAGCTTTCCAACCATTTCCTCAAACAGATCAGGAGTGATTCTCAAGAAATTCTTATAGCTCTTTTGATCCTCCCTATGCAGCTCTGCCAGTAAATGATCAAAATGTCCGTGGATGTGGCGTCTTGACAGCCAATCTCTCACCCACAATGTCCTCCTTTTTCTTTTTCCTTTTTTCTCCTCTTCTCGTCTTTCTTCAAGATCTCTTTCTCGTTGATAAACTATTAATGCTCCTGCAGCTACATATAAACACCTTCTCTGTTCTAAATTAGCTTCTTCAGAATTCAACATCTTAATGACGATAGTTATGCTGAATTAATGAAAAACACGAGAGCGAATAGACGTCTGCCTTGTTTTTTGTGATAGTTAACACAATGCGCAAACTAGTTGTGAATAGTCGTGAACTATGCGTGAACTATGCGTGAACTATTCGTGAACTATGCGTGAACAATGCGTGAACAATGCGGGAACTATGCGTGACAGTGCGTGTCACTGAAGTGGCACGCACTGTCACGCACTGGCACGCATTCAATGCGGGGCAGTGCGGGACCAAAAATCGTGAAAGTGTCAACTAGGCATTAAAGGGGTGTAGCATGGCAAATACTGGTTAAACGCCATCTACGACTTATTTTGGACAACTGCACGTAAACGAATGGACTTGATTAACGGTCAGCGCGTGCTAGCTTTCGCGAAACAGACCAAAGTTCTCCTCATGCTTTGGTTTCGCATATGTTGCACGCACGTATATATTGCGGTCGTGTCATCCGTAGTCGTATTTTATCGATTGACCCCGAGTCAGGCCATGGGAAACACACGTAGTCTCATCATGCTACATCCCCTTTAATCAAGGTCATTCTGAGCTACAGTGTGTACAAAACAATAATTACACTTTTGTTTTTTTGCAGCAAAGTTATGTTCTATCATAGCCGACTCACCCTTTCATTTGTATCTCTTGCGTCTCACTCTCTATCCATCCACCTCCTAACATAGCAGCAAAGATCTCACAGCGGCAGTGAAGAAGAAATCTGTGAAAGTAGCAAGGTCAGACTAGTCATTGTATGCAGTAATCAGAAATAAGCAGGTTCTTTCCCACAACCTTAGAAAGTTAGTTTAATTACTCATTATTTCTACGTATCATTTGAGGGAGCCACACTTGTACAAGCACTGCTTTTTAGTGGACGCCTCTGTTTCTAATATATGTATTCCTAAGTTGTTATAAATGTTTATAATTGATTTGTAATGTTTCTTTGGAAACACAAATAAATTGAATTGAATTGAAAGTGAATAAGCACTTCTCTTTTCATACATTGTACATTCAAAGTTTAATGGTCATGCACAGAAATAAAAGTTCCTTTTCTTTGGCATAAAAATCATTGTCTGCCCTTTTCTTTATCCATGAAACAGCAAGATATTCTCTACAGAAATGATGTCTTCTAATCCGAAAGTACTTCTTGACAATATTATTTGAATTCCGAACTTTAATCCTGGCTCAATTACTGCTTACCCTACACATAACATCAATTATAATTGTAACTTCAGCCTAAACCCTGTTTTGTTTTGTTTTTACAAAATAGAACCACAGAGAAGTGTCACAGGGGCAAATGCCTGATCACTGAAATGGACAAGTTCATGCAATTTGAAACAAAGATAAACCAATTTTGCCACAAACCCTGACCACAATAATATAAATGTGACTGGCTTTCAGTTCAGACAAGGAGCGGCGTAAAAACAGGGCCTCCTCTTATAAACAGTTGCAATATCACAACTTATTTGCGATTGATATCCCCTTGAACTATGTAATCAAGAAATAAGAGACTGCAAACTTGCAATCGATTAGAGGACTTGCGATTAATTTGGATTGATTTGGATCAATCGGAACTCTTTAAAGATGGGGCCTAGATTGAGATCCTGTCATGCACAAGTTCAGAGTTCAAAGTTCACACCGTACAGTAACCATACCTATGCGCAGGAATCCTGGTATCATTAGCAGGTACCAGAGCAACATCACTGAAGGTGGAAGAATCGCTGTCCAGGAGACGCATCAAGTTTTGCGCCAGGGTTCCGGAGGGCGCTGGCAGTTTATGAACCCTTGCAACAAACTGGTGCAATTCATCACTGTTTGTGTTACTGGCATTGAGATCTTCTACAGGACTCTCTTGCTTCTTTAGTGAAACTGCTTGATCATCAGAGTTTTCCTGTTGACTACTTGATGTTGGATCACCATTTAGGAGTGATTCGTTGGTTATCTGTTTATGCTCAGTGCCATTGGTCTCTTGCACTGTAGGACCATTAAGAACTAAAGCAGGGATACCATTAACGATCGCTGCATCAGCTTCATCGCATTTATCCAGTCCACTTTCCTGCTCAGAGTGCACTCTTGGAATGTTTTGATCAGTAATCGGCCCGGGGCTTGAAGCTTCATCCCAAAGGTGACGGCAGCAGATTCCTCCTTTTGCAGCAACCGCATGGGAACGAGGCCCATAGGTGAGTCCATAGTTACGTACTGACAAACATCTAGCTGTTGAACACTGTCCATCTGAGATCCTG
The DNA here is from genome assembly GCF_000002235.5 of Strongylocentrotus purpuratus. Lineage (NCBI taxonomy): Eukaryota > Metazoa > Echinodermata > Echinoidea > Camarodonta > Strongylocentrotidae > Strongylocentrotus > Strongylocentrotus purpuratus. The sequence goes on from NW_022145610.1 coordinate 10,362,068, forward strand.
GTGTGGCTGCTGAAGCAGCTTCTGTTCCTTGATGATCATCCACAGGCAATTCTAGTTGTTCAGTCCCATTTGTAAGGGGAATGTTGGCAGAATCAGCCTCTTCGGTATGCAGCAGTGAATTTGATGTCCGACCATCTTCTCCTGGCCCTTCTTCTTGATCCCGACATGCAGGATCTACACTCTCTACGGCGTTGTGTCTTTGACAGGGTTCCTCAACCTCTGAGGATTCCTTTGGTATGGGTACATCGGAGGCAGCTCCTCCACCTTGCGCACCCAACAACACATCTTCCAGCTCCTTGACACCTCCAGGATGTAGCTCTGCATCTCCTGCAGACGAAGTCTCCTCTGGTTCTCCACCTGCTCCTTGCTCGTCAGGAATGGCAATGTGAGAGAGAAACATTTCCCATGCCTTCGCCAGATCATCCTCCTGGTATACACACCTAGAAATAGAAATGGAGATGGCATTTGAATACATGTAGTCATTCCAAACAGCAAGTCTTTGAAGAAGGTTTGAGTCAACTACAATCTGCATACCTTCCCTTAAAATTTAAGAGGAAAACATATTTTCAGACAGTTGCACACAAGAAATAATTTATGACAAACAGTTTTTGTTTTCTCAAAAATACAAGAGGGAGCATGACTGTCCTTCATCTAAGAATCAGTGCTCTATTTCAGGGGTTTTATACACCCTCTGTGTAGAGCTAGAAGGATATTAACTCATATATTTGAACAAAGAGTTAACAACCTTCTGGCTCTAAAGAGATGATATGGAGAGAGAAAGAAGTCATCTTTCCATCACAACAGTCAATCTCTAATGTGCTTTCAGAACAAAACCATCAAACTTCTTACTTGACAAACTGTGCCAGGTCTTCAGCCGCTATGAGGTCTAGGATAGTCTTATTTGGTACACCATCCGGACAGAGGATATCCAGAAGACCAGGAACCCTTGATTCAAAGATGGCCCTATGGATATGCATGGGTGTTGGCCCACATGGGAGGGTGGTGTCTGAATAGGTCCCATCTTGAAATAACCTGTTTTGATTGGGATACAAATGGGACATAAACAGGGAAATATTTTAGACATGGTTCAGGGATTCAGATACCGGTACTAGTTACAGATGGTAAGTATTTCTTCTATTTTTTTCTTATCATTCTTTAATTTCTTCTTCTTTGTCTTCTTCTTCTAATCTTCTTATTTTCTCTATCTTTCTTCTTCTCTTTATTCTTCTTGTTTTACTTCTTTTTTCTTTCTTCTGATGTCTGAATAGGTCCCATCTTGAAATAACCTGTTTTGATGGAGATACCAATGGGACATAAACAGGGAGTATTTTAGACATTGCTCAGGGATTCAGAAACTAGTTACAAATGGCAAGTATTTCATATAATTTTTCTTATTATTCTTTATTTCTTCTCCTTTTTCTTCTAATCTTCTTATTTCTCTATCTCTATCTCTCTATCCTTCTTTTTTTTTAACTCCTTCTTCTTCTCTTTCATATTACTAACAGCTAAATAAATGGTTTAATTATTCAAATTATCAATATAGTAATAACCCCCATTTAAAAAGAATAATCAAATTAGATACAGCGTCACTGAGGTAAATGAGTAGTAATTCAAAGATTATAAGCCTACTTTCATTGTATTATTCTTTTAAGTAATGTCTGTGTAATGTTATTATTCATTCAGCATAAAATTAAATGATTTGATCGGTACCTGTAAATATCAGCTTTAAGTTTAATGTGCAGTTTCTCCTGGATCCTAGTCTGTTCTTTATTTGCTTTCTCTAAGAAGACAGGCGTCTTGTGTTTGTCACGACGAACAGCCATGATGATGTCTTCTATTCCAATTTGGTACTATTGTTCACATGTCTGTACTTTGAGGAAGAAAAAAAGAAGCAAAGAATCAACACATGCACACTAAAATAGAAATTGTATTTGAAATAGAAACAGATCTAGATACAAATGAATTATAAGTTTATTCAAGAAGAAATATTTAGTATTTGGTCGCACATGTTTAAGTTTACAAGCCAATAATTGGCAAAGATTATTCAAACTATAATCAAGTGATTGACACATTTGACGAAAATATCGTCACTTGACGACGATATGAATTTATGATAATCTCAGTTAGAATCAATTATTGTTTATGGTTATATACAAAACAATTGTAAATTAATCTGGATATTCAAGGGATTAGATAATCCTAACAAGTCCCCCTCCTTTTTAGGACTGACGCTTTCCCACCCCCCCCCCCCCCCCCCCCCTTTCCCCTTCCCCATTTCTAATGTAAATACATGACATGAATGTTAACAAATGGGACTGCTATAATTAATACCTGATTCAGATATTTTGGTTATTGGCTTATGTTTAACCAATCTAAATGCCATTTCTAGAAAATTAGTCGCTGAATATCAATAGGAATGAACTAAATAGTCCGAATCTACACATACAATACTAAAATATACCTTTATTACCTTTGAAGTTCTGTACTTTTGACGTGGAAGTGGAATTTGAATTGCGAAATATGTTGTTGTTGTTGGTGTCTTTGAAAGGTCGGAATAAAAGAAGAAAATACCTGACGTTCAAAAGTCATTTTATAAGACTAATATTCGAAACAATCATGTTGATTTGGAAAAGCAACATGTTTTCTTCTTGTATTTCACATAAATATTATCACACTTTTATGAATAGATCATTAGATCTGATACAATAAAGTGAAAAGAATACAAGACTTTAGTTTTGAACTTACGCACTTGTTTTCAGAAGCTTTGAATATACCGGTATCATTGTGTCCATTCAAATTGATTTAATTATGATTATCAAAGCGGGCCCAGATCCAGGAATGTTGCCAAAAATGGAGTGCAGTAGTTCATCCTCCAATTTCGTGACAACCAAAGCAAGCCAGAAAGTTTTTTAAAAAATAAGGGGGTGTTGGGATTTTAGAGCCTATATAGTTACTCTAAAATTTCCTGACAAGAAGACCAAATTTTCCACACATGCCAATGAAGGGGCACATTCTTTTTCCTGTGTACTAAAGGCGAACGATGTACTTAAGTTCAAGGGGGCAGGCTCAAGGCTGGCCGTGTCCCCTCCCATAATAGTGATAACAAGAGGGGAAGAATGTACATTAAGAGAGAGAGAGAGAGAGAGAGAGAGAGAGAGAGAGGGGGGAGAGAGAGAGAGAGAGAGAGAGAGAGAGAGAGAGAGAACAAAAAATACTGAGCGGTTATGCAACGCAGACAGAAACTGATACTAAGTTGATAATCCCTCCCACAAACGATTGCCTTCGTATATTCTGCCTTTCTGCATTTTGTCTATCAGCCCTCCAGTGATATCAAATTGATTAATTTGAAATGTCACTATGATACCGATGTCAGACAATCCATTTGTCCCAAAGTTGTATATATTTTGTTTTTAAAACATTGTGATTCCTAGCTAGTATAAAGGATCTTTTACGAGGGGAATTATTTCTTGTTTTGGTTCTTGTACTCTCTCTCCCAAGAAATAATCGGATACATGAAATCAAAAATATTACAAAATCGATATATAACATGAAACTTAATTCTGTAACTTGCCCTGATATTGAAATGTATAAAAGTGATAGCTTATATTACTTTGATATGCATGTCGGAGGCAAAGTACTAGTTTTCCCAAAATTATTTTGTACTCATTAAAAATCTTTTAGTAATACCAAAGTATATATTTCTGTTATTGTGAGTGAATCAAGATCTTCGAGATAGTGGTTAAAAAAAATGAAATGAAAATAAAGTAAACGAGGGATATTTCCTTATGAACAGAAAGTCAGAATATATCAAGCAAAACAAACACAAAGGGAAAATCATAGCGTATAATACAAGATTGACTTTTCAATAATTGACCAATCTGCATAAAATTTATAATAAAAGAATCAAGTTTCAGTTAAAAATGGCTCTAATTATATTAAAACCTGCAACATGTTGAAATTTTGATCGTTTATGTCTTTAACCCAAACATTTTTTTCTGCTTGGCTTCTCTCTACCGAGGTGATAAATGGGTCAGGCGCGTACGCAGGATTTTTTCAAGGGGGGGGGGGGGGGGGGGGGGGGTTTAACATTTATAAATCGGGCCGAAAATTTCGCAACGACTCAGCCAGCCGCTGAATAAGCGGGGGGGGGGGGGGGGGTAAGATGGTCACTTTTTTTTTTTTTTTTTTGGTCCCAAAAAAATCGCAACAATTAACTCAGCCGACCGCTGAATAAGCGGGGGAGGGGGTAAGAGGACACTTTTTTTTTTGGTCTCGAAATTTGAAAATTTGACATTTTGCTCCGTTGGGGGGGGGGGGGGGATAAGGTCAGCTTTTTTAGGTCAACCATGGGAATTTTTTTTTTTTTTTTTTCTTTATAAAAAAAAAAAAAAAATCCAAAAGGGGGGGGGGAGGGGGTTTTAGAGAAATTTAGGGGGGGGGGGGTTTACACACAAAAAATTACTAAAGGGGGGGGGGGGTTTAACCCCCCAAACGCGCCTGAAATGGGTTCCAGGTATGATGCGAAAGTCATTATACTTTGCTCAACTTTTTGAGCGTTTGTAAAATGGTACCTGACTGAAAAGCTCCCAAGAGTGCATAAATCGTTGCCGGGCAAACCTGAATCCGATATTATTATTTTCGACATGTGTTTGACAATTGATTGAAATTTTTAAAATGAAAATAATTATTATTTATTGATACTGATTGATTGATCCAACTATTGTGTTTGTGTTTCTCCAATGATCCCATTCCGAACGAAGGAAAACAAAAATTACCGTAACAAATTTGCATGGGTTCTTTCTGCACCACCATATCGAAATATCTGAGCACCTCTACTTCGGTTGCTCACTTCAGCCGGCCATATTTCTGCTAATGTTATGTATTTTTTGTACGTAGCAAACGGAATCACAAGTAGCAATTCTAAATGGACAAGTTTCGTGGTTTTAATTCGACAGATGTACAATTGAACGGATGATATCTAATGCATACGTTTTCATCGGCGATTAAACCTGCTTTTATATACCGCCTATCACCGTTTTGTTGGAGGAATTATTTCTACTGGGGAACCGCTGTATCGGTGGCAGCGGAATACCATTCATTGTAAAGGTGTGTAGACCCCCGTACTTAATCTAACTAAATACAACGCTAACCGGTCGGCGCAGCTCCAAGGAGCTGAGCGCTCGCGCTCGGTCGGCATGCACTGAACAAGTCCGAAGGCTTGAAACGCAAAGTCTATTTCACTTCAGACGTTGTGTAAATACCAACCATCATTCCATTTCTACTTTGCTTGTACTATGTACCTAGATCTATAATAGGATTAAGAACATGACTAGATTTAGATAGTCTATGAGTTAGTAGACTCTAGTAAAAATTAATTTCTTTTTTGTTTTTGTTTTTTGAAACCTGCGTCATCGCGACATCAGCAGTAGGGGGCGCTGGTCCGAGAATAAGAATCGATCGCACAAACGAGGATCGTCTTCACGTCTGTGAAAATAGGCATCGTCTGCTTTTTTCGCTAACGATTCTGATTTTGGATCCGCAAGTTGGCGATGCCAAAAACAGATTCCGCGATGATTTTCTTGATGCATTTTACATTGACTTTCACGAAGACAACCCATAAAAGTAGCCAGTGAATTGAGATTATTTTATTACGCGGACTTCCAATAGAAATGTGTGTTAATTCTAAATGGGATGTCCAAGAAGTTAGACTGATGACGGTTTTGAGTATTAACGGCCACAACACAAGGTCAATCTTTTACTTGACTTTGTTTTGTCTTTGATTGAGTTTGACTGAGTTTGATGTTTTTGTCATTATTGCTTTTCTTTAGAAATTAGAGGTCTGGAGTGTGGACTCTACCTTTCTATTTGTTATCTCGTAGATCTCTGTCTCGTTCATCTTCAAGTCTGTTCCCTGAGACATTTGTTTTGTTTTTAAGAAATTGTAACTGTTTTTTTTTCTTTTTGAATTTTACACTTTTTGCCATATTGATTTAAACAGTTGTGACATTAAAACCCAGGTCAAGTGAGAATGTTTGTTTATGCTACTGTAATTACTGATTTTTGCTGTTGTGTGTTTAAATGATGTAATCTTTTAAGTCTTTCATTCTCTTTCAAATTTGTCGGTAGTTGGTCATATTCATAAGGAAAACATATACATCATGTATCTTCCAGCACAAAACCCCCAGACCTACTGTTTTTTCTCCAACTATTAATAAAGAAATTGACTTATTTGTTTACTTTGCTGTAGACCAACTACATCTATGAATCATGATGCATATGAACTCTATTACATTTGTTTCACAAACTTATCTCTTTCCATCAACCACTATAGTACATTTACATTAAGATTATTTTGATGCATAACAAAAGAGGGGGTACCCTTTGGGGGGGGGGGGGTTAAGATTACCGAGAAACTTTGTGAAATATAAATGTTATGACAGTGTAAAACTTGTCTAAACAAGTGAACTGTGAAACAAACCTTGCAATCTTTGCATTCGTGAACAAATTCCTCATGTTTATGGTCGTAACTGAACTTGCACACTATTTCTTACTATTCTACATGTAAGTGCACAGTAGTCAGTAGCTGTGTGACCGTGTGCTTTTGATGAATATCAGTCAAAGATCAACAGCTGAGGCAAAGAGGAAATCAGATGATCTGATTCATGCAGGATGGGAAGGGGATTCCCCAATGCAAGCATCATACTGATTAGGGGACTTTCCCCATTGCTGTTGCAAGCTTTCAACTTGCTGCCTGTAAATCTACATGTAAAAGCTACCGGTACTTGCAGTTACATGTACATTTACTTCTATGAGTTTATAATTTAGGCCAATTTATTTATTTGAACTGTCATTTTACGACCCTGGTAAACCTTGGGAAGTCCAATATAAACACCTCTTATGATTCATAGAAAATACGAGAGTTACAGTGTATACATGTACATGTACATTCTCAACAAGGGATTTTCCCCATTCATTGCAAATTGATATTTTTGTTTATTTCAGTAGGCTTATGTACATGTACATGTATACACCTGTACATGTGGAAAGATGTATATAACAATGTACATGTATGTACATTGATAGGCTTATGGTTGCTTAGGCCAGGCCTTAAATTTCAATATTTTTAGGGCAAGGCCACTTTTCTGTAGGGAACATTCCTACATGTATATTACAGCACAAGTAGGAAGAACTGGAAAGGGCACACACATCTCCAAGGCCAATGAGAGGGGCATTGAGGCCAATCAAAAGGGCATCCATGGCCTGGGTGGCCCTGGATTATTTTAAGCCCTTTTAGGCCTATGTCTTTATTCATTTGAAGTGTCCATGGATCAGGAAAAAACTTGACAAACCACTCAGAATAGGGAAAAGGCACCCCCAATGTGAGAATCATGGTAATTTGGGGGATTTCCTAAATATATCGCTCAGTATAAACTGTTTCAACTTTCAGTAAAAAAATGTAACTGTATGTACTGTACGTGTTTGCAAATGCTACACTCAGACTCATATCTGTTGTTCAAATTTTTTTGTCGAACAGATATATCCAGAGTTTCCAGACCTATCGGTTAACTTTATATACTACATGTATGTCAACATATTTTATTATATTAGATAGCTTAGACAGATACCGAGATGTGATTGGTCCAGAGCTCGTCACGTGATATCAATTGTGAGGATCCAAATTGTTATATTTTCCTGGCCGGTCACTTTTCGGTGTTATATTAACCAGCTGGTGAAATGAATATATTTTTAATCAATGCATGTCGCCCTCTTGAGGACTGTATGTCACCAATTACACACATTACACCATTACCGAGGGTCATTTCATTTTTTCAATATTTCTTTTTCATGAATTTTTTTTCCCCTTGAAATTATTTTTTCCGCATTTTTTTTTTCCCCAAAAAATGCTTTTTTGGGTAATTTTTTTTTTTTCCTGAAAAATGCTTTTTTGGGGTAAGATTTTTTTTTTTTCGTTTTTTTTTTTTTTTCCCCAAAATTGTTTCATAATTTTTTTTTTGTAAGGTTTTTTTTTTCTTTCTTGAACTATTTCGACAGATTATTTTTCTGTAATTTCCGAAAAAAAAAGGGGAATTTTTTTGGGGGCAAACAATTTTTGGACCCCCCCCCCCCCCCCACAAAAAAGGGCTATCTAATATAACAGTTATTGACTGGCAGGGGGTATATAACACTCTTTGGACCTGAAGGGAGTTATATTTCCCCTCGTGACCATATTTTCCCTCAGCGCTGCGCGCTTCGGGAAAATATAACCACTTGGGAAATATAACTCCCTTGAGCGGTCCAAATAATGTTATATTACACCCCCTGCCAGTCAATAACTGTATAGTATTGTACTATTTTTTATATCGTTGAATAGAAATGAATTTTTAAAGAAATTGTTTCTCTTGAGATTCCTTCCACTGTAACAAATTTACCTTTTTGTTTTCCAAATTTCTTTAAAGAGGAAGTTTATTTTTTTTTGGCCAACAATTCCTATACATTTGTATCACATGATGTTGGGGAATTAAAAGAAGAAAAAAATCTGGTAATTTTACTGGTAATTAAAATCCATGATGTACATGTGTTTTTTTTATTTCGGTACCTAAAAGTTGTTCTTGAATGCAAATTCTGTGAAAATACATTATGTAAATGTATGCTTCTTCACTGCTGCAAATTGTTCTAAACACATTTTAAGGGAGGTAATACAATTGTTATGTGATTTGTCTGATGAATTGTTTGAAAATAAGGTTTCAACACAAACAGAACATTAATTAGTAATTACCAGTATCAAGTTATAATAAAAATGAAAGTGAATAAAGTTGATCTTCATTTGCAAATAGTACTAGCATGAACAATAGTTGTGATGTTATGATTGAAACATGCTATGATTAAAGGTAAAGACCAGTATTGGAAACGCCCCAATTTCAAAAAATGAAATGGAAGCTCTTATTACCAATCATGTGAAAGAATATGTTTTGACTAATACATGATGATAAAAAATTTGCCGGGAAACCGCCTACTAATTCATATATTTGGTAAATTTGTTTCTCTCATGGTCTGTGAGAGATATAGGGTAGTCCCATATACATCTTTCTGTGTATAGTGCTTGTAACTTTACGAAGAATGGGCCAAATTTCTTATCATTTTGATGATTCCAGAACCTTGCAGATGCTAGATGCTAGATGATCAACCTTTTCTGATCGATTCCACAACGTTTCTTTCACAATGCAATCGCATGACCATAACTGGTCTTTACCTTTAAAGTGAAATGCAAACACATACTGTAAAAGATCTTTACACACACACTGTACAGATGTACATGTACATACATGCACAAGCCTAATGCATGTACTTTGTACATGCACAGGGTGTGCACGTACATGTATGACCTCATTGTCCTAATTAACTACCAATACATGTAAATCTATATTATAAATTCATGCAGGACCAGCACATTTCTTAATTGGTCTAATATTACATTAAAGGGAAATCCAGCCTTGATAGCAAACTACTCTAGAAAAAGCAAAAAAATCAGAGAAGCAGACTATGGAAATGTGTAATCACTACAGGTATGGGCTCTTCAAATTGGCTGAAAAAGTAATTTCTCTGTGAGGTAGTGGCGGACAACTTTCCCATTTGTTCCAACACACAAAATTACTAAAATTTCAAAAATGTATGCCTTAGGAGGGTTTTTCTTTAGAGGACCAGTAATATGCTATCCTTGCCAGTAATACATTTTGAGTACATGTATTGCCCCAAGGGAGAAGCTTGGTTTGTAAAAACCAACCCAGATACATAATTTGGCCTACATTCATTTGTCGTTGGCTTGGTTTTAACTACGGTAGTCATACACTTTTCAGGTATGATTTTTTTTTTTGTGGACAAAGTAAGAAATTTATGTTCAGTTGAAAACCTAACAGATTTTAATTTCATACACATGTACATGTATGTGAAATATAATTTCACTTCAATGTGTGCATTTTTTCTCAATATTTATACTCATACTCATGACAATCTGTCAACCATGTTTTTCTTGTTATTATATTTTCTGGTTATCCTGGTTTGATGCTCATGATGCTGGCATTATGACGTACACATATATACCTTTACTAGTATTAATAATACACAATCTGTATTTTAAGGACATGTACTGTAGGCCTGGCCTTCATACCAGCAAGACTGTGTTTAGACTTTGTAATGCCTGTACCTCAGTCAATGACCTCATCTTAGGCTCTAATCTAGCTACATGTAGAATACGCTCTCATGCTGGATACTTGACAGTTCGAAGTTTGTACTCTGTACCGTATGTAAAGTCAACTTGAGAAATGCACTCTATCTTTTATAGTTAAAGGTAAAGACCAGTTATGGTCATGCGATTGCATTGTGAAAGAAAAGGTGTGGAATGGATCAGAAAAGTTGATCATATACTGTAGCATGTGTAAGTAATGGTGTGTAATGCAAGGTTCTAGAGTCATCAAAATCATCATAAATTTGGCAGAGTCTTGGTAAAGTAACAATCACTTACACAGAAAGATGTATACATGGGACAACACACATGGTGTTGGGGCTAGTACTACCCTGATTTCCTTATCTTTCTATGCTCATTACTCAGCCAGTATACATTTTCTTCCAAAATTGTTTGGCACATGACATTTATTTGTAATCTTGAACATTCAGTGTAAGTTTCGTTAGATTCTGTGAGAATTCATTTTATTTTTTTACCAGAACTCAAGTTTATCTTTAAGATATATGTACTGTACATGTACATGTACATGTACAGTATGTACCTGTAAGGGTTTGACTGGTTTTAATTAGATAATTGTTGATGAGGTCCGAAATTCTTAAGGAAGATATACGCTTGTCGACAATTGTAATAATGCATCAGTGATTCCTGCAAATGTCAACAAAGCAGTAATTTGAAAGCACTTTGAAAAGAGGGACTTTGAGGGTATTTTTACGGGTTCAACAAAAGTAGAATTTACCACACCTCGTCAATGTACATGTAAATACACTGGGTCTGTTTAAGTTTGCAGATTCAATATTCATTTAAGAAAGGAGGGCAAAAAAAATCACTTTGCTGTCAAAGGGTCATTACTAAAAGAAATGTTTACCAATAGGTTGCCACAAAAGCTCCTGGATTAAATACAAATTGGATGTTCAGTCAGGATAACAGTTTATTGTTTGCAGAGGAAACTTTTTTTTACTGTGATTGAAGAGTGAAAATGAAATACCACTTTACACTATATACTGTATGTACAGTTAGGTTACCAACACAATACATGTAGGTCAGTGGTCACCCAACCGGGGAGAGAGAGAGAAAGAGAGAGAGAGAGGGGGGGGGGGGGGTTAAAGAGAACTACAGTATACATGTGTATCTGTAAGGTTGCCTGCATGTGCAGTTTACATGTATCATTATCCCTAAATCTAAAATGAGCACTTTTTTCTCAAATTGAGTACAGCATCTGTCATGCTATTCCTAAAAATTGATATGTCATGAGTCTAATATATATAGAATCGTGCTTGGTAAAATCAAGTGTAATACATGACGATTTATTAAACAGGGAGATGAAACTTGAAAGTATAAAAGATACATACTGTACAGTACATGAACATGTATAATTGTATACAGTGTACATGTATGCATTGCACATTTATGCAAGCCTACTCTGTACTTCAATGCTTTTATGCGATCTATGGAAAACTCAATATTTTGCTTTTTTTCTTGTGCAGAAAGTACACAATGAATGTGGGGCTGCAGAAAGAGAGAGAGAGAGAGAGAGAGAGCGAGACTGCTTTCCAAATCTAAGCTAAAACCCTAAGTCCCTTTGAAATATGCACCATGGAATCTGAACATCTGAACCGGCATTGATTACAAACTGAACTTTGATGTTTTCTTTACCATTCATGTTCACTGAGCATATAGACACAAACCGACTGTGTGTGGGAATCTCTGCGCATTCCCCAATACTTAGTCAGCATGTATTGTTGTCTGGTTCAATAGAAAGATTTGTAAATACTATTGATCGACCCTGCTGGACAGTTGGAACAATACATTGTCCTGGGTTCAAATACGGTACTCGGATCACATAGCTCGTACCTAGTTGTAGTTCCGTTTACAAATCTATGCAAATCTCGTACAGTACGCCTAATCCTTTTTTTCTAATATGGCCTGCTGAGAGTACGAGACAGAAGGGTGTTGGCTTACACAGTGCGTCCCAGAAAAATTGAAATCGCGAATTATTGATGTTTTATCATAACTGAATCACAATTATAATTAATAAATGACACATATTTGTAAAGCTTACATGTACATTAGATCCTCCTCTTTCATTTGATGCAACTCATATGATGCATATTTCACGCATGAGTGATTTTAAAAAACAACTTGAAGAGAGGGTACCAGAAAGGCATTTGGCGGGCGGTATATGAATTTTGAAGAGAAAAAAAGAAGATTTTTTGGAACCCTCTCTTCAAATTGTTTTTAATCACTTATGCAGGAAATATACATCATATGAGTTGCATCAAATGAAAGAGGAGGATCTAAGCTTTAATCGTGATTAAGTTATGATAAAACATCGATAATTCTCAGTTTCGTTTTTATGGGACGCACTGTATATTAAAGTTAACGCCCTTCTGGCTGTCAATAAATGATACATATAATTATTATCGATATCAATCTGTGAGTATTCAAGCCCAAAGTATTATATTTGTCATACAGGAATAAATAGGATCAATCGATATTACATACATTTACACTGTATCATATATTGAGAGTGTAGTATGTACATGTACATGTACATGTATGTGTGGTAGCCTATTCTTCAGTGACATATTTTACCATCAGAGTAGAAGTCAAGGATAAATTTGCCTCGTTCTCCATGTATTGTAGCCTTTATTGATGCGGTGGGTGGGAAGCTAAATAAATGTAGCGCGTTAGAGAATAGAAGAATCATATTTTGTAGTGATGGGTGAAATCTGAAGGAAGTTGCAAAAACATATAAAATAAAGGAATGTATACCGTACATACCAATCAGAAAAAGTCTGTGTGTAAATAAATAAACTTGGTTTGCAGCAAATTGTTCACAAAATATTGGTGCTACCATGCTTGTTTTACCGCGTACGCAGGGGGGGGGGGGGGGGGTATGGGGATTGACCCCCCCCCCTTTAACTTGTTTTAAAGTGTGTGTTTTTTATGAAAACCTCCCCCCCCCCCCCCCCCCATTTGGTTTGGTGAAGCTGAATATTTAATGGCATCTGTATCATAGTTGTAATGCTTTTCTACTGCTTCAGTTTGAAATGGGAAGAACCGTACAAGTAAAAACTGTGATGGTATTCATGGATTAGAATCATTACACTGAATTCTACAGAATAATATTGTATGGCTTCGCATCGTTAGTGGTTTATAATTATAGCGCTTTGGGATTATTTGTGGTCCAGACACATTTTCTATACAGTGTACATGTAGATGTACATTGTACATATACATGCAGACATTTTGTTTGTACAGTAGGCGCACATCAAACTGTTCAATGTACATCTATGTATTGTATGTATACAAAAAAGGACAAAAATACACACATACACAAAAACATTCACTTCTTGATCATAGCATATAGCCTGGAGTTACATCATATTCTGAAGAGAATTATTGTTTGATGCTACACGTAAAATTTCATATGTTTGGAATTAGAAGGGCATTAAATCTAAAGTGTTAAGAGCCCTTATCGCTCTCAGCGGACGATTGATAAAGGTTGGTGTCTGATCAAATAAAATTTAGGCAAATACCGGTAGGCATCTCCCTTTTTGACAGTTGAGTCTGAAGTCAAGGAGGAAAATTTTAATCAGTACATCGAGATCAGAAATCATTTGAAAATAGGAAATTTATGCAATGCTTACATGTGTTTTGGTCAAGAAAAGTATCTCATATGCCTACATGTACCTGCGCATAGTGTACAGTGGAAAAATTATGTCAAATGGAGTATTTTGTACATGTGTACATGTTGACCTACATGTATAGTACATGTGTGTTTTCATCTATTTTTTTGTAGCTTCCTTCTCCTCCATCGCCATGCCTGTTACATGTACATTGTATCTCTATCGTCCATTGATCTTACGTATCGTATCGGCATGGCAGGCGTCGTGGTCATGTGATCGGCGTGACTGATTGATTGGCGTGATGAATCTCTCCTCGGGCGGTGGCTTTCTCATATGGAGGCTTGCTCTCCTGAGGTGGCTGCCTAACTAATGAAAATCTGTTGGCCGCCATAAACAGCTGTGCGGCGTGTACATGTACCGGTATGTCCGTGGTGGCCACTTTAAACAGATAATTTGCATTTGTATGAGGACTATTTTATGGGTGGGATGCGTATTGCCTGCAGTATATAAAGTCTTTCTACATGTAAATGTGTTATTTACTGTACATTTCTAAAAAATAAAGAAATGCATGATCATATGTTTCTCCTTGCAAAAGTTTATGACCCCGATAATTGAAAATAGAGGTGCTACGGCAATGGTATGCGCTATTTAAAAGCACTGTAGTACTATTATTATTGTTGTTGTTGTTATTGATTATTATTGTTATTGTTAGTTATCATTATAATTGTTATTGTTTTTATTACTATTATTATTATTGTTAGTATTAATGTGCAAAGCCTCATCATATGGAGGATGAAATTTGCAGGCACAATCCTTTGTCACTCGCTGTGTCTGCACTGCGAGACTAGTCAGACTACTGAGTAGTATTGTAAAACTGTATTGTTTTAGTCTGAAGTAGGTAGACTAAATATGTCTTTTTGTTCTGCTTCTGATCACCATGTACCTCGAGATGTCAGGGGGAGATTGGTCTTTTACACGTATGCCAGACCTTGCACACAACAGTTTCATTTATAAATTGGAGCAGCGAACACCCACTCTGCCTGGAACTCAGCCTAGAAAAATTAATGGTGCTGTGTAGTCAAAATTTTAGTCTAGACTCAGTTTGTTTTTGTACATTTTTTCTTCTTCAGTCATCTTTGTCCTCTTCCTTTGGTCTCAATGAATGTTTTTGCAAGTCCTGGGCCCCATTTACAGGCATCCCACACAGCGGGATGCCTCCACTGATCATGCGATCCCCCCAAAATACACCCGTCAAAAAAGAATGAAAGGACCGTCTCGGTTGCAGCTTTGAGGCTGTGTTATTTTCTCAGCTGATTGGGCACGCGACGACGCGGAAACAGACTGTATCAACATTTATGTTGTTGATTTGGCTACTGGTAGTTCATCAATCATTTCTGTACAATATATCATTCTTTACAACAGGTACATGTTGGACCAAAACATTGTTTCTCTATTTAAAACATATTTTCATTTCCTGGAAGACATTTCCCAGTCTTTAAAGCCTATCTGCACTAGTTGAGCAAGGAGGGATTAGACCTCCCTGCAAGGTCACTGACAGGTGGTCATCTCATCAAATACGCTCTCAATTAACATAAGAAAAAGGGGATCATCGGGGACCAACAGGTACAGCTTATAGGCCTTGTTTGCTATATACACTGTAGAGGGCGCAAGTAGAGCAGCGCAGTGGGACTTTAAGGGGAGATTTAATTCTACTACCGGTAATTCATTATGTAGCATGTAATGTATTTACTTGTTATAATGTGTGACAATGACCCCAAAAATGATGTGACGTGACTTATGAAACCTTAATGACTTAACATGGATCTTGTGAGAATCCTAACAGGAAAATGAGGAAATACCAAAGTACATGTACATGTACATGTAGCCTGTAGGTCTTCAGTTCAACTCTTGGTACATGTACAGGTGTATTAATCAATTTTGAAACCGAGACATTATTCTAGTTTTATGATATCTGCTTCCTCTTAAACAGACATTTATAGGAGCTGTGTTTGCACGGGACTGAGGCAATTTTAAATTCAAGTTTGCCAACCATTGAAGCCTTTATAAACAAGAAGCAATAATGCAGGTTCACATGGGAACCAAAAGTACAAGGGTACTAAGTTTTAAACTACTGTACACACATACAAGCCGCGTAAAAGGCTTGTGAAACTTTTAAGTTGATCGCATCTGCAAGGCAAATATTACATGAACATGTAGTTTTTACTTTTGAGTGAGGACCTCTCCGTGGATTGTAGTTTTTATTTTTGAATTGAATGGTGTGTTAGAAATACTGAAAATAGCATCCCCTAGATCTGAATTACATTCGGTTTACAATAAAAGCCCATGAAATACATACAGTATTGCTCGAAATAAAGTAGACAGATTACCGCCGGGTCTCGCGGGAATCAATCCAAGATTGAGTCCCGCGGTACTCCCGCGGTAACTCTTCCCTGTGCGGTACACAAATGGCGGTAATTACCACGAAAATGTACCACGAGATTTTCAAGAAAATCTCGTAATGAACCATCACGTACGTCACTCCCTTTGTCATGTATCAAACGGAAAGGATTCGCACGTCGCTTTACCATAATTGTTTAATCACTTAAACGATGAATGACGCCGGGAGAAATGCTTTCATTCCTTATATTTCTGTCGACGGCTAAGGTTGTGATCGCGCCGCGCGAAAACGTGGGCTTATAAAAATTAGCTGACCAGTTGATGCTCGCCGGCGGGCGGCGTCTCCAATCGCCTCGATCAGCTCAGTTACTAATGTTGGAGTTGGAGAAGCATAACCGTCCGTAGGTCATAACATGATCGCACTCCGAAATGCTCTATCTTTCATGGTCTCAAACGGCCTTTGTCATTTCTTGATAGCACTGTCCATGAGTTTGCATTGAAAATCATGTTTCTTTAAAAAAAAAAATATTGATTTGTAAAGATTGCCGATAAGCCACTTCAATTTCTTCGCATGCCAAAGCACAACGAACTCTCCTAAAATAAGGCTCACTACCCCCC
Source organism: Strongylocentrotus purpuratus (assembly GCF_000002235.5). NCBI lineage: Eukaryota > Metazoa > Echinodermata > Echinoidea > Camarodonta > Strongylocentrotidae > Strongylocentrotus > Strongylocentrotus purpuratus. The sequence goes on from NW_022145610.1 coordinate 10,378,952, forward strand.
CCCCCCCAAAAAAAAAGAAAGAACAAAAATTAGTGCTCATCCCCCTCCCCCCTCCCCCGAAATATCGATCGGCGCGATTTTCATATTTCAACCTCCTCTATTGGAAAATCCTGGATCCACCCCGTGGCCCATGTCACATTCCACCAGTCTTCAACCAGCAAGTCCCCAGAGAAACAAATTTATCTCTTATCTTCTTGACATAATTAAATCATTTAACAACTCGACTCTTATCTCAATCTCTTCTGTGTGACTTGATGACAGAGAAAGTGTATGTTACGCAATGTACGGTCTCTACGTACCCAGGCAGGGAGAAAGTTTTGGTTCCCACGATATGACATGACTTCTTGGAGCCTTGCCAACATAACAGCGTGCGTGATTATGCGCTCATGAATATTGATGAGTACGGACATGCTGAAAAAACTGCTATATATGCAGAGCTGAAATCGTAGGTTTTTTTTTATCGATTTCCAAGTGATGTCAAGGGTAAATCATGAGAACGAATGTGTGTAAATATTCAAACATACTAAAAATAAGATAGTTGCGGTGTGAGAAACAAGAGAAAGAAGTAAAAGCATAAAAATAACAACGTCAATGTCTCCTCTTCCCCCCATCTACTTCCTCTCTCTATTATCCTTTACTCTGAACGAGTCTCCTCTTCTCCCCATCTATTTCCTCTAGTATCTTTTATTCTTAACGAGTCTCCTCTTCTCCCCATCTATTTCCTCTCTCTAGTTATTCTTCCCCGGGTCTCCTCTTCTCCCCATCTATTTCCCCTCTCTATCGTATAATTTATTCCTACCCAGTCTCTTCTCATCCCGATCTATTTCCTTCTCTCTAGTATCCTTTATTCCTACCCAGTCTCTTCTTCTCTCCATGTATTTCCTCTCTCTTTAGTATCCTTTATTCTTACCCAGTCTCTTCTTCTCTCCATCTATTTCCTTCTATTTAGTATCCTTTATCCAGTCTCTTCTTCTATCCATCTTTTTCCTCTCTCTATAGTGTCCTTTATTCATACCCATTCTCCTCTTATAATTGTGATTAAGTTATGATAAAACATTGACAAATGTCGGTTTCGTTTGTTTTTTCCTGGGAGGCACTGTATAGGCCGATTGCGTATCTTAAATGTGGTGTCATGTCAATCAACACCAAAGTTCTAAAACACCGCGAAGTGTTACGCACCTTTGTTCCGAGAGCGCCGACTCGGGACATGGCGGGAATGTAATAAATATGTCATTATTTTACAAGCCGTTTGTTGTGACTGGATAACGATACAGAGTAATGCCACGTGGCATGAGAACATCATTGTTCAATTATTAGAGCGTACGGACCATTTAGATTGGAAATTAACAAAATTTAGGAAGCATTGGCGGATTCAGGATTTTCCAATAGAGGGGTGGGGGGGGGGGCAACGGGGGCCTTTCCTCCCTGGCAAAAAACACCGACGGCCCCCACCCCTGCCCAAACAAGTTTTAAAATAAGATGGTAACCACAAAGTTACTTTTTTCTCAAGAAGGGGGGAGGGAGGGGCTGTTGAGTAAAAACATGATTATAGTTGTAGTGCTCACACTACCCCCCCCCCCTCGAGCAACAAGAAAAAATGTTTAAATTTTCGCCCCCCCCCCCCCCCCCCCCACCTCAATTGGAAAACCCTGGATCCGCCACTGCTTGCTTTACTATTTTCACCATCTCTCATATATCCTCTCTCATACAATTGGAAAACCCTGGATCCGCCACTGCTTGCTTTACTATTTTCACCAATTCTCATATATCCTCTCTCATTCTACCTTAACGTATCATTTACTCAGTCCTCTGATCTTTCAACAGTCTCCATCTCTCTCTTGCATCCTCTTTCTTCCTCTAATTTTGATCATCTATTTCACCCGCTTTTTCATGCAAAATGTTTACTTCATTCTTTCCCAATCTTTCTTCTACTCTTTTCACCACCTCTCATATCCGAAATAATCCATAATGGCAAACGATGTTAGTAGGATTTACATCGTAACACAAAGGATAAATCAACGATGTACATGAAGTTTTCTCTCTATTTCCCAATCGATATTTTCTCGGCGTCATGATAAACATACAACACGTCCAAACACATTGCTTCCTGTCCTATAATTGACGTGAAACTTGCATCAGAAAATGTGCTCAAACCCAAGATTTTATCGAGCACTATATGCAATCAGTATTTAATCGGTTAATGCCATTAAATACCATTAAGGGGACCTTTAGAATTGGTTCATAAAAGGTGTATTGTTTCTCTAATCTCCCAGCCAGCGCCCTCGTCATCGGGCTCTTTGAAATAAGGGGACCTTTAGAATTTGTTCATAAAAGATTTCTTGAAGTCCGGTTTCTTTCAGGCTCAGCTCACATTTTGATGTGTAAGGGGTTCTCTCTCTCTCTCTCTTCAGATGAACTGAACTGTATTGTTCCCATTCCAATACAATTTACATATACTTACGAACCAAGTCATAATTGTCTGGCGGCCGCCAGATAATTCTATCTTTCCTTATCATGATTATGTTATTTTCCTTCTATCTTCTTCACTTTCAACCTTTCCTTATGGTATTCTTTGTTTTTATCCTACCACCTTCTTCTCTTTCTATTTTCTGTATGTTACTCTTTGCTTTTATACTTCTATCATTTCCTCTTTCTATTTTCATTTTGAAATTCTTTGTTTTCCTTTCTATCTTCTGTTCTTTCCTGTTATTATTCTTTGTTTCTATCTTTCTATCTTCTCTTTCTATCTCTCATGTTATTCTTTGTTTTATGTCTCTTTCTATCTGCATCATAACGTGAGGAAATATAGCTAGATTATTTGGCGGCCGCAAGAAAATTCTTTCCATATGTTATGTTGCTTTATTTCTATCGTCTTCTCTTTCTAATGGCTGAGTGCAAATGAGGTATTGCCTGGGTTATCGGGCTACACATGAAGAGAAAATATTAACAAAATTATCCATTTTCAATTTTAGGCAAGATTTAAAGCACTAGCTGACATTAGAAGGCGGACGTGGTTTATTTAAAAACGCTCAAGAAAAGCCTGAAATACAGGCGCGGATCCAGGGGAAGGAGCGTGCTTGGCCCCCTCCCCTCCCCGCCAAAATAAAAGAGAAAGAGAGAATGAGAATAAGGGAAATAAAGAAGAGAGGAAGAAGAAAGAAAGGGGGAAGGAGATCCTCTATTGTAACTATTTTTGTTTATACAACTCGTGAAATATATTGACCTGTTCCGTTTTGTTTGTTTTAAAATTAATCAAGTTTATTTGTAAACACTAGATCCAGCGGGAGGGGGGGGGGGGGGTTAATATGATGTACATTTTGTTCCCATAATAACGGGAGACGGTTAATCCCATGAATACAAGAAAGAGGGTGGAGGGGAGCCAATAACAAATACCAAATAAATAGCAACAAACGAACAAACAATAAATGAATCAGAAAATATTACGAAATCGGTGAGATGGCCTCGGACCTCCAATTATCACCTTATTAATCAATCAATAATGATAACCCCTTCTAACTTTCACTCTATATCACCGATTGCGCTCTTATCCCTCCTTTTCTAATATTCCTCTCTTCCTTCATTCCTTCCTTTCCTTTTTTTATTTGTCCTTTATACTTTTCTATTATCTTTTGTTGTCTTCTACTATTTCTCCCCGTCTATATCTCTCTCTACAGTTATTTAGGATCTCTTAAGTCTTATGGGGGGGGGGGGGGGGGAGGCCGTCTCGGCCTCCTGAATTCATTTTAACGTTCGTTTCTTTTTAGGTACCTTTTTCCAGTTTCGGAATTATGGACCCTATTTCATTTTCGGATTATGAACCCTATTGCATTTTTCGGAAATACGAACCTTCGGACAACCACCACCCCCCCCCCCCCCCAGGAACGATAACCCCCGTGGGCTTTAACATCCGAGGACAAATATCCCCCCCCCCCCCGGGAACGAATATCCACGGAGGAGAATTAGCTCCCCTAGGACAAATATGCCCCAAGGATACGCCCGCCCCCCCCCCCCCCGTTCATTGAAGGGGAAGTCCACCCTGATGATAATTTGCATTTTTTTCGGGGGGGGCTGAAAATCAAAGGGGGTAATTTTCCGAGGGGGAGGGGATAATTGCCTTGGCCGGGGGTGTTCGTCCTATAACCCTTTTATTTATATCAAGTCTCCTCTTCCTCCCATGTAGATTTCCTCTCCCACGAATCCTTTATTCTTATCCAGTTTCTGATTCTTCCCATCTATTTCCTTGTATACTTTATTCCTTTACAGTCGCCTCTTCGTTCCATATATTTCCTATCTCTGATATCATTTAATCTTTAATATCTACATGTATTTCCCTTCCTTTTATCCTTTATTCTTTGATTCGTCATCTGAAGACATCACCCTTCATGGGTGTTTACAAGTCCCGTCAAACATTGATTGATTAACAAGTAAATGACATGAGGTCACTGTCCTCCACACCTCTACCTAACCCCGTCTTTCTACTTCTCTCTCTCTATCTCTCTCTCCCTCCTGCACGTGATTACATTTCCCAGACATGTTTTGACAGTTCTTATCTAAGAAATATGACACGCCCCAGCCAGCTGAAACTGAAAGGGCTTGCATAGTCTGCCAATTCAGACGCCATACCATAAATGACAACTGAAAACGAGCAAATAATTATTTGCTTTTAAAAAATAAAGTTGCAAATTATTATTTAGCCAATGAGAAGAGTTAACTTTTCATCTGAAAATCACCATTTAGAGATAGAACGAGATTGTACGAATCGTTGTTGTAGTGGTTTTAAAAATGGAATTATTGTGTCCGAAACTAGACTTAGCTTTTATACCATCGGTGGTTCCAACAACGTGTGTAAGGGAATTAATCTTTCGGATAACCATGGATGTCCCTGGGATAACTTTCATCTGATTTTCGGATTTATAGTTAAACATGGATATTTTAAAAGTGGGACACGTCATAGAATCAGGTAAGTATGCAATCATTGATCAATCTGTAGCTAAACAAATTGCAGCTACGTGATTATGCTTAGTTAAGTCGTTTGTATTTTCAAACCAGAATGAGCAAAGCGATGTGGGAATACTTTATAACTCATGTCCTATGTAGTTACCAAACTTGCGTGCCTCGCGTATCGATGAATGAATTGACCTACATTCATCCCTTTGTTTCATTGTGTTTGGTTACTAGGTTACACGCTGGGGTAGTTTAAGTTTATCAGACCATTATAATGTTCAATGTATTTGTGGCTGCTTTTACCTCTTGAAATAAAGGCTCTTCGTTATTCAAATATTCAACAATTGTTCTGAAATAATGATGGTATGGTGAAATCCTACCCAAACTCGTTTATTCTCATTATCAATGAACATTTTTTCAGCTAATTACAAACGATGCCTAGTTGGCTAACAACCATCATGTGCAGTACGTGCGAACTTGTAGAATCAAGTCAGTCAATCGGCAATTTCCATTCATTACAGATCAAAAAATTGAAACCCCCATACATCTCTCACTCACATTAACACACACATTTTTATTTATGTTTTGAGGATAGACTAAACATACAAGAATCTCGTGTTCTACGAGACTGCGGACTCCCAAATGTGGTACATTACCGCGGGACATTATGGTAGGTGGGAGTACCGCGGTAACCAGTTGGGTGGCGGTACTCAATAAATTACCGTGGTAATTTGCTCCCGCGCGGTACACGGCGGTACGGTGTCTACTTTATTTCGAGCAATACTGTAGCAATGTTTTAAAAAAATTACATAAAACTTACAAGAAAAAATTCAAAGATAGAATTTTAGAAGCTGTGTTTCCACGGGACGGTGTAATATTTAAATTTAAGTTTGCCCAACCTCGAAGCCTTAAACAACACAATGAAATTATTACAAAAACTAAACACAACTATTCTGAAAGTTAACACATGTACATGTACAGCTGTGTAATAACCATACTTATATGGCTTAAAGCATTGACTTATTCCTGAAGTTTAAAAAACATGTACCGCAGCACTGTCTCTTACTTCAAGAAAACCTTCAAGTTTTAATAAAACCACAAGCTCAACTTAAAGTTTACAGGCTCTCGTGCGAACCTGTCTACGGTTTCATGAACTCTCGAACGAGCTTTATCGGATTAGCGCCTGCCCTTTGAACTACCTGTCAGTGTTGTTTATGTGTCGTCAGTCAGTGAAGGGATGGAAAGAGATATGGCAATATCAATATTTGCAGTGTGTCCGTAATGGGAGGTATAAATGTCATTGGTAATAAGTTTGCTTCGATTTTGTCTATTGACATTCTGAAGAAGGCTATTGTCTGTCAATCTGGCATTGAAGACTGTATGATCAGGGTCGAATGAAGACTATTTGCTTGATTTAATGAAAGAGATAGGGTAAGATTGATGAAACACTTGAACAGAGATCTTGATTACATTGAAGGGTGCAATTACTAAATTTAATCAAGTTTGATCTCAATAATTACATGAATGACACCTTAGACAGGTACAGTATATGCTGAGTGTATGTGAATTCCCTCAAATGTACCCAATCCATTGTACACTGTACATAACAGAGAACAAAGTGATTTAGGTTACTAATTTTTTATTTTATGTACATGTATTCATAATGCTTATATGCCTGAAACCTCAAAAAGAAATTAGAATTATTGAAATGCTCATATCTAATCCCATAGCAATTTCTTTTTCTAAAATCTCATCATATCATAGTGGATTTGTGTTGTGTGCTAAGTCTCTAAGACCCCGTTCTCACTCACTTCGTTGGAGCGCTCTGGAGCGCTCTAACTAAGACCCGCTCCTCAGGAGCGGTTCTTAGGTGAGTGAGAACGCTCAAAGTGGTCCAGGAAGCAGACTTCTGGACCGCTCCAGAAGTCCACCTTCCGAGGTGGTCTTGAGGAGCGGGTCTTATTAAGAGCGCTCCAGAGCGCTCTAACGTGCAATGTGAACGGAAAGCGTACTTTGAACGGAAGTGAGCTAGTGACCTTCGGTGCGAAACATGTAGTACGGTACATACGGTTTGGATTCCGCGGGGCGAAAAAATTGACCCGCCTACCTGAGCTGCCAGAGCAACAAGACCACTTTGACTCATGGAGCGGTTTGAGCCATAAAAACTGCTCAGAGTGTGAACGCTCGCAAACCGTTCCTCAAGACCCGTTCCTCTGGAGCAGTCTGGAGCGGTCTAACTTAAGACCACTTTCAAAGTGAGTGAGAACGGGGTCTAACACTCTCTACAGAATACAGATACATGCCTTTCACTTCAGCTTTTCAACCAATCCATTTGAATAGGTGCAGGGCTGTAAATGTACTTGTACAATACGGAAGTGGTACAATGCGCGACCCTAGGCATTTTTATTTGACAAGAAAAAGAGATAGGAAGGAGTTGATTGATGAATCGGGTACATCCCTTGGTGAATATATAACCCAGAGCCCTGAAGTAGTTCGTAGGTCGTCGGCATGCATGCTCTGGCGTTTGTTAGGAGCATAGGGGGAAAGTGCGTTGGTCAGGCTTTTTTAGTTTTGTGGTGTACAAAAGTAAAAAGCCAGAAAGGGAGAGAGAAGTGAAAGGGTTGTTAAATACGTCTACATGTCCAGTATATTGTATCTGTCTCTATCTCTCTTTCTCACTCAGCCATGCATGCATCCTCTATAATCTCTATTTCTCTCTGTATCGGTGTACAGTATTTCACTGCACATGTACATGTATGTCTCTCTGTTTCTCTATCTCTCTGTCTGTCTCTCTCTCTCTCTCATATCTCTGTGTCTCTGTATTTCTCTCTTCCCCCTTCTCTCTCTCTCTCTCTCTCTTTCTCTCTCTGCCTCTCTGTTAATTCTCTCTTTGTATCTTCTGTCTCTATCTCTGTATATCTCTCTCCCTCTCTCCCTTTCTCTCTCTGTCTCTCTGTCTTTCTCTCTTTGTATCTTGTCTTTCTCTCTCTCTCTCTCTCTCTCCCTCTCTCTCTCTTTCTCTCTCCCTCTTTCTTTCTCTCTCCCTCTTTCTTTCTCTCTCACTCTCTCTCTCTTTCTCCATATCTGTCTCTTTCTCTAGAAATATTCCATCAAGAGGGGTCACAAAAGGATATAGCATATCATGAAGCAGTCTATGTTTCATATAGGTATGTCACTATCATTTAAAAAAAAAAAAACTTCCTAGGACTGTAAAAATATTTTATCTTTCATTTTCTGTGTTTGACTTCTTGTTTTAGTATTCCTTTCCTGTTCGTTTCTTATACCATGAGTCTGTGGAAATCAAACTTTTCAAATTTACTGTTATCATTATTTAGCAGGACTTAAAAAAAAAACAATATCCTTACAATTTCCTGAAAGCAATATATGGCCCACATGTTATTGATTGTCATCTTTCAAAAGAAGATGTATACATGTATGTAGTTGTTGAAATTGTTTGCATTATACAGTATGTCTCGGTACTAATCTCCTGTGGCCTTCGTGAACGGTATAGAGGAGGATTTTTGTTTAAAACATAATATTTACGAGCTACAAGCAAGTGACTGCTTCATGCTTTTGTGTTTTCATCCAGGATTTTTAAACAAAATGGAAATTTGTTGTGAGCGCTTCTTTAATGGATGCAGCCAACCACCGCTTTGGCTTTGAGTATTGTGTTCATTCTTTGGTGGCTTTGTGCATTGCGCTTTGACAGAAATGTCTTTATTCCTTTTGTGGGGCTCTTTTCAGAGTTTTTAAGGCAAATCTAGCTCAGCCATCACTATTTATCCTTCTGCTTTAGGTAAGGTGGGTATGCATGTACACCTGGTTCGAACCCAAATAGAACAGCTCTTGAAAAGTGTAGCAAAATATCTGGTAGGACCTTGTTGGAATGAAGTAACTGTTGTAACCAAGCACTTAAATTTTTGCTAATAAGCCACTTTACTTCGTTTATGTACACTCTTTTATGAAGATTGCTCTCAACAACATGAAAGCTTGCCAGAGGCTTACCTGACATAGCAATGAGTAATGTAATGGATTGTAAGTATTGTAGTTCATTCATTAATAATAGGTTAAGAAATAACTCGTCACTAGGTCCACAGGTATGCAACGTCCATAAATTTGAATATGTTTAATAGGAAACCAGTCTATCATACATGTACTGTACATGCTGTACAGTAGGCACCAAAAAGACAGGGCTTTACTGGGGAACATCCTACAATTCTTAAACTTAGCCTAGCACCCCCAACCCCCATTCCCAATACGCACTTACAAATAATCAGATACTTGATATGAATTTCAATCCAACTACCAAGTGAAATGCCATCCAGCCTACTTCTCTTTCAGCGTGTCCACACACAAAACAATTCATCCCGAAACTCTATAACGAAACGTCGTATAAAGAATCATCGTATAAATTTCAGAGTGTCCACACACAAGAATCGTCGTATAAATAATCATCGTATAAATTCCAGGATGTCCACACTCAGAAGAAAGTAATCCTGAAACTCTGCAGCGAAATGTCGTATAGGTGCGCAGTTTGCTTCTGCGATCATGAAATGGAAGCGAAAATGAGAGGTCTGGTCTCCTTTCGCTCGAGGTCACGTTAAGCCCCGCCCAGTTAGTTACACTAGTTACACTCCCCCTGTCCACACACAACATTTCCGTGATTAGGCGTGATTCTTTATTGAGTTTCAGTTCGAAACGATGCCCAAACCTGCGTTTCGTTAGACTAGTTTCGTTATACGACGTATCGTTAGTGAGCGTCCACACACACAATTTTCATCGTAAAACTATCACGAAACGGTATCACTATCGCGAAACGGTATAGCTAATCACGGAAAATGTTGTGTGTGGACAGGGGGATAGTTGATATCCATAGAAGTACAAGTAACTTTCAAGTCACTGAGGGCTGGCACTCTTGACAAGCAAGGTCAAATTTAAAGAGTATTTAGAGGATTCATGCATGGTGAGATATCAAATTACAATATCAGCCCATTTACACTACAAATTTTTGTTGTTGAAAAACTATCTGTTCTTTTAAACTACCGTTTACACTTCTAGAATAAGCCATGTTTGCTGATTATTTTTGTTGTTGTGTGTTTGTAAAAAACTTGTGTACACTTGTGCATGCATGGCTGGTCACTGCCCTGCATGTAATAGTGCAGAAATGAGGAGAGTCACCTTTAATACCCAAAAACAAAATAAAGAGAGAACAAGCAATTTACATTTAAGCTGTAAAACCAGCAGAATTATAGAAAAAAACCTTCACTCTAGAGATGTGTTTTTCCATTCAGGTTTTTTGTGTGTGTTTATGGGTGGTTGCCTAGCGACTCCTAGTGAAACTCTGGAATGTGAGAAAAACCCAGAGTTTTTGCCTTCAGTGTGAATGCCATCATCCAAAAAGTTGAATTATTTGACCTTTCACCCGACCCCTGAGATGTCCACAAAGTTGCTGAATGAAAGTACATATTACACTCTATTTGCCCTTGTACACCTCTTTATCCTCTGTAGGAGGTCAGGTTCAACAATTTCATGATTTTAAAGAAATGAAATGCTTTAATACCTTGTACCTGTACATGCCAAGACTTTGAAACTCTTCTAAGAAGTATGCAGCCTAGATTTTATTAAATTCTGGGTCAACTGTCTTGTTGTTAATATCCAAAGTTTAGAATATCAATGACTGTATTAGATACAGTATAATGTACATCCACTTGCACTTGTGAAGAATGAGATATTCTGTTGACTAATAAGCAGCCAGGGCACTGTCTTATAAAGAGATTTGCGATTGATCCAAATCAATTGCAAGTCCTCTAATCAATTGCAATTTTGCAGTCTCTGTACATAGTTGCGACTGATATCAATCTCAAATAAGTTGCTTTTAATCCCAACTATTTATATTAAAGACAGGGTCCAGGTTGATAGCCAAAATGCCAAAACACCAAAATACTTTCTATTGTGATGAAATATTCCTCAAATTTCCTTGAAAAAACTTAACAACAACAATCAATGAAAATAAATGAGAAAAATCTACAGTGCTAGGTCACCTTACAGTATGTACAGTATGACTTTTAAAGCAATAGATTCCATTTTACATACACATACAAATATATTTAGTGCAAGGTCAACCAAAAAGTTTGCCCTTTTGACTTGCTCTTTAGAGGTTGAACAGTTGTCCTTTTTGTATTTATAGATGGTTTTTTTCACGAAGGTTGCATATGATTTTCCAATGCAATTTGCATTGATTGTTTTCCTATTTTCAACTTCCAAAATTGCATTCTATATTTTCCACTGACACATTTTGAGAATTTAGTCCATTTGAAGCAGCATTTTTCAAAACAATACCTTAATTTTTTTTCTTTCTATGAATACAAAAACAGGTAGGGATGCATATTGTAACTCACATTTTACTTTGCTTGTGATATTGAATCAATTTTGGTACTTCAATACCTTAAATGATAATTTTTTCTATGGATACAAATGAAATATAGGGATGCGTAACATCGTAACTCACTTTTATTTTGATGTGATATTGAATCAATTCTGGTACTTCTTTCCATCAATCAATCATATTTGAGAGTAATTCTCATTTGATAGGGCCCGACGCCACTTTCATTTCTCTTCATTTATTTCTGCCTGAGATGAAAACAGAAATACTGTATATGTAGCCTATATTTGGTCTTGTCTGTTTATTTTGAATTCTTCAAATAAATCTTGTCAAGATTGGGATTATATGTACAAGCATGTTGTTGCTTTTTTAGCTTTTGGCCAAATAAATACCAGTAGTCGGTATCAAAGCACTGTTCGTTTAATTTGCTTTTAAAAAAAAAACACCTAGTAATATGAAGTACATTTCAGAGAGCAGAATATCTATAGGAGTGACTTTGTCTTATGTTCTATCGTAAGAAATTCAGATTGTATTATATACAGATCACATCCTTTATTATCAAATCATTTACCTTATTGCAGCAATCTTTCCACATTTTGTGGTTTGGCTCAATAACTTTTGGTTCAGAGCTTTACAAAATATGCCAGATGCATGAGTTGAAAAGGGCAACAATTTCTGCGTACACTGCATCCTTTTTTGTTTCATGACTAGCTTGCGATTGATGTCATGAAATTTTGAAAAGGAAATTAAGTTTTAAGATCCATAAATCGGCAACACCTTGAGAAAGTGAAAAACATTGTTTTTCGATCAAAGTTGGCAATTTTCAACTTTTCAAAACATTCCCATCATGTTTATTGTTTTCAGAGACATTAAATTTTGTTTTAACAATGTATCAATAAAAGGAAAAACATTACTGTTGCCAATTTGAAGGCAATATGTGATCAATTCATTCCTAAAAATAAATCCTGTCCTGAAAGGGTTAAGAGACCAGAAAGTTGTTGCAAGGATAGGGGTCAATGTCCTTCTGGCTCACAGCAGAGGAAATACGTCTATATTCTTCAAGTTTAGTGAAAGAAGCCAATTTGCTCAATTTAGACCTAATGTCAATAATACTTCCAACCCTTTATTATACCTTCCAGACTTTATTATCCCTTTACATGTAATAACTCACATCAGACAGGAAGAGGACTTTGTATTGTACATCGGCCCTTCCCAGAATGGCTCCTACATGTACATGTATATTTAGCTTCTAAGAGTGCGTTTATGCTCAATTTTGAAGGCAGAATGAGCGATTTGAAACACTCATCGTAAACGCTCATCGTAATTGCAGTTCCACTGTGTAATGTTTATGCTCACTTCTCTGGCTCCTCCAGGCATGATTCTGGCTCTACACTCTGCAGCTGGGTTCGCTTCCCCAGAAACCGTCTTTTTGCAGAATCGCCGATCCAAAATGCACCTTTTTGTGAGTTTACGATCAGCGATTACGGTTGCCGTGTTTCAATGATTCTACAAAAATGAGAAAGGACGCAACCATGTTTTGAACTAAATGCGTAACAAATGCCTCATTCTAGCCAGAAAAAGTTTAGCATAAACGTACCCTTAGACTGCACAGTCATGTTGATGGAGCCGCTTGTCTGTGTGAGCACTCAGCAGAAACGTGCTGCTTACATGTACTTCGGCCCATTCTTGGGATGTTTCAGTATGTGAATCACAGGTTGAAGGTTCCCGCCGAAGTGAGATCGGTTTCTGGTCTAGATAAGAGCAAGCATTCTGAAAGAGGGATGAAGAGAGGAGGTTTGTGGATTGGGGTGGATGGGGGGGGGGGGAGGGGTGTCGACATGAGGACAGAGTGGGATACAGAGAGATATGGGAGGAGGAAGAGATACCCCGATAGATACAGCTAGAAAAAAAGAAACACGATATATGTGGATGAGAGGAAAATATTGAAGTTTAAGACTATCTAATCTGCATAAATCATCTGTTTGGACTCATTTACAGTACATGTACATTATACATGTGTACCTTAACACAGAGTTAAGCCCTTCTGGCTCTGAAATTGACAACATTTTTTCAAAGAGTGTAGTGGTCCTACTGTAGCATCTCAAATGTAGGTTTTGTCTAGCAAGTAGCATCATATAGTTATGTATCTGTTTGGAGCCAGAAGGGTGTTAACTTGTAAACTTTAACATAGAGTTAACACCCTTTTGCCTCTAAATATACAAATTGTTCTCTATTTCCTGATATGATATTGACTATTCAAAGATAGAAGGTTTTTCACTTTTAAACTCAGGGTTAAGACCTTTCTGACTCCAAATAGATGATATATTGATTATTCACAGCTAGAATATACAAATTGTTCTCTATTCCTGAAATCATATTGATTATTCAAAGCCAAAACGTTATTAATTGTAAACTTAGAGTTGAGGTCCTTCTGACCCTAAACAAATATTGAGTACCAAGGTGTTCATTTTATTTGCACCCCCTCACCCTTCCCATAGCCTCCTCTTTCCCATAGCCTCCTCTATACAAGATGCCTTCCTAGATGCCTGCCCGAACCTCTAATCCCTTCCATGGATGCAGGTTAGATCATGTCTCTGTCACGTAAGGTATCACATGATGGGCAAAGCCGATGTGCATGAATGGGTCGTGAGGGCGGAGAATCGATGTGGAATTCCTGGAAATCCAATGATAATGGATCGTACATGAAAAAACAGTTCATGTTCATGTATGACTCATTACATACATTGTTCATGTAGACTAACTTTCGCGACCATCATTCTACAATTTGTTGTTTGGCTCAATAAATATTGATTCAAAGCCTTTGTATGAGAAGAAAGGGCAAACATTTCTGCACACATTGTACCTATTTTTATTTTTAAATTAAATAAAGCGAAATGCTTAAATTGGCAACATGTTAAGAAATTCAAAAATTCGAAATCATTTTTATGCCTCCGCCACCGAAGGTGGTGCCGGAGGCATCATGTTTTCGGGTTGTCCGTCCGTACGTCCGTACGTCCGTCCGTACGTCCGTACGTCCGTCCGTACGTCCGTCCGTCCGTACGTCCGTCCGTCCGTCCCGTTTGACCGTTATCACAATATCTCAAGAACCATTTAAGATTTAAACTTAAGACTCGGGAATAGTATTTATCACCATAGGAAGACGATCTGATTAGATTTTGGAGTACGTAGGTCAAAGGTCACAGGTCACAGAGGTCAACTTATGAAATTCCTTGTATTGAGTTTGTTAGCGCGATATCTCAAGAACCATTTGAGATTTAAACTTCAAACTTAAGGATAGTATGTATCACCATAGGAAGACGATCTGATTAGATTTTGGAGCACGTATGTCAAAGGTCAAGGGTCACAGAGGTCAACTTATGAAATTCCATACATTGAGATTGTTATCATGATATCTCAAGAACCACTGGAGATTTAAACTTCAAACGATCACTATAGGAAAACAATCTGATTACATTTTGGGTCACGAGGTCAAAGGTCAAAGGTCACAGGGCTCATTATGTATGCAAAAACAGCTTGTGATCGCGTTATCTGAACAACCGATTGATGGATTCCTGCCAAACTTTGGTCATGTAAGTATCTTGCAGAGCTGATGAACTGATTAGATTTTGGGTCACGAGGTCAAAGGTCAAAGGTCACAGGGCTCATTATGTATGCAAAAACAGCTTGTGATCGCGTTATCTGAAGAACCGATTGATGGATTCCTGCCAAACTTTGGTCATGTATGTATCTTGCAAAGCCAATGAACTGATTAGATTTTGGGGTCACGAGGTCAAAGGTCACAGCGCACATTGTGTATGCAAAAACAGCTCGTGATCGCCTTATCTCAAGAACCGATGAATGGATTCCTGCCAAACTTAGGTCATGTATGTTACTTGCAGAGCTGATGAACTGATTAGATTTTGGGGTCATGAGGTAAAGGTCAAGGTCATGCGGCTCATTATGTATGCAAAAATAGCTTGTGATCGTATTATCATTAGAACAGATTGATGGATTCCTGCCAAACTTAGATCATTTATGTATCTTGCAGAGCCAATGAATGGTTCATAAGATCAAAGGTCATGGGCTCATTATGTATGCAAAAATAGCTTGTGGACGCATTCTCATTAGAACTGACAGATGGATTACTATTTAACTCAGGAAATCTTGCAGAGCCAATGAACTGAGTAGATTTTAGGGTCATGAGGTCAAAGATCAAAGGGTCATATATGTATATGAGAAATTGCTTGTAATCACGATATTCTGAGAACATGTTAATGGATTACAATTGAACTTGAATTTGAAAAATTTCTTCCGTTTCGGTTTGTAAAATTGCTCTATGACGGAGGCATCATTTTCGACTGCGCGCAGTCGAATTCCATCTAGTTTTTCAATCAAAATTGTAAATTTTTATCGACTTGTTGACATCATTCTCACCCATGTATCTTGTTCTCCAAGACATTGCGTTTTACAACAGTTTAGCAATAAAATGCAAATATTATTGTTGCCAATTTGAAGAATGATATGTGATAAATTTAACCCTGAAAATCAATCCCGGCCTGAAAGCTTTTTAAAATGCATGGCTCTAGTCTCAGCAGCCATTTTATAGTTTCTGTTGTAATTACATTGCTTTTGATTTCAGGAGGAAGAACATTTATATATTATCAATGAGTCTTTTCATGATTCGTTAGTCATTATATGCATGATTTGATTACTGTTTGCTTTTATAACATACTGACAATCTGAAATGTTTTTAATGTCGGTTAATTATTGACTCCAATTGTGTAGTGCACCTTCGCATTGTTGTTTTATTAAGGAAGTCGTCTCTCTTTCTTATGAACATTACAATTTAAAGTGAAAACACCATTATAATTTTTTCTTCCTTTTTTTACTATTTTTGGAGTGTTACATGGTTGTTGGCCTTTTATTCTTGTGAGTAATCTTGTATTAAGGTTTGTGAAGAAGAAATAATTTTATAAACTCAGTACAGCTTTGTGAGCATGAAACAAGTTTCCCTTTCCCTCTCAAATGTTTTCCTCTTCTCTCTCTCTCTCTCTCTCTCTCTCTCTTCCTCTTCTCTCTCTCTCTCTCTCTCTCTTCTCTTCTTCTCTCTCTCCCTATCTCTCTCTCTTTCTCACTGCATCCATCAAACTTTCATTCTTTTTCCTATTATTCTTCCTCTGTAGTTTTTGTTTTAACCTGAGATTACAATTAATCCAACTAATGAGGTACCTCCTAAACTTTCATTCAAATTCGAAATGACCGGGTCAGTGCTCTCATGGACGAAAACGTATTGTGAATTTCACTGCTCTAAAACAGTAGCTAATAGCTAGCGCAGACGGTGTGACAGATGAAATTAGATTTATCCCGGGTTTGGTGTTTCAATCTAAACAAGGATTTGCAGCTCAGTCTTCTTGTAAAGGTTAAGATAGTAACACTCAACTGCTTCAGTTTAGATAGGGAGTGTGGATATACACCAGAAGGCATCATTGGCTTCATGCTGTATCTTCTGCTTAACGCCAGAAGGGTGTTGTTTCATTGGGTTTAAAGGGAGTGGGTTGTCAGTATCCATGTGTAGAAGGCCAGAATTCGCAGACACCAGACTTGGTTGAAATACCATTAATGGGTGTACAAGTCTGCATACAGCAAACCCGTAGGCCAATCACGAAACATCCCCTTGTCTCTCACAGATTCTTAGGGTGATGCAAATTTCAGATAAGGACTTTGCCATATGGGGAAAGGCAGAGCATTACATAAGGCCTGTCTGTCATAAAATTGAAAGCTAATCTAG
Source organism: Strongylocentrotus purpuratus (assembly GCF_000002235.5). Classification (NCBI taxonomy): domain Eukaryota; kingdom Metazoa; phylum Echinodermata; class Echinoidea; order Camarodonta; family Strongylocentrotidae; genus Strongylocentrotus; species Strongylocentrotus purpuratus. The sequence goes on from NW_022145610.1 coordinate 10,396,066, forward strand.
GTGTTTGACAACACCTGCTATTGGGTAAACACCCAAATAGTGTCATGTTCCCCATGAGAGCCCACTTCTATGTGTCTTTAACACAGGGTTAACACCTTTCTGGCTTTCAACATTCAGTATATCGAATAGTGTTAAAGAGAAGGGGTGTTCTGCTCTGACTGCTTGGACTTGAAGGAGTGTTAGTTTCTTTGTAAATGCAAACAGGGACTTTTCCAATTTTCCTGAATGCAGGGAATCAAATAGGCTGTATATCAAGGCTTCTTAACTAATTCATGGGGGAAATGATCTGCGTTTCTGAGTGAACTGATTTTTCCTCATCAAATTGGCAACCTTTACATCTCATTTTACTTGTTCATCCATTGTTTTTTGTTTTGTTTTCATGGGAGATCTTTGAAAAATTGCTAAATTTTGTAAAGATGAGACTTCCTCTCACTGGGTTACCTATTTGTATACTTTTCTTCAGAAGTTTTTGGGGTTGTATGTTTTATTTTGTTATGTTTCTTGGAACTGTTAAAGAGATTGAGAAGTAAACTGTCTTTGATTTGTTCTTGTATCCGTCATCCACCGTGTTCATGTAAATCTGATCTTCTGATATTGTTTCCTTGACTGAAAATTTTGCAAGAAGAGTCTGAAACTGCAGACTGTTTCCAAGTGTCATCCACTGGGAAGAAGTGTAAGCCAAACAGTACTTTTATCCCGTCTTCAATTTTCTGAGTGGCGCTAATACACAGTGTACATTTACCTCGTCCTATCTCTCGCATCTGCGTAGAGTCTTCAGAACTCCTAATCCAAGTTTAATCTGCAGCTCAAACATTCAAGTGCAGGCATTGTCCATCTAGAGGAGGGCTGTTCATGTTTGGTTAAAACTTCCACATGTCCAAGGAATAGAAAATCGAAAAAAAATTTGTATGGTTTCACATCTATAACCATAGTACGTTTATGAGAAAAATTGATCTATTTTAGTGAGGCTCTATTGGATATTATAGAAAATGAGGTTTCCTTGCTGCTCATTTTCATATTACGTGTCCAATTTGTAGCAGAGCATTTTCTGTATTATCCAGGGCTTCTTTGTAAGCTTTCTTATAAGGCTAAATCTCTGTCTAATTGATGAAACATTATTTACAATGTTATTTGAATCTAGATGTCTCCATGAACCATATACATGTAAGCAATGGTTAAACCCGCTCATATTCAGAAATTTCACTGTTCCATAAAATATACACACCCACCATCTACAGCATACTAAGAGGCCTGCGACTTTGTTTCCCAATCTTGCCACCGGGGAAAAAAACATTGAATATGCGCATCCACATTCTTAATTTCAAAGTTATCCAGCTACAGATTAAGTAGGATACAAAGCTCCCTAGAAAAAAGATTCTGAAAGATTTGTGCATCTTAAAGCCTTGTTCTAACATCAAGTTTAGAAATGCCTCTAAAAAATAAACCTGAGAAATATTGCAGTAAAATTAAATGAAGTAAGCCGAATGCACCTCGGTTTTCTGTATCTCATAATACACAGTTGAATGAGTACACTAATGGGCCCTTGTTGTGTACAGCTAGATTTTTTAACCTTCTTTTTCTTTAATTTGCGTTTGAAAATGCTTTTATTTTTGCTGCGGCGGTTGTTTTGACCCGGTTTACAGCATCGAGTATGAACAAGGTTCTATGTTTTCTTGATTGGCCCTACACCACACATGCCAAGCAGTAATCCGATACTGTTGCAATCAAACGTGGCTTGTTTTCGATCAGAAGCTGCTGGGAGGCAAAAAGATAGCCATGAGCAATAGATACGCAGATAATGAAGATTGAAAACACAGCTAAACTGTACCTGTTTTTTTAACAATCATTTACATGCCTGGGTTCATTTCCCATGGTGCTGCCAGCCATGTTGAAAAGATAATATTTTCATGTGGCGTGTAAAGTAGTTGGATGTATCAGATAGTGCCTGCTGAAAGTCGTAAAGGCATTAACTCTGCAAGGTCATATACCTAGAAGTGTCGTAGTCCAGTGGTTTAAGCAATTGACTTGAAATTCAAAGGGAACATCATTATTCTCTATATGAATACAGTGAAAGCATCAAAGACAGTTATTCTGATTGACTTTGGAACGGCATGTAGAGAAAAGGTAGATTTTTGCAGCTGCCTTGATAATTGGATGGATTTTTTTTCTTCAAAATTCTGAATTTCTCCCTGTGCATCACCAGCCTTGGATAAAGGGAGGTATCATAACAAGGGGATAGAAATTCTAGAATGCATTGTAAAGAGAGAAAAAATTAGGTGGAGGGGGAGTATGAAAGGTGAATAGCCTTAGCAGTAATCCATGGTAGAGCTAGCTATAGTGAAGAAAAGGTGTTGTTGTTTTTTACAAGGGAGAGAGAGAAAAATAGAGATTTGGTAAATAGCTTAAGCAGTGATCTACTGAAGATCTAAATATAAAGGTAACAAATCTTAGTTATTATAGGGAGAGGATGGGAGGGAGAGAAAGAGATAGAAAGCAGAGAGGGAAAACAGAGAGATATTTGGTAAATACCTTAAACAGTGATCTACTGAAGATCTGAATACAGGTAACAAATCTTAGTTATTATAGGGAGAGGATGGGAGGGAGAGAGAGAGATAGAATGAAGAGAGGGAAAACAGAGATATTTGGTAAATACCTTAAACAGTGATCTACTGAAGATCTGAATACAGGTAACAAATCTTAGTTATTATAGGGAGAGGATGGGAGGGAGAGAGAGAGAGATAGAATGAAGAGAGGGAAAACAGAGAGATATTTGGTAAATACCTTAAACAGTGATCTACTGAAGATCTGAATACGGGTAACAAATCTTAGTTATTATAGGGAGAGGATGGGAGGGAGAGAGAGAGATAGAATGAAGAGAGGGAAAACAGAGAGATATTTGGTAAATACCTTAAACAGTGATCTACTGAAGATCTGAATACAGGTAAAAAAATCTTAGTTATTATAGGGAGAGGGAGAGTGTGAGAGAGAGGAAGAGAGAGAGATAGAGATGGAGAGGAATAACATATAAAAATTTGGTAAACAGCTTAAGCAGTGATCTACTGAAGATCTGAACATGGGTAACAAATCCTAGTTATAGGGAAATGGAGAGAATGAGAGGGGGGAGGAAGAGAATGATTGGAGAAGGGGGTGGAGGAAGAGAATGATTGGAGAGGGGGGAGATGAATGAGAGAGATGTTGAGAGGGAGAGGGTGGAGAAAAGCTTTTCAGTTTATCTACTGAAGATATGAACATAGGAGATGGTAAGTAGTTATATGGGAAAGAGGAAGACAGAGAGAGAGAGAGAGAGAGAGAGAGAGAGAGGGGGGGGATGAAGAGACAGAGAGGGGAGGGGAAGAGTGAGAGGGGGGCAGAGCGAAGAGAGATAAGGGAGGACGGGATGGAGGCAAATAGATTTGGTACAAATCTACTCAAGATGTGAATATATGTACATGCAATATACTTTGTATCTAATATGAAAAGCCCCTTTATATATTAACTATTCATCTTATAAGTAGTGGTATGATTATGATTATTATTATTATGAGAGATAGATGGGGAGATTGAAGACGATCAGGGGGGGGGGGCAGGTAGCTCCTCTGGAAATCTACCTTAGATCTGAATGCAGAAAGAAGAATATATAAGATTAGGGGAGAAATACACATTTATATGTATATGAAGAGGAATAGTTTATAGTGTCTTTTTCAAGCCTGAAGGGCGTTAACTCTGTGTAAAATAATGTGACTTACACCCTTCTGGCTCCCAACAGACATTCCTGTTAACAGCCAGAAGGGTGTTAAGTCATATGATAATACACAGAGTTAATTCCCTTCTGGCTCCAAACAGATGATATAAACATGTAAGAATTCCAAACAGGCAGGAAAAAGAACAAAGAAGTATTATTGATTTTTAAAAAGTACATTTTGTCTGTTAAGTGCCAGAAGGGCATTAATTCTGTCTTAAAGTATAACACGCTAATGTTCTCTGGCTTCAAGCAGACAATTTATAGAAAAACAAAGGAGGACACCAAGAGGAAACCATTGAGTTCCTGTTGTTGTTGTTCAGGATAGTGGAGAAAATTAGAAAGATATTTGTAAACAAAAACAGATTGTCAGTCAGCCCACTTGAAGAGAAAGCACAGGGGAAGAATGTGGGAGGAAAAATGGGCCAGGGAATGGAAGCTGACGTGCGCCGTCTGGATTATCCATGGAAGCCCCTTAGATGGTTGGAATGGTTCAATCTGAGATTGTTGGGAAGATGAGAGGCACATGTGTCAGGTCAACAAACAAATACCTTGATCGTCTTAAGTCTTAACAAGGATGAAAGATGAACACTGCCTGGCCTCTCTTGTATAGTCATGTTAAAGGGCCATTTATCAGTTTTTGGGGGTCAAATTTCATGATTCTAGGCTAACATTTTGTGTGAAAATGATAAAAGGTACTAACTTGCTCCATTTTTTCTTTTCTTCTGTGGTATTGGTGTGATATTTTTTTCTCTTACTTGTATTCTGCTCACATCTTTTGAATTGTGATGGGCTACAACATGCTTTATATAGGGAACACTTCAAATTTGTCTTTCTTTATTAAAGGAGGTCTTACACCACACTATACAGTAAGTAATATAACAGGCACCATCGCACCAGTGTTTCCTACCATATGTCCAGCATGACTCTACGTCATTTCTGTTAGATTCAGGCATAAACAAAGTTATGTTATTCATATTTTTTTTTTTTTTAACAAACTTTTTTAGCATCTCTCTAGAATATATATACATGTAGAGGTGTCGTAGTTGAGTGATTTAAGCACTTGAAATGGAAAGGTTATGAGTTTGATCCCTGACATGGCACTAATGTCCTTTGGCAAGGTATTAATCTTCATTTGCCACTCAATTCCTAGGAGAGAAATGGGGACCTGGTAGGATGACAAAATCATTTTTGTTAGTAATTGTCATATGCCCTCATGGCGACCATATGGTATGAATACTCCCCAGGGAGTGGAGATGGTGCACATTATGCATGAATGAATCCAATGAAAGGGGTAATAATATCTGTTAAGCACTTAGAGAATATTGTTGTGATATTCTTTTCTTCTTCCTTACTATTCCGTTCACATTTTCCCCAAACCCTTAAGGCTTCTTGAAATCAGTTGAGTGGTTGTTATCTGAATGAGAGGGGAGATATCTACCCCATCTTCAGGGAGACTTCCATTTACACGCAATCAATAAGAGAGGCGAGAAGGGATACATTTCAATAACACTCTTCTCAGTCTCACACGCAAGCACTGGTCAACCAATGATAGCATTTTTATTTTGTTGACATCAGCAATTGGCGTGCTGGCTGGAAGATGTTAGGCATGCTAAGCGTGCTGTTTCCTCCTTTTTAAAGACACTTGTGAATATCTGTTTGGTTGAATGCTCAAGGCTTATACACTTCCAGGATTTAATCTAGGAGTAACGTGACTAACGTCATCACGCTTGGAAACAAAATATTAGATACATGTACGTAGTCTAGGAATAAATGCTGATGTTCTTTAAATGTTTTTTTTTTGTAACGATGACATGGGCCCTGTACCATAAAACTTGTTATCAATAACAAGTTAGGATAAATTTGATGAGCCACTGAAATCTGTTGCATTTGATTGGCTGCGAGCAGATTTGTATAGATCTTTGGCAGTTGTTTTATTGATAACAAGTTTAATGAAACAGGGTTCAGGAATAACTGTTGGGTTGAAATGTGACAAAGCAAGAAATCTAAATGATGAATGTGGTGAAGACGAACTTTTTGTTGTGAAATGAAATGAAATTGAATTTATTTACAAGGTTTGTGTACAGCGTATGTGCGTCATCAGTAAAGTTGCCCAACAAGTCATTGAAATACAAGTTGTATTCCTTTACAAAATCACTTGTTTCAATGTTTTCTGCAAGATATAAAAAATACATGAATTATACTCAGATAAAACTGTTACTTTTATACATGTACATACTCATGGTTTCAACTGCTAAAAATGATTACAATTTACATTTACGCAAAAATGTGAATGTTGCCAGTGAGAAAAGACAAGTTTTTCATACAACCCTGCCTGAAAATTACTGTCTGTGATGTGTCAGATTAACCAAAGAGATTATTTTTTACACCCGCAAGCAAATATTATGAGCACATTACAAGCAAGTATAAGATACAGTTAACCGTGCATATAAAGTCAAAGTCAAAGTCGCACAAATACTCTTGTCTCTAAACCAAATCAAGTTTATTTTTACTAAACTATGCAAAATGTGTGTTATTAACACTTTCTAGGTCAATTTTCTTTTCATAAGTTGAACTATTTTTGCAGTCCCTACAGATTCATAATATGCAGTGCTAACTGTATACCGGTATGTGACAATACAATGTTCATGTATATGTAGGATGGCTGATAACATAAATCAAACATAAATACAACATCCGCTCATTAGTGTTTGCTGTGGCCATGACTTATCAATGATTTATTGCCCCTGACAAATTGTCTGACCTTCTCCGAACCCCTCCCCCCTTAATAGACCAGCTCCTCCCCCACATACAACATTCCAATCAGTGCTTATATACAGCCAGGCCTGCTTTAATACAACTTCCAGTATATTAACAATTACACGACCCTCCCCTGCTGCTAGTCAATTTCCTACAGCCCCACATGATACGCAACGGTGTCGTGTGCGAGGTGATTTCATAAACGAGAGTTGACACTGATATAGCCGTGCTGGGCTGCCAAGTCACTGTACTTTCACGATAAGATTGCGGCCCTCAAGTTTCTTGTATCGGTTACGATTGGTATCGGATAGCGAGAATGTTAGAACGGGAAGGGTATAATGTGTCCCTACCATGAATCTAAACATTGCAAGCATAACATTGTGGATGCTGTAGGTGTTATTGTGAAAGTGTTAACTATATAAAAGAGTATTTTCAAATGAAATATAAACAATTTTGTTGCATATTTTTATTTCAAGACAGTCGTAGTACAAAATTGATCATTTTGAATGGTAAAAACAACAACTACAAAACACAGTTATGATATCCAAACCTGTTATGTCTAATTGAAGACCCATTTTCATTTTAGCTTAAAAGACATCCATTCTTTGAGTTTATATTGACTTTTAAAAAGTACATCAGGGGCACTGCACTGTTTAAAGTGTGATATTACATAACAATAAGAAAAGGACAGTACCATTTTTATTAGCCTAACTTTTATTTTGTTATGAGTTATTGTACAACATCCTTGTATTGTTCCACATGTAGTTTTATGATATTGTATGTTTGGAGCCAGAATTGCATAAACTCAATATCATTTTACACATGACACAATGACCTTGGGGCTACAAACAGATGTGTATTAGTTATGGTAATTGGGGCGTGAGATCATTTTAGCCCAGGTACCAACTTAAAAATCCAATATGGTTTATGGACCACCTTCTTGTGTGAGAATTGAGCTAAATAACAATGGATTTTATGTGTCAATCTTAGAATTAAATTTTACTTCCTTATCGATGTTTGTGTGCAAGAAAAATGCAATGCATGTCAGGTTTGGAACTTGTGCTTTTTGTTTTGATTTGAGGCACACGATCTTATGATATGCTTTACTCCAGGTAGTTCAAAAGTCTTTAAACGGATTGTGAAATTGAAACAAGATTTATTTTTCTTGTGATACGGGTCATGTGATATAGCATTTAGAAACAGGAAATATGAGTGGATTTGATCAGAACTTTGATCAGATTTTCTTTTTATTGCTGACCCATTAATCTACAAAGAACCACATACAGTGTAAGTACTTTTGCTTGTGCATTATATTTCTGTGTGTTTCTCTTTTAATTGTATTGTTTTCATTTGCCTGTAATCTGTCCACTTTAAATGCTAACAATTATAATCTCAAATGTTAAAACAAAAAAATATTTCTGTAAATTTTTGGGGGCTACATGGATATGGAAAGCAAAGATAATAACCAAAGCATACACCATTTTCATTTATTTTTTAGTTATCAAATTTGTAGATTTTTAAAATATTTTTTATACACAGACATGAAATAAGAAAAAGTATATAGGCATAACACTCTTTTATCATCATACATAGTTATAATTTACTTGAAATTTATATGATTATATTTATGCTTTTTAAGGTATTTCAAGGCAGGAAAAAAAAATAATATTTATTTTTCAGGGCTACTTTTCAAGCTTGACTGCATAAAAATAACACTCTAAAATTTGTTTTGCATTGAACTCTATGCAAATTTACGGGGGCTCTTTTCTGATTTTCGGGGGCTCTTTTGGGCATTTCGGGGGGCAAATTCGCCCTGAGTCCCCGTGTATTGTTTTCACTGTTTCAAGGTGAATTTAAACACAAAGAATTTCTTATCACTTGAAACTATTCCATGGACATAAAGAAACTTGCATGTCTGTCAATTTTTTTTCTTTTGATATATTGTTGACACTATACCGAGACAGACCAAATTGATATTAACTTTTGATATTTCTACAAGTGTTGGGGCATGTACCTGTAAGTGTGTTGCCTATTCTACTAAAAAAGGACGATGACAAACGCCCACGCAGGAAGACCTTGAGTGCGAAGAAGCGTGTATACCCCATTTCAGTTGTGGGAGAATGCCATTATTTCACCCAGATAAGTTGGTGACACCCTAGCAACTGTACGTAATCGATATGTAATTGTCTTCCTCAGCACATGGGCAGTTAAAGAGAAGGTCGAGTTCTGGGAAGAGGTGAAAAATACTTTGTGAGCGTTATCATTGCATTTTGCAAGTGTGGGAGAACATCAGATAAAAGATGTTCCCTAAAAAGCATGGCTCTTTGAATGCCTTGATATTCTAGATATGGCATGTAACATACAAATTGGGACAGATTTTGCGCTGCGTGTTTGTGTAGTCCCATATACATCTTTCTGTGTACAGTGCTTGTAACTTAAAATACTAAGACTGGGCCAAATTCCTTATCATTTTGATGACTCCAGAACCTTGCAGTACACACCAATACTTATATGCTAGACAATCAGCCTCTTCTGATCGATTCCACACCATTTCTTTCACATTCAATTGCATTACGATTTACCAGAACACAACTTTATCTTTAACTTGACACTGAGTACAAGCCTTGAAGTATTGAGTGTATGGCGTGCATCTACTTATAAAAAGGGATATTTCTGAGATGCCATGTTTCAAATTAAACATAAAAGCAGGAGTACTAATAACCAAAGACTTTAGGAAGTGCGTAGAGCTGTCATATCATTAACAAGGACAGATGTTTGTTTGTAGTAGCAGTAATCGTGGTTGTACAGTATCAGAAACATTGATGATTTTGCAATTGAGTGGGTCTACAAGAGTGAGAGAGAGAGAGAGAGAGAGAGAGAGAGGGAGAGAGAGAGAGAGAGGGAGGGGGGAGAGAGAGAGGGAGGGAGAGAGAGAGAGAGGGAGAGAGAGAGGGAGGGAGAGAGAGAGGGAGGGAGAGGGAGAGAGAGAGGGAGAGAGAGAGGGAGAGAGAGAGAGAGGGAGGGAGAGAGAGAGAGGGGGAGAGAGGGAGAGAGGGAGAGAGAGAGAGAGGGAGGGAGAGAGAGAGGGAGGGAGAGGGAGAGAGAGAGGGAGAGAGAGAGGGAGGGAGAGAGAGAGGGGGAGAGAGGGAGAGAGGGAGAGAGAGAGAGAGAGGGAGAGAGAGAGAGAGAGAGAGGTAAGTGGGAGAGGGAGTGGGATGTTATCAATTGTGAAACACTAAAACCTTGCCCTTTTTTCTTATTTCTGCATGTGTTTACAAAAAAACATTTTGTTCAAATGATTATTTATTAAAATTTTAAGTTTATAAGTGAAAGTGACATTTTCTAGGGGTGATCCTCATACATTTTAAAGGAGTTTTCCAGAGCTCATCTGTTTAATCCAGTCAAAGCTAAATTGACCTGTGCAATAAACTGCTCTATTTCACACCTACCGAGCTAGCTGACTTGCCCCTTAAAGAATTAAAACGTCTCAAACGACTGAGCAGTCAATGCCAATTTGCCAGCGGACTGCGCTCAAGTTCAACTCGTAAAGGTTCAGTTACTTTCAGAATTGGATTTGGTCATGGAGAAGCCTGTGGACAATATCATTATTATTATTATTATTGGTAGTAGTAGTTGTGGTGGTACATGTAGTAGAAATAGTAGTAGTGGTGGTAATAGAAGTAGTAGTAGTGGTAGAAGTAGTAGTAGTAGTATTGGTGGTGGTAGTAGTAGTGGAAGTGGTAGTAGTAGTAGTGGTGGTGGTTGTAGAAGTGGTAGTAGTAGTAGTAGCAGCAGCAAATCTGATTGCATAGGATAGCCCCATCAGTGACATGCACTCTTCACCCAGGGAGCCCTGGTTAAAAGAAGGATATCAGATGCAATACTAACAAAAAAGAAACAAAGCCACAACATTTACAAATGCACTAAGTTGTTGGTCCTGATATATTGGAACTTGAAATTCATGGTCTATGCATTCACCAGAATGAAGAAATTTAGGACTGGGCTCTTGTTGAAGGAAGGAATTAGTATGTATGTCATTCCCATTGCCTGATTGCATATTGAATTTTTCTTGCTAAGGTGACTCCAAGCTAAGTGCATTTCATAATAGAAAATTGAGAAAATTAAAAATGTATGTGCATTGAGTGATATTCAGGGGCACTGCAGCTTTCAAGTTTCATGAAAAATTGAATACACAAACTACCGTATTTGAGAAGAGCACTAAAACAGAGACTCATCAAAAATATTTCCCCCTTATAGCCAGTATATGACATAATTCATTTACCAAAGCTCTTTTCTTTTCATATCACTCATTGTAATAGTGAAAGTCCCCTTGGTGTGATGTGTACAATTTTATGCAAGTCATTTATTTTTAACCAGAATCCTTTTTCCAGGGCTAAGGCTCTTTCTCTGCTCTGGTGTGTTTTGGCAAAGATAGTAGTTGTAGTGACTGCCATTTTCAAACATCCATGAATTCTCATTATTTATCAAAGTTTTTTCAAAGTTATACCGAACCAACCCATGCCCTGTTTCATAAAACTTTTGATCTGTTACAAGTGTCACATTTCTGCCAATCAAAGTCAACGATTTCAGTAGCTTATATTATAACTTATACGATACTTGTGCATTAAGTAATGTGTACAAGTATGCTTGTAAGCTATATTTATTTGTGAATGTACTTTCTAATTCGATCCTTTTAGAATGAGAACTTGCCTGTAGGATTCTATACACATGTATTTCTAAAATAATGAAAACTATTTAATTTATCATAGATTGTTGTAAAATACTGCTGATTATTCCTCCCCCCCCCCCCCCAAGGTTTTAACTTACCTTAGTCTGGTTTTCTTGAGACAAATCAGTGATTAATTTGCAGAAAAATCACCATGTAGTTGACTTTGGGATTACTGGGGGATAAGAAGCTATCACTTTACCAATACAGGAAATGTTTGATGGAGTATCACTTACCGATCAATCGCAGGAAATAATTGATTTTCAGCCCTTCTCGCATGCCCATAGCATTGGTTTCAGTTACAAGGTAAAGATCCCCTATCGCCTTCCAGACTTTATGCATTAATAATACGGTAGCCCTTTTCACACAAGAGCAGACCTTGTATACAATAATCTTGTACTGTATACTAAAGGGCCGACATTGATGGTATTGTAAAAGTGGCATATACATGATGAGATATACATGTACAGTGGAACATCAGTATAAAGTGCTCTTGAGTTATCTGTTATAACAAGGTGATTTTGCTGGTCCTAGCTTATAAAAAAATATGAAAAAGTAATTTCCTTGGTCCCAATGACCTTGTTATAACGAGTTTCCATTGTACACTGTGTTTTACAAGCTACTGTGGTATCAAAATATTTGTTGGGGTCTGGGGAGAGAGAAAGAGACAAAAAAGAGATTATTTAAAATCCCTTTACAAATGTGCCTATTATTAGTAGTAATATTATTACACATATCTCATGTAGATAAATTTGAAAAAATACAGTCAAGGCTGATGTAGGAATAGTGCTTGATAACAGTTCTTGACATGTAAATCCAGTAAAAAACAATATTTTCACTGTTTGTCTATAAACAGAATGAGCTTCTCCCACAAGCCACTGAGGCAAATAAATACATTCAAAACCGAAGTGAGACTGATGCTCGTTACTAGTTCTTGAAATTGCAATTAGTACTGATATTATTCTATTATTTTGACTTTTCACTGTCTGTCTAACAGAATAACCTTATCTCACAAGCCACTGAAGCAAAGTAATACATTCAAGACTCAAGTGAGGCTAATGCTTGTTAATGTTCATATCAATATTCTTAAATGAATGATACACGCCATTAAAACTAATACAACAACAACACATTCTTGAAATATAAATGCAATAATTATTATATTATTAATTTGTTTGTCTTTTCACTTTCTCCCTAACAGAATGAGCTTATCTCACAAGCCACTGAGGCAACTCTCGGTGTCCAACGAAGACTTGCACAATGGGGCCACCAACGGCAAGGCCAGTGGCCCGAGGGATAAGGCAGGTGGCCCCAACAACACGAACTCCAAAGGAAGAGGGTCGAGCCAATCAGAGTCGCATACCGGTACATTCACGGGGACAAGCTCAAGTTCTAGTGTAAGTAGTAAAACTTTTTCTGAATCACAGATCTCGAAGTCATGAAAAGGCACTTAATATCAACAAACATGGTCTAGAACTTCAACAACTCCAAATGACAAAATAATCCCAGCTATGAATGTTTTTTTTAGCATTTGATAGCCCAAAACTTGCAAATTTTCAGCACTAAAAAATAAATATTAAAACAAATTTGCCTATACCGATCAAAGGTACAACGGTGTCGCTCCGATCTTCCGATTCGATCAGAGCCCCAACTTACAATGTTAGGCATAAGCATGTAGCTAAAGCCGAAGTAGGCTCACAGTTGGGGTCATACTCCAAAATCAGAGTTTGTTTTAACTGTTCACTGAGAGTGTATTTAAATTGCAATATCTCTTTGGTGAACTAATATTTGAAGCTCATATTTTGAAGTATAGCCCTTATGTCATTGCCTTACGTCAAGAGAAAAACATGTTTTTGTGATTACTGATTAGTACACTTTATTTCTTTGATTTAGGGTTGATAAAGCAAAATACTTGCATTTCTCTAAGTCTAAAAGCTGCAATGTTTACATGAAGTAATAAACAGATAAGGAAGGCAAATAATGTTGATGTACATGTCGATGTCATCTGGCTATGAGTATATGATATTCATGCAAGTCGGCTTTTATTAGACTTTTCTCAACCCCGGTGAAATCTTTACATATTCAAGTCACATTCTATAAGTTTTTTATGTAAAACATACAAGTTATCTCTTAGTATTTTCTCTTCAATGTAATGTTTGACGTTACTCTTTAGAATGTAATTGTATTTGACCTTTGGTATTTTAAGTAAAATATTTAAAAATTCAGCTTGGCCTTCTCCTTGGCTCTAGATGTGTATTTAGGAGGTGAGACATTTCTCTCGCAACGTGATGGACGGCTTTGCAACTGTCTCCGTTAGGGATTTATTACATGTTTAATAGTGTGCTCAGGATTAGAGCTTGGTCGTACGCATCATTGGCAGTTATTGCTTCTATCCATCACAGTTTACATCTGGGGGTTTGTGGGAGTTCAATATTTATTGGATGTGAGCTGGAGAGAGACCGGCAGCGAGGTGTGGGATGATGTATGATTACATCCTCTGGATTTGCTCTGCCTGCTATGACTCTACTACCCCCTCCCCCCAATTCTTCTATTTTACCTTCCCTCCCCCTCCCATGTTGTGCTTTATTCTGTAATGTTCTCTTCACTTCACTTCTCTTAAATTTATACGACCCCCTTCCATTCTCATCTCCACTTGTGATGATGTATTAAATACATCCTGTGAATTTGCTCGGTCTGCTGTGAGGAGCCAATCTGCCCCCTATCTATCTAGCTACCAGTATTAGACAGCCCTTCCCTTTCCATTTGCGATAAACTGATGTCCATGTGTCGTAACATCCATTCTGTGGACTTAGTCTGTCTACTATGACTCTACCACCTTCTACCACATTTTATACATCCATCATGAAGCCCCCCCCCCCCCTCCCTTCCCTCTTCTCAAAATTGAAATTTGTAGGGCAAGATGAGTTACATGGTAATCCTGCCAATACCTCCTTGGTGCTATCGGTGAGTGGTGCTTTCAGCAAGTGGTACTATCAGCGCGTAGTGCTATTGCCTAATATAGTGCAACTACAAACAGATTCAGATTGTGATTGTTATCGTTTATGACTTTGATGAGTCATCTACATCCACAACCCCCCCCCCCCAAAAAAAAAAAAAAAAAAAAAAAAATGAAATACACAAGACCCTAAATGTAACATTAGGTTCATGACTCACCAGTTTATGAACCGAATTTCCTTCCTCTCAATATAAGACTATTCTCAATCCAAATTCTGCATATGCTATTTGTCCATGTTAACAAAGTCTTTGTTTCCAAGTCATTACCACCCCCACCCCCCCCCCCTTCATCTCATATACTTTCTAGTTCAGTATCCTCATCCCTCTGCCATTACCACCACAGCTTTCTCTTTTGACAGACATAAATTATTGTCAAAAATATATCTTTCTGGAGGCAAGGATGATGGGCAAAAGTAACCCTTTGAGATGTGAGAAGGATGATCCCCTTGATTGGTCAAGTAGCCGAGAGCTGCATCCACACTGCAACCGAAAACCATAGATTTTTCTCACATTCCACAAACGTGACAAAAAATTGAAATAAAAAATCCACCTCTGGAGTGAGTGGAGTGTGGTTTTGTTAAATGCCTTCCGAAGTTTCACCAATTTTTAGCAGTGTAAATGCAAACTTTGATACGATACCAGTTTTTGCTCACGTGACTCTCCTCGCTTCCGTGCTAATGCATGTAGGGCACCGACGACTCGCGCGTGCGGTATGAGTAAACTTTAACAATTTTTAATGGTTTTTCCAGTAATGGTAGACCAAAAATCAATGATTTTTCGAATTTGTGTTTGGGATGTGTAAATGGGCTTGTGGTGTATACCCCCCTGTGATCCCCAGGGGCTCGTTTCCTATTATCTCACCAGGGATCGTCTTTCTTTTCCGATGACAAGCCAGAGAGCAAAAAAATGTGGGTCAAAACAAATAGGGAGCTCTCTCCCAGATCCCCGTGGTGCCATGAGCGCCGCTTGGGTTACAGTGTGTGAAAAAGGAGTAAAAAGAAACGATGGAAGACCCATTTTTTATATGAAAAGTCGTGATGGTGCATTTTGCTTACTCGAGGTCGATACTAGCACGTTTGATTCTGATGCGATGGCTTTTTGTTTACCTGTGCTACAGTTTTGCATGCCAAAAATACCCTGAAGGATTTGTTTAGGATGAATTTAACACAACAGATAACATTTTACAACAAATACATATGGGGGCAGGATGTAGGCACGAAAAAATACTGTTTTAGCTCTTCACCCCCCCCCCCCCCCCCCTCTTAGTCCATAAATTCTCCTCTACAATATAATAGTAAAATCAGAAGGGAAAAAACAAAATGACACAAGCTGTCAACATTGACCTTTTGGGTTCTCACACCAAGAAACTGTTAAATTTCAGTGTTGTATTATTAAATTACAATATATTTCAGGGCAACAAAACATTTGTGAGTCTACTCGTGGAATTAGCAAATGTTTCTTGTACACAAAAGTTTCTGGTTTGACAGTATGCAAGCATTTTATTTGAGATGCCACTCCACAACACGAACACGCACATGTGGGTTCTAATGCAGCGATTGTCAGGGAGATACAGTGAAAGGTATATTTTACGAGTTTGAGAAAAAAAAGATCCAGTATCAAAATCTACCACCAGCATATCTTAGGCCTCGTCATGAGCAATAGAATGAGGGTCGAAAGAGTTTAGGGTGAGGATAAGGTCGAGGATCTTTGTATATCATAACAATACACTTTCCACTGTATAGGCTACATGTGCATTGTTGTTGCTTTATTCTCTGTATTATTGAGATATGCATATCATTTACATGCAGGCTATGGTTCGAGTGCTATTCTGTACTTTGTTGTTTTGAAACATTTTTTTCCATCATCATGATAATATACACAAAGATAAAAGCTGGAATATCATAACAGATAACAATATCAATATTTAATATATAAATTGACATAATAACATTCAAACTATAGAGAAATTATGCAAGTTTAAACCATAGTGCAGAGGGAAAATGGTGCATTTGTCATTTAAGCCAATAAGGCTTGACTATTGAATGCACATTTAAAATGCTGACTCAGCAAATCAAAGCTAAATCAGATGAGATTGCTCGCACTGTCTCTAGACAGGTCGACTTCACGACGAAAGAAGATATTTGTTGAGTGCGGAGTCGATAGACGTACACGTACATCTAAATTGACCTGAGTCATTCATGAACATGTATGCTGACTGTCCAATTTAAGTGCTAATAGGGGTTTGTTTGCGCTTTCATCAAGTTCCATTTGCGACCTGATGCTTTGATTTTCAAAACAGCAACGTTTGGATTTCAAAACAGTGACACTTTGAGTTGAAAACAGAGTACAGGGTACATGACCAAGTGTTGGAATGTTCTGTTATTTTCTTCTTCCAATTAATTTGTTATCCACCTGTAGGCCCACAAGGTTGGTTATTTCAATATAATAGTTTGATTTTATGGGAACAATCTTAAAAATCCCAATTAGTTATATTGGGAGGAGAGACCCAGGTTTTTGCAGAAAATGAGATACTTGATACTCGTTGGTCATGCAATTTGGATCTTTTTTTCTTTAAATTTTTTTTTATTTGATACAGTTTAATTGTGAACTTAATTGGGTTCATTAATGTTTAACTGTGGACACAAAAATTTGGTTTCATTTTCAGACAATTTATACTCTCTTTTGATAGAGATGTGAGTCCCTACATCGTGTGGACCATCCGGTATGGTGAACCTTTTGAAATGAAAAAATATTATCTGTTCTGTACTTCCTTAATTTGCTTTTGCCAGATGGTTTTCATGGATATTTTCTTAATCCTGATTTGCAACTTAAAAACAAATAGATGGGTCCTGCATTCTTGAATTTGACAAATGTATTCCTTGAATAGACAGAGCATCATACCTGCATAGCAAGTTCACTTATTTCATAGACCTATTACTTGGGATGTACATGTATTTTGTTCATGTATTTCCTACATATACATAGGAAATGCATACAGTGGTAAACAGGGACTGGATCCAGACACATCGAGTATGTGGTCTGCCTCCCTCTACTGACTATAGTCTGTCCAATCTTGGTTCATATCTCATGCATGTAGATTTGAGCCGAGTTCTCTTTTGAGAAGACGTGCACAAGGAGGATATCACTGCATTGCATCCATTATGCAAAATTTATGTTATGAACAGTTTAATATGAAAAAGAGATAAGATAATGACTCTTGCTTTGCGTGCCCTCTATTTCATGAATGCACATATATTGCAGTATCTAATGAGGTTTTTGATAAAAAGCTTATGCAGTAAGATCTCTTATCAAAACTTTGACCAGATGAATTTCAGTTTGGTATAAAATCAAATCAGTTTCAGCTGAAAAATGAATACATATAGAAGTAATAGGCCCATGATAGTGGTGTATTAAATAATATTTTATCCATGAATCAAGTCCAGTTAAATATATATTTCATCGTAATCATTAATCAGTTAGTTATCTATTGTGGAGACAAAGTTCATGTATTTGTTGAAACAGATTGCCTAGCTCTCCAAGGACAATTTAGCATTTCAAGGTGGAAACAAAATTACCAAGCACTAATTCAAAGTCCATTCTGCACGAAAAAGATAGCATTCCCAAGAAAAGAGGAAAAAAATAATCAAAAGATTCCACAGGAAAGATTGTTGATCCGAATGTTTAACGATCCCAAATTAACCATTTCCTTATTTGCTTGTATTTGTTTTACGTCAGAGTCTCGCTGACTCAAATTCCAGCTAATTCCCTCCCTTTTATTTGCTGTGTCCTCTTGAAACCTTGATTACAAAAACAGTTTATATGGCCTCTACAATCACTGCCGAATACGTGAGGAACATCTCATAAACACCTCTCCGGTTGTTGGAGAGAGGATGTACGTCGTGTGCCATGCGGGATCGCAGCTTCGAACTTTAATCCGGATCCCCCTACGATTAATAGCAACGTTTCCTGGTTCGAGACACCTAATTAAGATACAGCGAGGGAACTTTAACGAGGGAATAAAATAGAGAAGACCTTCAGCGTCCTGTGAATCACTCCTACAATAATAAGTCACCTGACTTTTCTCCCAGAGAAAAGAGAAACATTTCACACTCAAATCTTCTTCTATCTATAGATTTGATTGCCCCCCTCCCCTGACTCCTACGGAGGCGACACACTGCAACCGCACTCGCTAATTAGTCCATTCATTGAGGGGAAGGTATCTGTTTGGCATTCATGTGCAGTAAATCGAGACTGATAAGAACGATTCCGAGAGCTAGCCTGGAAATTTTTTATCAGGGTGTGTAATAGCATATTAGGCTTCTGTCCTAAATGACGATACTACAGAGGAATCACAGAGTACTCTTGATTTCGGACGAGGAAAGAAACTGATGCAGCAGAAAGACCTTTTGTTGAAGTTTTGCATAAAGTTGGACAATTTGTGATACTTATACAAGCAGATAGTATGGTGTTCCGGTAACATATACAGACAGGAAGAGCACTGTGTCATATATGCCACAGTTTCACATGCTTGTGACTGTATATTCTGGTCGATGCACGTGTTTGTTTGAAAGACCTCATTTTCATACGAACTGCACCATTGTCATGGAAACCTGGAGAGCGGCCAACTGAATAGTTGCATCACGTGTTGGAGAATCGCTCCTGGCCTGGCTGCTGTACTCTTTTTTGCAACCAATTATTCTTTAATAATGAGGATTAAACCTGTATGGACATTTGATGTAGCTTCTGTTAGATGACCATTTCCTGGGATTTAGTGAGGAATAATTAGCCAACTTGTCCAGCTTGGATATAGCACTTACTGCCAATACTTGTTCAGGAAAGGCTGCACATGTTGCTTGGAAACTTTTTTTTGGAGTGCCGTCATGTTACTCGAGAGACAGGTGTATTGACTAATGTCGGACTTCTTAAATGAATGAGATATTTGAGAGCTTTTTGGACATTGCTTATTTATAGTACACAAGTTTTTGTAAATGTGGCTAACTCTTTTCATGATTGGTCTGCTGTGTTGCTCATGCAAGTACTGACGGGGGTCATCATCATTCCCAATTATGGTGTAATATAAACGTAGGTGTTTGCCAGTAGACTTTATATTTAGATATTTCATTTTGGCTGAGGGTCCAAATTGGCCTACATGGCTTTTCCGAGCTTTATTCATCTCTCCAGCACAGTAAATCATTCCCTCAGAATCATGTTTGGATGAAACACACATGTATGTATTACTATTGTCAGCACCTTGCATCTAGTGGACATCGGTACTTCTGTAGCATATTACATGAAACAGGAATAATATAAATATTTTAAAACCTTATTTCTTCAAATGTTACATGTAGCTGTGGTGAAAAACTCCACAAAATATTAGCACTTCTTCATCACATACCTATTGGGATTGTGTCTCGTTGTTTCTTATATGGTGCATTTGCATACTTGCGTGTTGTACATGTAGGTGTTAGCATAAAGTTGCTTCTTATTTAATACATGCACAAGGGATTTGACAAAGGCAACTCAAGGATTCCGGATATAGGAAGGTAAAGGATATTCCCAAAGCTTATTGAAAGTCATTACTCAGTCACTGGCATCTGGGTGTACAGGAGAGGTCACAAATTGGAGGATTTGGACTACATGAATGTGCAAGTCTGGACTGCTCATCGGAGGGAATAAATCTGAAATAGATGTGGACCAAAACTGATCTAAATCTGAAATAAATAGTTGGACCATGTAATAACTAAGATCTGGACTTTACATCTGCATGTGACTAAGGATCAAACCTGAACTGAACCTGGACCTAACGTGGACTATATCTGGACTTAATCTGGACTACATCTGCAGGAAATTGAGGATCAAACCTGAACTGAACCTGGACTTAACGTGGACTATATCTGGACTTAATCTAGACTACATCTGCGGGAGACTGAGGATCGAACCTGAACTGAACCTGGACTTAACGTGGACTATATCTGGCCTATATCTTGAATAAATCTGGACTAGATCTGGAGTACCGGTAGTTCTGGACTAGATCTGGAGTAGATCTGAACTAATCCGGATTAGACCCGAACCAAGTCTGGACTAGATGTTGGAGACTCTGTTTCAGAAATGGCTCACTTGTGGGAGCGAGGAGAAAAGGAATACCATGATGGGGCTCTGGTATGAGGTAAGATACACCTGCTTATAAGGGCCAACTGTGGAGAAAGGCCATACCTATTTTGTTTTCTTCTTTTGTATTTCATGTTTTATCGATCCTTTTCATTTCAAATTAAACATCACAAATAATTAACATAAATTTTGATGGATCTTGTACATAATAAAATGTAACTGACTCGAACTGTACACATGTCTATTAAACATACATAAAATACATAATAAAATGACTTGTTGTCAATTGCATTATCATGAGCTTGAATGGAGTCAAGCTCAACAGGGTCTTCTTTCCCTGCTGATTCTGCCAAGCCTACTCCCTTGGCTGTGGTTGGAGAGATTGTTCATACATGTATATTGATTGTTTTTACTCTCTCCTTCGTTGAACAAGGCATTCCCCATAGTCTTATAGATTTTCCTGTATATGTTTGGTTAAAATGGAATTAACGGTACATGTTTTGTTTTTAATCCTATCTAGTCAGTCACCAAAGAGACTCTGCCAACATCTTCCCTAATATTGGCCCAGGTATTACATTAAACAGCCGTAACCCTGCCCCAGGCTTATCAAACATAGCAACAAATGGCAGGACACAGCCTGCATTCTGTTTTTATAAATTCAGCAGTAAATTCATGGATAAAAGGAACAGTTGTAAACTGGTCTATTCCCCTACATGCAATTTCATGTCATGTTTTCGCAAAGTGAACATGAAGGTAAGGCAAGGACTTGTCTATCACACATTCACATGAATCATTCTGGGAGGGAGAGAACATCCCCACCGAACAGAGGGAGTGCAAGAGACTCGAGGGGAACACAAGAAGTCTGTCACCACCGTGACTTGTTACACCGAGGTCTGCGGCTCGGGAAGGAAGGGAGGCTTGGTCCCAATTTCCCCACAGCCTCCCCGATCCGATGTTCCTTCGGCATCGATGCTCCCTCAGTTCGGGCTAATCCTGTCACGTCTACGAAGACGCTACTGTTGGCGTGAGATTATAAAATGTGAAGGGATAAAGCCAGGTGAGGATGGAATTCTCTCGGCGTTGATGATCGTAAAAGTTGTCCACCCGAGAGCTGAAAAGGCGTTAGGTCATATCCTGCAACACGGAGCTGACGACCTTCTGACTCTCAGCAGACTGAGCAACGATCTTTTGTTGAGATGAGATTGAATCATAAGGGATTAGACAACATCTCAGTCAAGGACGTGAAATTCGCCTAGAAATAATTGCACAAGCAAGAATTAGATAGGGTTAGGCACTTTGGACTTGTGATTCAACGATACAACAATCATTGTAGGATACATTTATGACTTTGAATAGTGCAGTTTACGTGTAGGTGCATAGCTCATAATACCCTCAAATACAAAGAATGAATGAGAATACATAAATTAGAGTATTCCAATTTTTTTACAGATACACTGCAAAAGCAGTGCACAATACAGGGTGATTGATATTCAGAATCAAAATCATCAAATCGTCTGTTTCGAGGTAGAAAGCCATTAACTCCTATACTTTTACAAAGGCTGAATGCATTTCTATCTCTCAAGGATGAACTAACATGGAAATACCTCTTCTCATTGTCAACTAAATTAGATAAATAATGGGAGTTCAACAAGGGTATTCAATACTCCTTCACTCTGGTCACAGGAGTCGTTGTGATAGGATAATGGCCTGTGGCAAGATTTCAATCTACATTTGCCTCTCTCCACACAGGTGTTGTAAATGGGGATACCCGGTAGGAAGAAATTCCTAGAATGCATGAGCGCCTTATTAATGTAGCTCGGCTGAAGCAAGGGTAAAACTAGAATTTAAATCGTCACGAGGACGATTAAGGTGGTCTGTCTTCAAGTCTTATGATAGATTATAATATTTACTTTATTGAGAAAGGGAGAAGTTATATAGACATGTAAACAATGATGATCATCATGATGATGATGATGATGATCTTGATAGTAATGGTGATGACGATGATGATGATGATGATGATCATGATGATGTTGATGATTATCATCAACAGACCATGATGACATCAGACTGACAAAAATGAGAGAACATTTAGATAGTATATAGTCACAGCTACAACATACTCAAAAATCAACAAAAATCAAGCCGAAATAACGGCGATATTGCTCGCAAAAGACAAGATTTTGTAGAATCCAGATTTGAGAAAAAGTCATCTCCCATAAGGATTGCACGCAAAAAGTAATGGATCAAGTGATATTAGGGTAATAATAAAGTAAATATGGTTGTTTATTACATTATTTACGATTGTACGTGTTTTAATATTGAAAGGAGATGGTACAGTGAAAGGTCAAAAAGAAAAAAAAGTGAAGAAAACAAATTGTTGGAGACGCCCGGACTCGAACCAGGGACCTCGAGGTCGGAAGTCAAGTGCGTTACGGATATACCATAACATTTCCCAAAGAGATTACACGTAAACGGGAAATGGAATTCTCTAATCCCACTTTGGAAGTGAAATATGAGCATGATCCCGGCATCTGAATGAAAAATAAAGGGCACACTTATGATAGCTTATTGTCTCAGCTACAACATACTCAAAGCTCAGCGTAAATAAAGATAAAACGACGGAGATATTGCTCGCGAAAGACGAGAATGTAGAATCCAGTTTTGAGAAAAAGTCATGTCCCATAGAGAATACACGCAAAATGTGAAAAATTGACATGCCACCTTTAATCGCAAAAATACGCCATGATACCTTTGTCAAAATGAAATATTGTGTGGACTGCATTTGTAGAGAATTGTCTAAGCTAGATCATATCAAAATTTGGAAGAAAATTGATCATTGTTTACAGAGATACAGTCAATTTTCCACAAATATGCTGACGTCATAATATGCAAATTGAAATTTTGAGTTTGGAGGCCATTATGATGACGTCATGAGTTAATTGAGGGTCAAATGAGACATGAAATCATACCTCCAACTCATAATCTATTTAAATATGAAAGAAATTGGGGGTTATCTATCAATTCTGAAGAGTTGAAATGAATTTTGTATAGGCATGTTTTTGCCCATGTATTGTGGATACAGATAGCGCAGGTCGGCGCGTGCGTTCAACTTTGACAGCCGCTAATTGCAGTATTACTGGTCGGGAAAAGGTAAACAAGGTATCAAAATGCTTGGAAAAATGTAATAAATATGATAACAGAAAAAATTTGGCGATTCTATGTTGCAAAATGCCAGGACGCGTGGATACGCGCGGAAACGCGCGCGCATAATTACGCGCGCGCAAATTTTGAAAATGCTTAAAATGGCCTGAAACGTATGCAAAATTAATTTAGAACGAATTTGGCCATTTTAAAATTTTAATGCGCGCGTACGTGTGCGTCGAGGTGCGCGCGCGGAATTTTTTGACATTTTTCGTTGACCTTCGACCTGAAGTTGATGTATACCAAATATGGTTGATTTTTGATGACTTGTTATCGAGATATGATAATGACCTGATTTTTACAAAATGGCGCCTGGATGACGTCACGATGACCCCATGAACTTGAAAAAGTTAATTAGACTTGAAATCATAGGGCTTGATGACTGACAGAAATTCAAAGGAAATTGACCATGTCGATTTCGAGTAAACGTGTGCACAAAAAAGTGTACGGAAGAAATAAAAATAAAGAAATAAAGAAAGAATAAAGAAAGAAAATTCTAGCGAAATCAATAGGTGATCTGTCATCGACAGACCACCTAAATATGATGCAGGGCCCTCAGGGTGAACAGCAATAATTATAATGAGGGTAGCTACCCTGGTTAAACAAGACATATTATTATTGTTGTTATTATTGTTATCAGTAGTAGCACTAGCAGCAGCAGCAGTAGTTTTTTTTCTCAATTATTATTATTATTATTGCTGTTGTTGTTTATTAGGTGATACGTAACGAAGTCAACGTATCACCTTTTGATTTCGTCAAGATTTTTCTTTATTATTATTATTTATTTTTATTATTCTTCCTCGAATTTGTTCGCAGGATATCTCAAGACTGAATAAAGCCATTATCATGAAACTTTCAATGATGATAGATCTTAGTCTAACTTAGAACTGTGTGACTTTTCAGACAGTCAAGGTCATCGTGACGTCATCCAGGCGCCATTTTGTGAAAATCAACTTATGATCATATCTTCATAAAGGAAAGCCATTTTTCATTCATATTTATTATGATTAAACTCAATATCCGTCCGGTCAATTTCAAGTCAATAAATGCGCGCAAAAATGCGCGTACGCTTATGTCCGCGCGTTTACGCGCGCGAAAAAAATTAAAATGCTCCAAATCATCCCAATTTTTTTTTACATCCGTTTCAGGCCATATGGAGCATTTGATAAAAAAATTACGCACACGCGCATGCGCGCGCATTTTCGCGCGTACTGGCATTTTGCAATATAGAATCGCCGAATTTTTTCTGTCATTATATTTGATACATTTTTCCAAGCATTTTGATAACTTGTTCACCTTTTAATAACGCAATGAGCGTCCGTCAAAGTTGACAGCACGCGCAGATCTGCGTTATCTTTATCCACCATACATTGGCAAAAACATGCCTATACAAAATTCATTGTAACTGTTCAGAATGGATGGGAACTCCCAATATGTTTTCATATTTAGATAGATTATGAGTTGGAGATATGATTTCATGTCTCATTTGACCCTCAATTAACTCATGATGTCATCATAATGGCCTCCAAACTCAAAATTTCAATTTGCATATTATGACGTCAGCATATTTTTGGAAAATTAATTGTATCTCTGTAAATATGGATCAATTTTCTTTTAAATTTTGATATGTTCTAGCTGAGACAATTTGCTACAAGTATAGTTGCCACAATTTTTCATTTTGACTAAGGCATCAAGGCGTACTTTTGTGATTAAAGGAGGCATGTCAATTTTTCACATTTTGCGTGTATTCTCTATGGGACATGACTTTTTCTCAAAACTGGATTCTACACTCCTGTCTTTTGCGAGCGAAATCTCCCATATTTTAGCTTTGTTTTCGCTGAGCTTCGAATATGTTGTAGCTGAGACAATAAGCTATCACACGTGTGCCTTTTATATTTCGATCAGATGCCGGGATTATGCTCATATTTCACTTGCAAAGTAGGATTTCTGAATTCCATTTCCCGTTTACGTGTAATTAATCGCTATGGGAGATGTTTTGTTATATCGGTAACGCACTTGACTTCCAACCTCGAGATCCCTGGTTCGATTCCGGGTGTCTCCAACACTTTTTTTTTCACTTTTTTTTTCCTTTTGACCTTCACTGTACCATCTCCTTTGATTATTTAAACACGTAGATTCGCAAATAATGTCATAAATAACCCTTTTTACTTTATTATTACCCTATTTTCACTTAATCCATTACTTTTTGCGTGTAATCCCTATGGGAGATGACTTTTTTTTTCAAATCTGGATTCTACATTCCTGTCTTTTGCGAGCAATATCGCCGTTATTTCGGCTTGGATTTTGTTGATTTTTGAGTATGTTGTAGCTGAGACTATATGCTATCTAAATCAACCCTCTTTTTTTTCAATAAGATGTCAAAATCGCGCTTATGATCATGATCATGATCATCATGATCATGATCATCATGATCATCATTATCATAATGATGATAATCATTTATCAATTACATTTTCATTTCTTTGAATAAGATAAAAATCGTCAAAAGGTGTTCTTCATGATGTAAATTAGAGTCAAATGTGTAACTGGTTACTGCACAGGGTCAAAGGTCATATATTGTTTCAATCTATCTTCCCTAGATCCATGATGATCAAGGAGACACAATTTAATCTTGACATATGAATAGATCATAATGGGAGAAGCATATAAATGGGAGAAGCATTTTACAAAATAATATATCGTGTAATGCATTATTCGCTATGTAAACCACTATCATACGTATCACCTAATTCGTCTAAGTGACGAATTAAAGTCTAGTTATTGTTGTTGTTGAATTCTGAGTCTTCCAGAACTTTTCATAGGTTAGGACGGTGCAGAAATTTCCTGGTAGCTCCTTATCCTGATAGAAAAGTTCCAGCAGATTTTGACTCTGTATGGCAGATGTGATATGTGTAATCACACTCCTGCTACTTTGAGACACGCTTCTATACATGTACTTCAGTATCTTGGACTGGTTTCAAACTCAAACTCCACAGTCTACACTGTACGTTACTCTTTGTTATGATAAATCGCTCTGAAATTCCAAACAGAAACGTCAAAAGCGCAGCCGGATGAACAGTACAGGCCTTGACCCGTTGTTGTTATGACGTAAGAACGAGGAGCTCGACAAGAAAACAAGACAAAAGGAAGAAATGTTACGGCAAGTTGCATCCTGCATACTTCCCAAGACAAAATCCAATTAGTTGTTTTGGCAGTGAGTCTATTTATTTCTTTATTTGCTGTATTCATAGTCATACGTTTGAGACGTCCTTTGCCATGTTGTGGAAATATGTCAACCTGGTTTGATTTAGAAGAGGAAATGGGAGATTTAACGTCAGTGGTCATCTCTTGACCACTCATATGATCGCTGGTCATTTTGCCCCAGACTTCTGACACCGGTGTCATACATGTTGCAACAGGGGGGGGGGGGGGGATGAGGGGGAGCAGGGGCATATGCCCCTAATCAAATGGTGAGAAAGGGGGAAAAGACAAGATGAGGGGGAGGCATGTAGAGGTGTTGTGGTCTAGAGGTTACATCACTGGACTGTGGATCTTATGGTTCGCGGTCCCGCTGCGGCATCAATGTTGTTTGGCAAGACATTAGTCTACATTTGCCACTTTCACCCACAGGGGTACTCAGCGTAGCTCAGCTAATGCTGGTTTAATGATAGTACATTACTTAGAAACATTAGTATTAAGCGCTATAATATTTTTTACTATTATAAGTATTATTATGTAATCGGTTGATGATTGTACCCCCTTCCACATGCGCCCATACCCCATTTGACACAAATCCCCCCCTCCCCAATGGCTCGACCCATGCCATGCCACTGTATAGAACCCCTCTTGTGTTAGAGCAATTTCATTTGCCTTTTCACATATTACAAAAGAAAGAAAAAACTATATGGCTATGATAGCTTGTGATCAAAATGAACATTCAATTTAATAAAATGGGTGTTTGTTCTTTGATGTTCTGTATTGTATGAACAAACATTTCTGAGAAATGAGAAGCAAAAACATGTTTAAAAATGGGCTTGAAAGTAAACTCAGACTCATTAAGTCATTAACTTTGATGATTATTAAAGCAAAACATTTCTTGAAATTGCCACTAAGCCAAGGAAGCAATCGATCATGCATGTTTACTTTGCAATGTTGCTGCGTGACCATATTAAAGTGAATACAGGAAATAGGTATTATTCTAAGGATGCATATGACTTATTTTAGACCTGAACTTATTTTGGTTAAGTTTTTTTCAAGCTTAACTAGTGCACTCTAAGTTCATGGCTTTAAGGTTTTGGAATTTCAAGCAGATTTGTATGTTTCATGGTCAAATTGGCGTATGAGTTTGTCACTTATAATCTTTCCCATCGCTCTTTCTCTTTCTATTTATTTCTGCCCGTTTCATTCTTAGTCTGTCTGTGCGTGTGTTGGGGGGGGGCAGGGGTGCATGTGTGTGTGTCTCTCTCTTCCTCTCACCTTCCTCTCTCTCTCTCTCTCTCTCTCTGTCTCTCTCTGTCTTTAGACTAATTAGATGCACCAAGAAAAACAAATTTTCCGCCAAATCTTCACCTTGACCAGTGCTGTGCATATATATTGTACATTTCACATAAATAGTATGGATACGGTAGCCATAAACACACAAATTAATTTGTTAAAATTACAAAAACCTAATCATGTATTCAGTTATACATGTATATAAAAGTACTGTCAAAGATGATTATGGCACTCACCACTGTCTTTTATCGTTGGAAAGGAGGTATTCCTGGTTACATACTACATAAAGTATTGTATAGTCTCTTTTCTTGCTCGAGCCGACCAAAAATAACATGTTCTTGCGGTATACCGTTTCTCCTTTGAAGAAAACTGTGTTGAAGGGTTACAGCCTGGCTGCATTGTGACATACAGACGTCACAACTTGTTTTTCTTTCCATCTGATTCTCAACTGTTTTGACAGATTTGTAGAAAATAAAAGATCTTCTGCCTGACAGAGAAGGGAATACAAATAAACTTATTTATACAAAAATGTTAGATCACAGGAAGGGGTGCAGAAAATCTTCAAATTATATGGGTCAAATGTGTGACGAGTTTTACCAGACAAAATTCTGAAACTCGATTTTTGGCACAAAAACAGTAACCTTTAGAAGCAATACTGCCATTCCATATATATTTGGGTGTGTTATAACCCGGTTAGTTGTCAGGAGTAGATGAGCCGTACGCACAGGCCATTGACATGTAGGTTTGATTGATGAAACGGTATAGTCTTGGCAATGTGAACAGTATTTAAAAATCATTTTAAGGAACCCCTCTTTAGACTAGCCTGGTATAGGGGAACTTATACACTATATCTGTATCCAAAAGAAAGTGCACAGTTGCAAAGGTGGTTTAGCATATTTCCAATTACATGTACCATTTTTCTATAAAATAGTGAATACATCCCAGAGGTCTTATAATTTATTTCATATTTATTATCAATAAAGCCCCAAACTACAGGAAGGAGTTGATGGGGGACGAAGGGGTGGGTTGGGTGGGTTGGGGTGGGAGAAGGAGGGGTAGTTGAACATAACTTTCCAGTACATGGAACATGAAAGCAAAGCACTTAAAGACCGTCAATACTAGTGGGCCAGAAGGGATTAGACCACACAGCGAGGTCACTGACAGGTGGCTATCTCATTAACTCAGCTCTCAACTACATGTAACATAAGAAAAAGAGGATCATGGGGGACCAACAGGCACCGATTGGGGAAGTTCTCTATATAGAGGGAGCAAGTAGCTACATGTAGGACCAGTGAAAAAAATACACAGGGGCTCAGGCGAATTAGCCCCTGAAATGCCAAAAAGAGCCTCCGAAAGTCATAAAAGAGCCCCCAAAAATGTGCATAGAGTTCAATGCAAAACAAATTAATTCATGCAAGCAAGCTTGAAAAGTAGCCCCCATATTTTTTCCCCTGAGTAGGACAGTGGGGCTTTAAG
The DNA here is from genome assembly GCF_000002235.5 of Strongylocentrotus purpuratus. Taxonomy (NCBI): domain Eukaryota; kingdom Metazoa; phylum Echinodermata; class Echinoidea; order Camarodonta; family Strongylocentrotidae; genus Strongylocentrotus; species Strongylocentrotus purpuratus. Next base: position 10,425,588 of record NW_022145610.1, read on the forward strand.
TCAATTCCTCATTTAAAATGTTGTTGGTGATAGGTTAGCACATAGATCTCTATGTTAGATATCATTTCCTTCCCCATTGATTACATAATAATTTGAAAAATGTAACCCCCAAAGTCATATTTGCACCCCTCTACCATGTACACTCAAAATATATCTTGTGTTTTAATATCTAAATAAGATGTGAACTAAAGATTTTTTTTTTTTTTTTTAAATAATTAATTTTCAAAAGTTTTCCTAAACTACTGTCTTTTCTTTTTCCCTGTAACCATGTGGTTTAATTCTCTGACACAATTTGTTCAAGGCTTAGTATTGTTGTTAATGATAAGCAATTTCATCACAATCAAACTTTTTGTATAAATAAAGTCCTTCCACTCGTTCATTCACTCTTGAAAAAATCTTGGTAGTATAGGTCTTTGTTTAATGTATTCATTTAATATATTCAAATACATTTTTGACATGAAGTGGGTTAAATGTACAGTTGCAACACCTTTATCATGATATGATTTTAAGTTAAACATATACATGTAGGAGCATTTTATTTTAACATGAAATAAAATAAAATGAATTGAATTGAATCGAGAGAAGAAAGTAGGTTATGTGAAGTTGCAACACCTTTACCATAATACCGTTTACAAGTTCGACATATAAAAACATACCGGTAATATAGACCCAGCTGACATATCTGTATGCTTTCTTTCCATGTTTAAAACAGTCCTCTATTTTTCATGTAAGATGCCAGGTTTCATTAAATTTCATGGATTGGAGAAAGGCCTGACAAATCTTTTAGTCTTCGATAAAGACAGGAATTAATCGATCATAGAAGGGGCCCCCGTTAAAATTAACAGCCATGGGTCTCTTTCCCTTTGTCATCAGCTGATTGGCTAATTAGTCTAAAAGTTCTGACCCTTTGTCAGGAAAGGTCTTTGGCGAACGGAGCATGTTCGACTCCATGAATGTGTTGGACTCTGAGTAACCTTTAGAAAAGTCTTGATGAGTCATTTCAGATTGCTCCCAGACCCGATTCCATAACCTTAATCTACTCATGTATGCGCCAAAATGACAAAGATAATTGTTTCTGAAGAAAAAAAGAAGAAAAAAAATGACTTTGAACATCCATTATGAAGCGGTTATTTCATCAAAATATCACATTAAGTGTACCATTTGTTGTAAATCGGAAGACCGTTGCCTGATGCAGAAGAAACCAATATTTTTTTATTTTCTTGTACAGTCAAACCTGTCTACAGCGACCGCCCAAGGGAAACACAAATAGTGGTCTTTGTAGACAGGTTTCTTTAGTACATGTTTCAATGAGAAACCATTTTCATAGGAAACAAAAAATGTGGTCTTTGTAGACAGTTGGTCACTAAAGCAGGTTTGACTGTATATACAGTGTACACAAACTTTTTGGGATGGAATAGAAAATAGGCCTGCAAGAAAAGACTGTGCGATGTCTACGTGTATGAGTCCCTATGTACCCCTACCTTTAATGATGCACTTCCTGGCCGTGTCAAACACATGGAATGGGGAGTGCTAATAATAAAAGCACGACACTCTTCCCTTCATCAACACCCCCCTCCCTACCCCCCTCATTTACCCCTCTCCCTTATACAGACTACAGACTGTCTTCATAACGGGTAGTCTTGGGGAATTATAATGTTAGAATCCCCTTAATTAGGATATTCCATCAGTCACAAGTCTGCCTTCTCATAAATAGATCACCAAGTAATCTACGTATTATGAAGTCAATAGCATTAACTATATAATATTACATTACAAAATCAAAACTATGTTCATTCCTATAATCCTGGAATTAAAATGAATGGCCCAAATTAATAATCATTAATTTAAATTATTTTGTGATTAAATAATTTTCATTCATTCATTTGGTTTACAGGGTATTTTGACCGAATTAGAAAATAACCATTCTTTCAAGGATAATGGCCAAAGTTGCCAACTTTCAAAACATAAGTCTAACCATTAGATTGTGTGTATTAATGATGTACAGTTGTACATGTATGTCCATTGTATTTTATTGTGTTGTTGTGTATGTGTGTGTGGAGGGGGGGGGGGGTGGCTTTTCTTTACACTTGGCCCATATTGTAATGTATGAAGCAAATATTAATACATGTATGTTAAATATAAATGTTAGGTAGGAAAAGCCACAATGTTTGTACTACCTAGCAACAGTTAATGTTTGCAATTCACATTCTGATTATTGAAATACAGTTATTTGTAACAGGTGAATGAAATGAATTATAACGGGCCCCCTAACAAAGATTTGTACTTTTAATTTGATTACAGAAATGGCATATTTGATTGTGTTTGCTACAAATACAATGCACATATTAGATTTGGATTTGGCAGCTTACTTGTTGACTATTTTCACATATCATTTTACAAGTATGTTTACAAACAAATGGTACAATTATTGAATGACAAATCATGATGATTATCTGTCATATGATTCCCTGCTATGTCATATGAGATAATGAGAGGGCAAGAAAGTTTTAAGTCATTGTGTATAATTGCCATTGTTAATCAAAGAGTTATTCATCAAATCATTTTTAAATTTGAATTATGTAAATAAGAAATGTTTTCATAATTTATTTCATCGGTCTTACGTACAATATGATATGTTTAATTGATGGATCAGTGTTCTGTCCATCAAAGAGAGAGAGAGAGAGTGATACATCAGTGTGATAAATAAATGGAAAACTTGCTGTAAAAACTTGCAACATTTTCCATGGGAAATAGAAATAGTAAAAGTCATGCAGGCAAAGAGAGAACCAATTTGGTGCAATTACGACAAAGACTGATATCAATACTTGGAAAATTATCATTGATAACATCAATTTAGGTACATTATTTCTGATAATTTAAAAAAAAAAAATCACCAAATTATTCACAGGTGGTTTATAAATGATAAAGGTGAAACATCATGGGTACACTTAAGGCTTGTTTTTAATTCCTTCCTTCACACTGATATTCTATCCTTTGCATCATTTTAAATGTGTAATACTAGAATATAAGAATATGCTATGTTGTCCATCTTTTATTTTGATGGTTCTTCTATGATTATAAACACAACAATATAGTTTTTCATATATCTTACATATTTGTACAATGTGTGGCCAAAAAAAATTCCATGTATTCTTGTGAATTTGGATGAATAAAAAGAATTGAATTGAATTGAATTGAAAATTCTCTCTCATATTCATAGAAGGCATACAAATCATACTTTTATTGATACAGTGTATTCCTGTCTATAAAGACCGGCCAAGGGAGACAAGAAAAGTTGTCTTTATAGGCAGGTGGTCTTTATGTACAGGTTCCGTTTATTTCTATGAGAAACCACTTACAAGGGAAAATGTGGTCTTTGTAGACAGGTAGTCACTAAAGCAGGTTTGACTCAATTGACTGTATAGTTGTTAAATTTACCCTAAAAGGCTGTATTAAATTAAATTGTGTGACTTTAGATGGGCTGGAAGCCAAGGGTCAATTATTAGAAATGGCCTGCCCTGATAGGTACTTCCAAGTTCCAATTGCTTTGTAGTAGGGAGCCACTGAGCCAGGAAGTTGATTAAGAAAGAAGAAAATGTTTGGTTAATTTATCTATTCAGCGAAACTTCCTGAAGAATGTCCATGGAGTCTCTTTGTGATATGAGTAATGAACTTACCCATGATGTTTAGAAACCAGTGACTGGTTCAACCAGACTAGAAGTTCTATTTATAACTATATAGTTTCCCCCCTCGCCTTCCAGTGTCGGCCAAAACCTTTTTTTATCCCTTAACCATACCCTCTGCTCGACGAATCGCTGTATGATTCAGCAAGCGTCAAATACTTTGTTCTTGCCTTTCACCCATCCATGCTTGCCTGACTTAAACCTATATGATCCTGGACCATTTACCTTAATTTGGGAATTAAGTTACGGACGAACGGTCCGCCTATCGAGATTGTTTTGGTTTGTTTTCTCGCTGATAAACGACTCATCTCGCTCCGTCCCCGATGTATTTCTTATTTACGGACTGCTTTTCGGTGGTAAGTAATGGCAAGATTAATGCTGTGGTGCTTTGTTGTGTGGCGTGACGGGTCAGAAAGTATCTCCGAAACGCTTAGGCCGGTCGGATTTAGACCGTGCCTAGTTGAAGGTATTAACAGCTTTAGGTTACATGTGGAACTGAACGAGAATCAAGGACGTTTCCGATGATTCATGTACACACTGTAGACACACGTGGAAGGCCAAAACAGAGCGTGCATTTCCAGAAATAAAATGATTGCGAAGGATCGATGAGATTGAAGATTAATTGAAGCTGTTCTTTCTAAACATAGCATGTGATCTTAAAGGGGGTCATCATGTCGCCCAAAATTATTTGCTCTGTTTGTGTAAGATTCCTTGCCAGTTTACTATTTTTCAAAATATTATTTCTTTGAAAAGATACTTACATGTACATGATCACAAAGATTCTCAAAACAAGTCAACTCTAGGCCAATTTCCATACCTGATTGAATTGCCTATATTATAGAAATCAAGTTTGGATTATGTTACAGTGTTACTGTTAGTATAGTTTAAGTGAAGTGTTGGGTTATTGAATTGCCCTTAAGAGTATTTCTTATAAGTCTTTATGATCGTGTGTACTGTATAGGGAAAATAGAAATTTCTGAATGTACAGAGCATTATGTAGGGACCTTGCAAGATCCATCACAGAATTTCAATTTGTGTTTGATCACAACTTTAAAAATTCACAACTTTCTTTCTTTTAATCAGATTTTAATCAAAATTTCGCTACCCAGTTCCTCTGATTTTCCTGTTTCTACTAAAACCAACTTAATATCAGGGTGGCATCCCCTTTTAACAAAAGATATGTTTCAAGAAGGTTCATTTAAATATTTTGGCCTTTGACTAGATCTGTAAAACACATATTAGTCTTTACTCTGTATATCATCTAAATTCCTAACTGTGATTCTACATGTACATTTGTAGGTTAAAGAAAAAAATTAGTAACATAATTATAGGGGAGCTTTTTGGAGGCTACTTTTACAATGTGTTAACAAAAATATGGGGCAATCCTTTTAGTTCGAAATATTATAGCCTTTCTCTGACTACATGTAGATCTGCAAAACACATATTAGTCTGTTTTTATCCTCTAAATTCCTAACTATGATTATAGGTTAAAGAAAAAGTTAAGTTACAAATAGAGGGGATCTTTTTGTAGGTTATTGTTAGAATCTGTAAAAAACATCAACAACACATGCTTCTATCCTTTCAGTTCAAAATTTAAAGATTGAAAAAGTTGACCAAAATATGTGTTAACACCCTTCTTCTATTCTTCTGGGTACAAATATTTGTTATTTAAGTAATAACATGTAACATAGAACTGTCAGAGGATTGGTACCCTTTCTCAGACCCAACCTATGAAATCAATCAGCACTAAGCTCTCCACACCTAAGCTCCAAAATACGATACAAATCTCCCCAACCTTAGACTTAACCGATGGATATCGCGGCAGAACAACGCGATTATGCTTTTAGGCAGGATTTCGTCAAAGGTCAGAGATAGTTTTTAAGCTTTTAAATCTCTGTCGTCTGTTGCCCTGGCCTCTTCAGTTTCTATGAGTTTGTTTGTGTACCTTGAATTTAATCCACCCACGGTTAATAGTTTGAGACATTCCACCTTATAGGTAGTCCCGCCTAGTCGTAGAAATTGTTTATTTTCATCAAATTCTGCTGAAATGACCAAGCATATTTTCACAGAAATTGTTTTGTCAGGTTTTGCAAAGTTGATTTTGTTTATTAGGTAAACAATTATGTGTCATATGGTATAGTATAGATGATGTAGGTACATGTATTTGATATTTGTGATATTATTGTCAAATGTCCGTTTTACACCGTGAATAAAATCTAATCCTTGAATGTAGAAACCCCTGCAGATAATGTTGCACATTCTCCACTCCCTTTGGAGCATTTGAACCAGTCACCATGTTACTGGAGTGCACCATGCTGGCTCCACCAAAATGACATCCCCCTTTCCAAGCATCCATTTATACACCTGGGAGGAGAGAAGCAAAGTAGATTAGATGTCTTTGCGTAGTACAGAACATTTTAATAATTAACATGAAAAAGGATTCTAACATTTTCTCTGGATATATTTTCCTACCCACAAAAAATACATCCCCATGAAACAGCATTAAACAAAAATTCCTAAGCTGATCGTTAATATTTTTGATGAATTTAAAACCTAAAATATGGCCCCCTTTATTTCCCCATTTCAAAAATAGTCAAGTGGCTGCCAAATTTTAGTGATAGATTACCAGTGACATCTGAATAAGAATCCATGCTGTGGCTTGCTTTATATAGAATCATGTGAAAAGGATTAAAATAGCGTGCAATTAGTTTCCAATAACTACAGTAATGATGCATGTTTAATGTATAAATCTTTAAATATAATGTAAGAGAGGTAGCATAATAAGTGTAGGGAGAATCAAATCGCAATGATTATAATCAGCCCACAGTGTAATGCAGTACTTCAGTTTTAATAGTTTCAATAATATCTCTCGATTTGTAGGCACAGTTGCATATTCTAACACTCTTCTAGCTCTGAACACACTATATTAACAATGGAATAATTTGTTATACCCCGTCAAGGTCACTATTTATGAGTATCAGATAATTATAAAAACAAGAATTATTCATAAATCAATGAAATTTTATATAACTTTACACCATATAAATTTGTATGATATTCAATTAATGAATGGAATTAATCATAAGTATCCATATGCATTGAATACTACTACCACTACTACTGCTCTACTGCTACATGTACTACTACAGTCAAACCTGTCTATAGCGACCGGCCAAGGGAAACACAAAAAGTGGTCTTTGTAGACAGGTGGTCTTTGTAGACAGGTGGTCTTTGTAGACGGGTTCCTTTAGTACTTGTTACAATGAGAAACCATTTTCAAGGGAGACAACAAATGTGGTCTTGTAGACAGGTGGTCACTAGAGCAGGTTTGACTCTACTACTACTACTACTACTACTACTACAATATACAGTATACATTACATCTTGTACCAATGCAATTTACTACTTTCTGTCACTTAAGTCTGTCTTAAAGTATATGAGATAACGCCCTTCTGGCTCCAAGCTGACAAAATTAATAGTTATTACTTTTACAATACCCTTTTTCCACTTCTATTGACTGATTATGGTCAATTTCAATTCATGATTGGAAAATGAGGACAACGTAATAGTTTCCTTTATTCATTGGCATTTGGCAATGAGCCTGAAAGCATACAAGCATTCCCATTCATAACAATTTTTATCCCAGCACAATTAAACTTTTCATTTCATCCAGGTTTATTCATTAATTTTATTCCAAAGGATTAGGAATTTGTAATGTCTAAAATGTTATACTTCTGATCCATTCAGTTCAGTACTTGGCATATATGTTTGATTTATAAATTCAACCGATTACTTGATCTTATAGGGACTTAGCTTGAAAAGGCTAGCCAAATAACAGTATCCAATCACACTAGTTTTAAAGTTGCCAAACATATCAATTTCCAATTGTCATATCATTTTTCTCTGATGGGTTACAATTGAGAGAATCATATTTCAAACTGAACACCTACATTGTAACTGTAAGTCACAGCCTAAGAAAGAGAATCAGATGTCCTTTATAATAACCAATAGTGTAGATAATATGTGTGTAATTCATAAAACTCAATTTCTTCCCCCTCTTCTTGTATTCTATAATATAAATGTATCCGATTTAGAAGATTTGTGTGCACGGTACATGTAGATCACTAGTTGTGCATTGCAGATACAGTTAACAAAAATTATTCATACCCATGTAAATTTGATGTATGTTGTGTTTTTTGTAACTTAAAGATGAAGTCGAGTTCTGGTCATGCAATTGCATTGTGAAAGAAACGGTTGATCATCTAGCATATAAGAATTTGTGTGTATTGCAAGGTTCTGGAATCATCAAAATGGAAGAAATTTGGCCAAGTCTTGGTAAAGTTACAAACACTGTACACAGAAAGATGTATATGGGAATACACGAACACGTGGCGTAAAAATCCTACCCCGAGCTTTACGATATTACATGACATATATTTAGAATATGAAGGCATTTGAAGAGCTATGCTTTTCAGGGAACATGTCTTATCTGATGTTCTTCCACACTTGCATAATAAGAATGATAATGCTCACAAATTATTTTTCACCTCTTCCCAGAACTCAACCTTCTCTTTAAGAATGAAATGCAAACTGGTTGAACTGGGGCCTTTCTTTGATAATTTTAGATGTTACCTTTAATAATATCTCACATTCTCAACAACAAAAATGGGGACAAATCAATTTTTCACATACGTGTACATGTACATACAAACTTACAAAACTGGTAACGGTATGAATAATCTATTTGTTAACTGTACATTAAACGCTAGGTTAATGCTCTATTCTTCCTGAGAAGTTCATTTTATTGCAGCAGTTACAACTTGAATTGATGACTCATTATTTTTCACTTTTTTATAAATGTGTAATACTTTGCTCTCTGTTTCGTACGTACATTTAACAGTTTTTAAAGTTGTTAAAAGGATTTTTGTTAGATATGTACATGAACCTCTACAGAGTTTTTCATAACTCATGAACGAAAGTTGGACAGGTTGAATTAGGACCTTTGTTGACTACTTTGGTCACATTCTCAAGTAATGTAAATCGGGACAAAATACATTTTTCACATACATGTACATGAACTTAAAAAATTAAAATATTGGCAAGGTTATGACTAATTCAGTTGTTAACTATATTATATGTTTGAGCTAGGCAAGCATTGTCTGTATATATACAATGCTATGAGTTAAAAGCCCTTCTGGCTCATAACAGACGACATCTTCTGAAAGCCAAAAGGAAAGTAGCACTGTATACGAGTTTACACCTTTTTTTTAACTCCCCAGAAAATAATTTGATATGACCAATTTTCAGTCCACAAGAGAACACTAATTGAGCCATTTTAACACACGTAACAAGCACCCACGCCTACCTAGATACCAGCAGAGTTTTTCAAAACAATAATCACAAGCCGCATATAGTTGAGTCATAGTCACTTTGGTATAATATAATCACTCACTACGGCTGTTATATGATATACCGTATCATACGGCAGAGCCAGAAGGGTATTCCCCTTCCCCAAAAAATTGTAGTAATGTACATCAATGACCATCTGGCTCTTAACAGCGAACAATATGAAATAACTTATAATACAGGGCCAGCGGCCAAAATCTGTGTGAGTCAGATTCCCCTTATCAACGGGTTTGGAGATGTGAATCATTTTCCCGTACGTACGTACGTCAGTATATTTCTTGTTTTCCTGCATCCAGTATTTTGGGATATGTTTGGATTCCATTGCGTGTTCATTGAGGCGAAGGCAGGTTTCAAGATGGGAGCTGTTGTGTGTTTGTTGTGTAGAGAGTTGGAAAAGGTGCATCGTACCAAAAATGGCGCCAGGAGGATTAGGGTAATGATTGAATAATTATGTTTTATAGTAATTTGATGATTTGCATGTACACATGTACCTGAGGAATCATATATAGCTTGTTTCATGTTTATGTTGTATTAATTCATATGAGATGTCTCACTCTGCCATACTTGTAGGTCGATATCTCTTTCAGCATAATTCACATCACACGTCATGTGTTTTGAGAACTGTGTTATCTGTACATTGTATATCCATGTATGCGGAGTAACATTGCCAGTGTTCTGATTTTGTGTGTACAGATGTGCATGTACAGATGAAGAGTATCGTAATGAAAATTTAGGAGTGTGTATACAATAGTGTTTACAATGGACTAATTGACCATGTTATTATTTCATTGTAATTATTACAGACTGCCAAACCTTTCACCATCTTCTGCAACACTTGATGAATGTTCCTGATTTTTCTCTTTGATGCCCATCTAATTTGGCTGCATGTACACTTGTTCAGTTTTTCTTTTTCTTTTCTTCATGTACTTCTATGGTCATCTGTGTTCATGAATCTCTTATTTTTTATTTTTTTATTTTTCTGTCTCTTTTGTCTCTTTTCACCCCTTGACTTTATCTTTTTATCTCTGTCTGCCATTCTCTCCTCTTTCTTCCTCCTGTCTATCTCCTTTTCATCACTGTTCCGCCCATCTTTTAATAACACACATACCAAAATGAGGTAAATTGTCACATACATATACAGTGAAACCTGTCTATAAAGACTACCCGAGGGAAACAAAAAATGTGGTCTTTGTAGACAGGTGGTCTTTCTGTACAGGTAGTCACTATAGCAGGTTTGACTAGCAGGTTTGACTGTATTTGATGTTGAGAAGTAGTATAAATAACTGATTTTTTATTTGTTTTTATTTTTGTCTCTTTACAGAACCACAGTGAGAAAGACCCAGCCATAGACAGTAGATGGACGTTACCTCGGATGAAGAGCTATGACAGAGCCGTCTTTGACATGCTCAGAGTCCAACCTGAGGAGTTTGCGGTGAGTTCTGTCAGCTGTCATTTTCTTTAAAGCCCCACTGCACTACTTATAGCTACTTGTGCCCTCTATATAGCAAACAATGCCTATACTCGGTGACCATTGGTCCCCATGGTCCCCTTTTTCTTATGTTAAATTGAGAGCTGATTTGATGAGATAACCACCTGTCAGTGACCTTGCAGGGAGGTCTAATCCCTCCTGGCCAAACTTGTGCAGTGGGGTTTAATAGAAGGGGAGGGGGTGTTCTCAATAGGTTCATTTACACATAGAGCATTTATAATGATGAATTGATTTTTGAACTGCAATCAAACCTAAAAATTTTCTTTGTGAAGAAAATATTGGCGATAGTAAACAAATATACCATGCACTGAGAGGCTCTAGTTGAAATTATGGATCGAGGTGGCAGGAATAGCACTATTTTCTGAGGTTGGCTGGAAACAGTGCATGATATATTTTTCAAACCAACCTTCATAAAAATAATAATGATAATAATAATAATAATAATAATAATATCACTGAAGTAGTGGAGAGTACCGCGACCGATAGCACATTGATCTTGATCGATCACATATATATATATATATATATATATATATATATATATATATATATATATGACGTCATCCATGGTATAGTGCTATGGTATAGTGCACTATACCATGGATGACGTCACGGTTACATCATAGCATTGTTATGTTTGGTATCATGATGCCTTGTTGACCAATTACTGAACAGGATTTCATTGATCAAAAATATAACAAGGGTTAGTTATATCCTGAAGGCAGTTCAAATGGTGCATTTCTTTGAATGACCAAGATTATTGGCTGTGCTCTCTGTGTTTAGTATTGCCAAGGTCACCAAAATCGAGATTCACAGAAGAATATTAGTTTTATATATCATCCATGTGCACATGGTCCCAAGAAAGGTTGATTTGGCTTGCTTTACAAAATTGTTTTCTTTTCTTTTTTTACGTTAAAGCTATTCATGATCAAGCTTTGGTATGGGAACCGTATGTTGAGAAAAAATTGCTATGATTTATTCTGGATTGTTATTTTATTAGTATGGCAATTGCATTCAACAAAGGTCTTACACATTGTCACTTTAATACTGTGTTATATGATATAGAAATGCCAAGTTTATTACACTTATGTCACTATAACAAAATGAAATGAAAAAAGAAGAAAACAAAACCCTGCGGTGTAATGCATCATTTCTGAATGACGCTTTATACAGTATGTCTCTCGCACCACCAAACTGACTCAAATTCTTGGCCATTCGGGGTGATGTAAAATTTTGTTTAGTCTGTCGTCAGTCTTCTGTCAGTTTTTGTCTGAGTGATTGTGATGCTACTGAGGCTGAGCAATTTATAGCATTCTCTACAGTATGTCAAACCAGATGTACCATGTCTTGATCAAGGAACTTGATGGCCCAGCCAACTTTGATAAGCACAGGAACCAGCAATAAAATCTTGTGACTAATAATAACCGTCACAGGCAGCAGATGAGCCATGTCTGCTAGGGTTTTCCCCCTTTCTCTGGTAGATCAAATTGATATGATACGAAAGGGAGGCAGATGGGAATGGGAGGCAGATGGATATGGGAGGGAGGCCAGAGGGGGGGGGGGTGGAGGGGAAGAGAGGGAGGGGGAGGGAGGGAGAGCAAAGGGAGGGGAGGGAGAGGGAGATAGATAGATGGATTGATAGATAGATTGATAGATAGGGAAGGAGGGAGGGAGGGAGAGAGGGGGGTAGAGTGAGGGAGGAAGTGATAGAGAGGAAAGAGACAGAGAGACCGAGACAGACTGACAGAGAGAAATTAATTCTCACATTTTTGATGTACTTTGTCATGATATTGTATGTTGTTAAAGGTAAAAAATAATAATAATAATCTTTAAAGTTCACTCCAAATTTTATTAAGTTAAACCGAAAATGGAAATTCTTTTTGCCCAATTGATCGTGAGCCCGGCAGCCACTGAGCAGCGCGAGATCGACGTTGCTCTATTCCTTAACACCAAACAAGGTAGCAGCAACTCCCGTCTTTTAACGCCAACACACCGGTACAATTTTAAAGACCAGTTTTGGAAACGCCCCACCCCCTCCCTCTCAACAAATGAAATGGAAGCTCTTATTACTTATCATGTGAAAGAATATGTTTTGACTAATACGTGATCATACAAATTCTGCCGAGAAACTGCCTACTAATTGATATATTTGGTAAATTATTATATCTATTTGGACCTGATAGATATAACGCACATGTCGCGCACATGTCACAGTAGTCCCATATACATCTTTCTGTGTACAGTGCTTGTAACTTTACCAAGACTGGGCCAAATTTCTTATCATTTTGATGATTGTAGAACCTTGCAGTACACACCAATACTTATATGCTAGATGATCAACCTTTTCTGATTGATTCCACAACGTTTCTTTCACAATGCAATCGCATGACCATAACTGGTCTTCATCTTTCATTTTTTTTTTCCATTTTAATTTCCAGACTCAAATCACTTTGTTGGATATACCAGCATTCAAAGCAATCACATCAGAGGTGAGTACATAATTGATTTTATATGATTTGAAATGGTTAATTGATTAAAAAACGTGCATGTACATTCAAAACTGCAGTATAATGCTGAAACAAGTTGAATTTACAAAAGATAAAAATATTACATTAAATACAATACATTAAAAATTGATACATTAAAAATTGATAAAGTAAATTCAAAATAGCATTAAAATTAAAGCATGGAAATGAAAAAGACAGGGAAATGAAGGACAGAAGAGATAAAGATTGAATTAGAAGAAGAGGTAGAAAGTTAGATAAAGTATGAATGCAGGTACGAGAGAGTAACAATTAGTCAGGTGTTCAAAATTCAGAATAGTTGGTGGGTTAGTTTACAATAATTAGATTTTGAAAACTGAAACTGAAACATGCCTATTGAAGTTTATAATAGTGATTTAATTTCAACCAATGATGACAAATATTAATTGAAATACCAAAACCATCCAATGTATTAAATATGAAGAATTTTTTTTTTTTTTTTTTTTTTTTTGGGGGGGGGGGAGCTAGTGGAGTGCTTTGACTGAAACATTACAGTAGATTTTGCATTTTCAAAGTACTTGGAATGGAAAAGTTGGATGTGGGTAGATTAAGAAGACAGACAGTAGCTTTGCGCAAATTATTTAAGCCGGTACCTCAGGAACACACTGTGATGCAGGGTTAATGAGACAAGTCTGACGACCAATTTGGATCCAATTATTTAATTTCCCTTCCCAATGTAACGATCCAAATTGGCCATGGACAAAGAAGTGAGCCAAGTACCCCCCCTCCCCCCTCTCCACACACACATACATCCTCCACTCTCTCTCTCTGCATCTCTCTGTCTCTCTCTCTCTCTCTCTCTGTCTCTCTCGCTCTCCCTCCCTTTCTGTCGACCCTCCTGTCCCCCTTCTGTCATCCCTCCCTCTTCCCCCTCTTCCTCTCTCTCACTCTTTTCTCACGCTCCCTTTCTCTACATGTGATTGTTTCTGTCTTTTACTCCCCTACACACATACACACCTCCTCCCCCTCCCCCTATCCCCTCTTTCTTCTCTCTCTTCTCCTTCTCTCTCTCCCTCTCTCTCTCTCTCTCTCTCTCTCTCTCTCTTTCTCCCTTTCTTCCAACCTTTCTGTCTCCCTCCTCCTCACCTGCCCTCCCTCTATGCTCCCTCCCCTCTCACTCTCCGTCTCTCTACATGTACATTTACATGTACATGTGATTGTCTCTTGTCATCCCCTCCCCTACAACCACCCCCCCCCCACCTCCTCCCCACCCCCCCCCCCCCCCCTTCCTCATTCTTAGCTCGATATACAGAAGTCCTCGTGGCTGGATTTTATGTGTCATTGGCACAGGTCTTGCATGAGGAGCGGTGATAATTGAATCCTCACTCAGCCGTCTGTTTGCTCATTAAGTAAATGCAGGAGGTGTTTAAAGACACCATCAATCGTTGAAGACTATGAAAGGAAAAGACCGGATAAATGGAAAGTAAACATGTGATACATGTATAGAATACTGATGACTTTCAATTACACAAGAATGAACCGGCTCAGTTTCTATCAGCCTAGCTATGAAGACATAATATTGATTTTATCTGGTGGTAAAAATGCATTATAATAGTTTCAAGTTTCAAGGTGTTACATATTCAAAGAGATGGTTTTGAGATAATATGGTGAACACAAGAATACATGTACCAACGATTGGATAGCATTTATGATATGGATAGCTCCAAGCTAGATTTGTAATTTAAAAAGACATTAGATAAAAACACAAAAAGAATGTAAACCACTCTAGGAAATCTCACATATCCTAAGAGAAACCCTATATGTATATGCAAGATAAAAATGTAATTTTACTCTTATATCTAACCTGGAGATGAATAATTATCACTTTAATAAATTATTATACTTTAAATGTCAAGTGACGTAAGAGCTAAGGAGAGTACAGAATGTGCCGCCATATCCAAGGATACATACTAAAATCATTTGTGTAACAGATCCTTAATGACATATACCGTATCTTTCTCCATCTCTTCTTTTGTGTATTTTCCAGGAGC
Source organism: Strongylocentrotus purpuratus (assembly GCF_000002235.5). Lineage (NCBI taxonomy): Eukaryota > Metazoa > Echinodermata > Echinoidea > Camarodonta > Strongylocentrotidae > Strongylocentrotus > Strongylocentrotus purpuratus. The sequence goes on from NW_022145610.1 coordinate 10,440,700, forward strand.
TTAGTAGCTGTGCATGGTCGGGAAAGTCCAAAAATAACCTTTGTCCAAACATTGTTGCCTTCTCAAAAAGATTTAATCAGGTGAGTTTTGTCAGTTTATTACCATTGTTAACATAGATACCTTTGTTAAAGCCCCTCTAAAGTGTTGGGAGCCAAACAAATTTGATTGAAAAATTTCACTTAAATTGTATCATAATGTGAAACAGGATGTCATTTAAAACACATTTCTGCAAGGATTTTCAAAACAAATGTGTTTGAAATTAAATATTGATGAAATAATACAAAATTTAGGTTTTCTATTTCAACAGAAAACCTAAATAGTGTGTATTCTTTTATTAACATTTGTCTTAAAAAATATATATATATTTTTCTTTTGGTGGGGGGGGGGCATTTGTGCAGGAGTGTGTCTTAAATGACATCCTCTTTCACATTATAATACAATTTAAGTGCAATTTTGCCATCAAATTGTTGGCGAATTTGGGGCTCCCAACACTTTAGCAGGGGCTTTAAGGGCGATATATCATATCTATCGTAAGCAAGAGAGCATACACTCGATGCAAGATGATCTTTGATTCATTCTTTCTTCTTGCAAAACTCAGAAGCAATGCTTGAATCCATTTACTTGTGGAAGGTAACTCACAAAATAAACATGTATAAATGTGCGATGACATCATATTAGAGTTAAACCCTTGTGTGCTTGTGCCCTGGGTGAAAGATCCATCACAATATTTCAAAGCAGCTAGTAAACATGTTTTGATATTTGCCACGATGGATGCATGCGTGATTAGCATGTGATGGATTCGCCTTCAAAAATTTACGGCGCTCCGTTTCCGACGGCCCCTCGACAACAAACACGAGGGCAGGCTTCAAGGTGTCGTGCCCTGGGGAGGATGCTTGCTTGCATCATCTTGAAGACAGTTTAACCCATTGCTTCTGGTAACCATGTAAACTGTTGCTCCCATAGTTAAAGCCTATAGAAATGATTGAATTCGGTAGTCAATGGATTAAAGGGAAATCCAACCCAAATAGACAACTACTCTAAAAGAAGGCAGAAGAATCAGAGAAGCAAACTGATGAAAGTTTCAATTAAATCTAACTATATATAAGAAATTGATGATGATTAGAAAGATTTTTGTTGCTGCTAATGTTGGTGCTTATTTCTAACACCTGGCTGTTAATTTTGCTTGTAGTTTAAAAAAGCCAGTGGACCTCCATATATGGTTTTACATCCTATACGAGGGACTTGCTAATTTAGGATAGGTTACTGTACCAACTACCAAATGGCAATTAATAGTGCATTGACATGTTCGACTTTGAACCCTATACATCAAGGCCCTGTTTCACAAAACTTGTTATTAATGACAAATTATAAACTTCTACACCAAATGTGCTCTCAACCAATCAGATGCAACTATTTCTTTAGCTTATAACAGTTATTGAAACTTGCTATTGGTAACAATTTTTATGAAATGGGGTCCAGAACAATGAGCATGGAAAATGTTTGGGCCAAATAAAACTTCAGAGGTGCCTTACCCTCCCCCCCCCCCCCAAAAAAAAAAACAGTATCACTCATGGTTTTGCCAAACTCTGGAATTAGTCACTATGACCTTTTCTGCCCAGATTATTTTTCACATTTTCCCCCATTTTAGGATGCAAGCACAGCCACTAGAGCAGGTGTCATTGTAGTGTTACATACCCACAAATCTGTCTTTAGTTGTGATATTTAAAAAAAAAATAGAAAAGGGCTGCAGGGTGACGCATTGTGTCAGGATTTTGCTATAATTAATGAGTGACGTCAAGGAGGAGGTTTGATGGATGTGAGGTTGTTTTTCATGCAAGCCGGGGTATTTTTTTGTTCTAATGCAAACTAGACTTCGCTATGCAGAGGAAAATCATCTCTCCATGAATCCAATATGTTTCCTTCTCATGTTTTTATATTGTAATACATGTATGATCCCCTAATTTTTAGTAAAATATTTTTTTTATAGATTCAAGGTGGTCTGGCATTCAGTTGTGAACATTTATGAGATCTAATTGATTAAAGAGAAGGTTGAGTTCTGGGAAGAGGTGAAAAATAATTTGTGAGCATTACTCATTCTTATTATGCAAGTGTGGAAGAACATCAGTTAAGACATGTTCCCTGAAAAGCATGGCTCTTCAAATGCCTTTATATTCTAAATATGCATGTAACATCGTAAAAATCGGGGGCCGGCTTTTTACGCCACGTGTTCGTGTAGTCCCATTTACATCTTTCTGTGCAAGTGTTTGTAACTTTACCAAGACTTGGCCAAATTTCTTATCATTTTGATGATTCCAGAACCTTGCAATACACACAAATTCTTATATGCTGGATGATCAACCTTTTCTGGTCGGTTCCACACCGTTTCTTTCACAATGCAATCGCATGACCAGAACTCAACTTCATCTTTAAAGTAGTGGTACATAAAACCAGAGGGAATTTCATACATGTATAACTACAGTCAAAGTAACATATATTTTGTATTTTGTGCAAAACGAAAGAATGGCTCTTATTTTTCATAATTCTGAATCTTTCTTTTGATAGTACAGTATTCAGACTGGGGATGAAACTGAAAGATTTTCTGTTTTTAATTGGTGAATCACAATTTGTTTGCTAATACAATGTATATGAGAGAGAGAGAGAGAGAGAGAGAGAGAGAGAGAGGATTGAGGAGTCCTAAAAAGGACTCTCGGTAATCTTTCTTGAGGGTGTGTATTCCTGAAAAGGACTGTTTGTGTAGTCTTGAAAAAGACTGTTGGTTATCTTTCTTAGCTTATAGTTATAAGGAGAACTATAGCGCTTGGAGAGGATGAGGGAACGGAGTGGCTCGACGTTTCGAACAGGTTGACTATCCATCATCAGGAGTGGCAGCATCTAATACAATGTACATTTACCTGAAAAAAGCAAAGTTGTAAGGTTTAGTAGGTATGAAAAAGAATTGCCGGTCTGGAAGAAATAACCAGACATGAGTGTCTGGTGCTCACGTAGAACATTACACCTCTTTCGTAACCATGCCAATCGAACATTTAAAAATAGAGGGTTGAGGCGTAATTTCATGTCATTGTGACTAAGCCTAGTCATAACACATTACTCAACAACTGAACTATTCATACCCTTTGAAAATATGATGCTTCTCGTGTTTTGGTTTAAAGAATGAAAGGCTGACTGGTTGAATATGAACAATTTTTCATATAATTAAAGATTACAAAACTTTGTAAGGGTATGGATAATTAAGTTGTTTTGATACCATATGTATATTATTCAAAATAAAATGTAATCTTTATTTTTCCCCTTTTTTTCATGTAACGATGTAGGTGAGTTTCTGGGTCGTCCATGAAGTCCTCATAACACAGATGACCAAGGCCAGAGCAGAGGTCATAGGTCATTTCATCAAAGTAGCAAAGGTAAGATAGTGATTTATGCCACTTTAATTTTTTAAGAATTGATTTTGTATTTGTTTTATTTATGTTATTAATCAAACAAAGAATGAAAAAATTCTGGTAAGGCATTTTTTTTATATACTGTATATTGTAATACATGTACACACACTTCTCTGAAGTAAAATTTACAATAGACTGATAGCGTGATCCAAAAATAGAATGCGAGGTACTTGCAGATGCTGTACTTTACCATAGAAATATTAGTTTAGACAAATGATCATTTTTGCACTTTCGATAATTTTGTTTACTCAGAGAATATTTATACTTTATGAAATATTTTGGTAGTATACATTTCCTATCAAATCGTGTTTTTCACCTGTTCTTTGTTCCTCCTAGAAACTGTTTGATATCAACAATCTTCATGCGACAATGGCGATCATCTCAGCGTTACACAGTGCATCTATCTTTAGGTTAACCAAAACGTGGAATGTAAGTACAGTCAAACCTGCTTTAGCAACCACCGGTTTATAAAGACCACCAGTCTATAATGCCACATTTTTTGTTTCCCTTGAAAATGTTTTCTCATTGAAACATGTACTAAAAGGAATCTATACAAAAGACCACTTGTCTGTAGAGATTTCCCTTGAGTGGTCTTTATAGTCAGGTTTCACTGCTGGCATATTAAAGAGGAAAAGGAAAATCTGAGATTTCATGGAAAGATTTGGTGAAAAAGAAAGCAGTAAGGTAGGTCTAAATAAGGAGGCTGCTCGAGACGAGAAGAAGTGGAGGGAGGGAGTGTCATCATTGCACAGAAGTTGGTAACCCCTTATAAGAGGGAAAATGCTGACTTTAATAAAAGACAATGATAATGATAATAACAGTAATTTAGTCATATTTCTACCAAAGTTAGCCTCATTGATACTGTTCTTCTTGAGGGTCCAATAGTCACAATATCATAGTTCTACTTTAAGATGTTTTTTTATTTTTTGTCTAATACTAAAATATAACGAAATGTATCGATTCATTCAGATAAATAAATTAAGTTAAATTGATTTGAATTTTTGGAAAATCCTTTCGTACAAGCAAACAGCATAGTTATGAGAAAGAAACACACATATCACATTTTTATTTTGTAAAAACATGTGGAATTACCATATACATGTACATCATTGCCTAGAAACATGAAATTTCAAAAATGGATGACTAAATGAATTGATGGATAGGTTTATGCATTATTGAGTGAATGAGTTCATGTGTGAATGAATGAATGATTTGATGTCAGAATCTTTCACCATTTTGACTCCATTTTGTCATTTCAGCTGGTTCATAAAAAGGAAAGAGCGACGTGTGAGAAGCTCTCTGAGCTGATGACGGAAGATGATAACAGACAGAGGTTAAGAGAATACATGGACGTAGTCAGGTTACCTTGTATACCATACCTAGGTAAGTTCATATGACTTGCTTCCTCTCCCCTTATCACTCACCCACCATCTCCCCCTCATCCCAACCCTTCCTCCTCCTCTCCCCTACTTCTACTCCCACCCTTCTCCTCCTCTCCCCTCCTCTTTCCTCCTCTCCCCTCCTCTCCCCTCCTCCTCTCCCCTCCTCCTCTCCCCTCCTCCTCTCCCCTACTTCTACTCCCACCTCTTCCCCCTCATCCCACCTCCTCCTCTCTCCCCTCCTCCCCTCCCCCTCCTCTCTCCCCTCCTCCCCTCCCCCTCTTCCTTCCTCTTCTCCCCTCCTCCCCTCCCCCTCTTCCTTCTTCTTCTCCCCTCCTCTTCCCTCCCTTCTCCTCTCCCCTCCTCCTCTTAGAAATTACATGGACATGCATGTAGGTTACCTTGTATACCATAACTTTGAACGTTGTTATGTCTTGCTTCTGCCTCTCCCTCCCCCTCTCTCTTCCCATCACTCTTCCCCTCACCCTTTCCCCTCTCCCCCTATTTCCCTCTCCTCCTCCCCCCATCTCCCCCTCTCCCCCTCTCCCCCTCTCCCCCTCTCCCCCTCTCCCCCTCTCCCCTATTTCCCTCTCCTCCACCCCCTCTCTTTCATCACTCCCCCATCCCCTCGGAGAATACATGAATATCATCTGGTTATCTTGTACATCCTTTGTGAGTTCATATGAGGTGTGATGGCTCGGTGGTAGAGCAGTGGTCTTGTAACAGGGAGGTCCCAGGTTAAAAAACCAAGTCAATGCGCCCTCACCTTTTGGTAAGGCATTAATCCTCATTACCAAGTCCCTCAGAGGAGATGTTTAGCTGTTGGTCCCCTGGTTGGTTACTTACAAGCATATACATACTTTCCTAGCAGTCGGGTAAAACAAACAAACATACATACAAACACTTGGTACATTTTGTTTAGCACTCCTCTGTACCTTGTACATTTCAATGTTAAAACTAGGTCAATGAAACACCAACATGCTTGACCTTTAAATAGTATGCCTTTCCAGCATGCAACATCATATGACTCTACTCCTAAACCATTGATTCAGAAAAACAGCCTTATTTTAAACAAGTGATGCTTTTGTTGGGTATTATGTCGATAACCTTCTCAAAACATTCCATTCTCCTCCTTTACTGTGGTATTAAAAATATTGTTAATGACCATTTTTTCTACATTTTCTTGTTTTATTTTCATTGCAGGAATGTATCTACAAGATCTGATCTACATCGATGTTGCACATCCGAGTACAGGAGGCATTGAGAGTAATAGTAGATCAACAAAAAGTGAGTCAAACTTAACAATCCACTTGATGTGGAGGTCAGAAAATTTCGCCATGCCTCAGAGCCAGATAACATTACAATTTTTTTTAAATTTGTATATAAGCATAAGAATTTATTTATTCATGGGCAACATTGCGGAAACACTGTCTGCTAGGGTGCTAGCTTCGTATAATTCAAATGAATTTGAAACCATCTTTGACTTACAATTTTCTTTCATGCACTCCCCTCCTTCTCTCACTCTTTCCCTCTCTCTCTCTCTCTCTCTCTCTCTCTCTCTCTTCCTTCTACTCTCTTCAGATGAACAACATCTTGAGAGCAATATCCGAGTTCCAACAGTCTCAGTACGACTTAGAAAACTTGCCATACGTCCAGAAGTACCTTCTCTCAGTGAGGTATATTGAAGAGCTGCAGAAGTTTGTGGAGGAAGACAACTACAAGTGAGTATTATTTCAATAAAAGACTCACCTATCGCAAGCACAGTTGGCATATGGCCCCTCATTTTGTGTCTTAAAATCATTATTTGGTATTATAGAACCCAGCAATTGATTCTTGTGTGATTTCATTCTTGATGCATATTCTGTATGTACTTAAAGGGCCCTTTTAGAAACCAGACATTTAACAGACAATGCAACCCTGTATAAATGAAAATAAAAATGAATAATTGGAAATAAATCAAATTCACAATAACTCTTTAAAATTCACAGTTTAAAAAGATAGCCTGCCTTTGACTTTTTTTTAATACTAACTATTTGTTTGTGAATATATATCATTTTTTGGTTGTACTCTTGATAATCGTATAGCTGATATACTTGTAAATCAATTTATGTTAACAATTATTTTGTGATCACTTGGTAGACTTTCATTACAACTGGAACCTACAGTGCTATCAAAGTCAAAAGACGACCTTGACCAAACAGGTAAGAAACTAAAACAACAACAATATATTCATAACAATTACAATCAAGTATGTATTGAAATAGAATGTAAACATACATAACTTTAATTTGGAGTATTGAAATTAGACCAGGAATGGTAGATCATTTGATTGAAAATATATGAAAGATTGTTATAACTCGTATTTGAATGACCATGCATATTGTGCTTGTATTGTTTGACCTTTTCTGCTTGCACTATGTATATTTAGACTTTGTTATTGTTAATGTTTATATGTTTTGAATGTACCGTTACGTGTATGTTATTACGAATGGGAATGCTTTTGATTATATTGAAAAATATTTGTATCCTATATCTTTCTAACACAATATAGTACATTTCTCAAAAGATGAAACGATGGCAAAAAGTTACTAAAATTCTGAAAGTCCTTATCTTGGGAATGATATACAATTAATATTTACTCAATACTCTACAGCAATTGCCTTCTTATCAAATTAATGATAGCTATCTTCATGGTGAAGGGAAATAATGCTTTCTAGCGATTTTAATATAGCTTATTGTAATTTTATAGGACAATCTAATTCAGTTTATTGACACTCCATCTAGATTATATCGTACTTTTTGTTAATTCTTAGTTCCAGCCAACTTCATTAGGAGGGCTTCTGCTTTTTTTAATAAATACAAAGAAAAGTTAAATAAAATTTAATCTTTGCATTCTTTTCTGAACCTATTTTCTAAGAAATTATAGTTTTGTTAGTGTAATATGTTTTAAATGTATATTAGCCAATTTTCTGTCCATTATGTCTCTAGGATTTCAAAATTATTTTTTTTCTCGGGGGGGGGGGGGGGTGCTTTCTCTAGCAAAATTAATAGACTCTCCTTGCCGATTCAGACTATTTTTTTCTATTGTCAGTAAATATTGAAAATAAGGAAAAAGAAAAGGATTGAATGTCTAATACAAACTGTGCTAAAAAAATTGCCTTGCACTATACTAGCAAATTTCAAACCCTATCTTCATGTAAAGAATTATTCCCTTTTAAGTGGGTCTTGAAACCAATGTAGATGATGGATTATCCATCAGTATATTTACACGTATTTTGTCAATAAATCTTGATGAAATACAAGTAATATTTCATCGAAAATACATGTACATGTAGTTCAAAATAGAAAGAAATATATAAGAAAAACATCACTTTATTTATTTTTAAAATCTCCTGTCGCACATTGAAGTCCTTGGTATGTATTCTATCGATTTTCATAAACCATTGTTAATATTAAAATAACTGATCTAAATTAACTTTTCAGATTTTATTTCTATAATAATAACCCTGCTACCTCTTTATAATTTTTTTATTAGTTTTTATTATATCATACATGTAACTTCCAATTTTACCTTGCATGTGTTGATTTCAAATTAATTTATCCTCTTAATGATTTATTAATTGTAAAAATGAATCCTAGTCATTTACTTCTGGAAGATATAGCTAAAGTAGAGATGATTTCCAGAGAATGCATAATTATTACAGTGAAACCTGTCTATAAAGACCACCCAAGGGAGACAAGAAAAGTGGTCTTTATAGGCAGGGGGTCTTTAAGTACAGGTTCCTTTAGGACATGTTTCAATGAGAAACCATTTTCAAGGGAAACAAAAAATGTGGTCTTTGTAGACAGGTGGTCTTTCTATACAGGTGGTCACTAACGCATACAATACAGTGTATAGTACTTTATGTCATGTGTGGTCTATATCCTTTTATTATTTCTCCTCCTTTCCATGAAATTGCCTTTTTACTATTAGAAGTCCAGACGGTTTCCCTATTTTGTACTCCTCCTGTTCTCAATCTATCTAATTCATCAGGTATGTAGTGGAATTTAGAGAAGATTTTGTCATTTCACACATTTTTTTTATCCATCAAAATTCAAATCATTTCATCCCTTACTGGCTTCATAGTAATTTTCCAATAACTTCATTCTTCCATAGATTTAGTCCAAGTTCCATCATAACATTTTAAGCAATTTTCATTCAAAAATTACATCATTGTACCGGTAGATCATAATGTAGCCATCATAATTTTTCATACAAACTGCTGAGGTCATTTTAAAATTCAGTCACTTATTTGCTTCAAACGCTGCAATTGTATCCGCTTTCTAAAACTGACATTCTTTCATCATCTTTTTCTTCCAAATTTCTGGGTGGTTGGTTGGTCTTTAAAAATATTATTCTGTGCTCTTCACTTTGCCACTCTTTGTTCCCTTGATCACAACATTATAACAAAAAATATGTATCCTTCCTTACGCACCCCCCCCCCCCTTTTAGTACCAAACTTATGCAAATTTCCCTTTCTTTTCCTCTCTTTCTATCAACTTTCAAAGTCTATGAATGCATTTATTATCCATACCTAACACGTGAAACTTATCTTGTTTTTATAATTTCACTTTCATTGAAAGAGATGTTTTACAAAATGGATGAAACCTTCATTTATTCTCTCATCCATCAAATACATACATGTACATGCAGAGCTGCCAACCATTCCGTTTTTGCCGGAATTACTCCGTTTTTTCCTACCAATTACTGTATTACGTTTTTTCTTCATAAAATATGTTTTTTATTAATTTTTTTTTTTTAATTTTAATTTTTTTTTTTTTTTTAATTTTTTTTTTACATACCGTACGTCAAACAACTGCCCTAAAATGGTGATTTGACCACAAATTCAATAGAAAACTAATTTTATAAAATTTATATAAATAAAATGCCGATAATACCAAAATAACCACCAAAAAAAATTCCTGCTTGTATGGAAAAAACAGCATGATGAATGAACATTTCTGCATTGGAAGTTTGTCGCGCATGGTTATAAGTTTTGTTTTTATGAATTCCTTTTTTTGGTTGCACAAGGTTGGCAGCTCTGTACATGTACATGTACATATATGGATTAACTCAAATCATGTGCGGTGTTAGTTAAAGTGTGTTAATACTTTGCTAATCTATATCCTTAATCTGCATTTACTTTTAAATCTAACTTCTATTCATAGAAAAAAGCGTAATGTATTACAGACAGGGTGGAGCAAAGAATTGTATAAGTAGCACTGCAGTCTAACCAACAGACAAAAATAGTTTATGAGCATCACAATTAAAGAAGGCCACAAAGAGAAGCACTAAAAATAACTGAGAATTCTTTCGTTAGAGCATCATTAGCCCTTGTGCAATTAATCCTTAGGATTGCTAAAATACGTTTACTGTTCACAGCTGCAAATAAATATACTAGAGAGTTGCTGAAAAGAAGTATTACAAAATTGTGTTCATATATGATAACTTCTCCTTAAAGGTAATACAAAGTTTTGGGAAATTTTGAAAATTGGGTGGATAGTGAATCTTTACAATTTTGATATATTTGGATGCCCCTGTGGATGTATTATAAGCACTAAAAAATTAGCCCGTAAAACACTTGTTTTTCGAGAAAAATTGAATATTAAAATTTACCGGTGCTCCCGGTAAATTTTGATAAATTTCAAATAGCGCCTATGGCCGTACAATGATAGCTGCGACCATGAAAATCTCAGAATATGTAGTTGTGATATATAATTTCCAAATGGGAATAGCTAATCGGTCGATTTTAGTCAAGAAACATTGTTTCATAGCTTAATTAATATCTTGACCTTGAGAGGGAGCTATACAACATAAAGTGTTTATTATTTATAATTTCATAAATTTAGACTCGATTTCAACTGCGACAACAATCAATGAATATTGTAGGATCGCATATGCTTCCAATATGTTAATTTGAACAAAATTCATGACCCCATACCAAAACTTTGTAATACCTTTAAGGCTTGTTTAGATATGACGTGGCAAAACTCCAGCGTTTTTTTCTTCTTCAATAATGATTTAAAGTGTGATATGCTTCACATTTTCGTATCTTATACCACAAAGCTCAGTGAATGCGTGCAAGTCCTGTGCTGCGCGCTGTTGCCATTCATTTACATGTAAAAGACGTGGCAGCATTTTTGAGGCCGTATACAGTGCCATATCTGAACAAACCTTTAGGGTCATGATTTGTGGATTAAGTTATCTGTCTACATCATCAAAAGCACCTTTTTAATGTAATAGATATAAATAACATGCCTATTTTTTATTTTTTGCAATGATTATCCAATAAAAAAAGGGAATTTTAAAATCTTAGTTTCTTCTGAATGTTTGCTTGACTGTCGATTAGTGCGGCAGACATTTTGTTAATCCTTCTAATCTCATTACATAATGTAAATCTAACTCTCATGACTCGTGGAGTGCATTCATTACAACTCTACATCCTCTGCTAATAGTCACAAGGAAGCTATATTCATTTAAACACAGAGTTAACACCCTGCCCGTTCTCAGAACAAAATGTTGAATCATTCTTCAAATGCAAAAAGAAATTAAACATTACATAACCCAGAACCATTTCACCATCCCAATGCCTTGACAATGCCTAACCATTAGGAGCCAGAGCATATAATACTGAGTTCCCATAAAACATATATTTATTTAGATGGTCATATCTTAGCCAATACTGAACATATTCAATTGGTTTTTCGACATTCGGACATTATTTTTGATGCTCTTTCGGAAAATGAAGAAAAAATTGAGAAATTCTAAAGATAGATTTTTATGACGTCACAGCTTCGGTACTCTATAGTTTTAATACAGGGACAACCCGTTTCTAGTAGGCAGTGGGTGGATGCATAGTAATTGACTCTCATAGAACATTTTAATTTCATTTTTATTTTTTCAGTTCTGAATACATAATAAAATCAGCATACATTAAAACATACATGGAGAAATATAAACTACTGAACTTCGGTGGAAAGTGCTTAAGTTTATAAGTACTGCTTTTATTATTATTATTTGTTTAAACAGAACTGGCCAGGGCTCTAAGATAAGTGTAGCTCGATGCCTTGTGAGCCCTGAAAATCATGTACCAAAAGCAAAATACATAAGTTAGGCATTGGGATCGTTAACTGCTGTACATGTAATTAATCATTATTCCTGTCAAATACAAAGAAATTCATCAACGCTTTATTCAGCCTCATGTCACTATCTCAACGCCTGTATACATTTGCCCTTGTTCTTTCCGCCTGACTCAACCTCTTCACATCATCACGCTTCCGAAATAACCCCTTGTTTTCAAAACGAACCCATGAGGGGGTGTGGCGATGTGATTAATCTGTTGCCTAAAATTACCCTGTGACCTAATAATAGCTTGCAATATTAAGCCTCATTGAGCTTGATTCACTCAAGGGATTCAGTGATGCCTTGCATGCGGGGTGTGAATGAAAGAAATGTTCCATTTGATGCCTTTGCTTTAAAGTGTACCTATCACCCAATAAAATTAATCTGTGTACCGCTAGAATGAATGAAATCAGTCTCAAACTCGGTGTTCTAAAGGTTAACATTTAGGGAGTATGAAGAATATAAATAATAGCATAAAACCTTGTGCATATTTAGGAATGACAAAGAATTTGTGCGCAGAATTCAAATCGGACTTGGGTTCTATACAAGCCTTATTCTTTATGAGCGCATTCAGATGTGTTGACTTGTCTATTCACTAGTCGTTTTTTATGTTAATTGAGAGTTTACAATTTATCAAAACTTGCAATATTTCTTTATAAGTAATATTTGGAGCTCATAGTTATTCACAAGATGTTTCTAAGTTAATTGAGGGTGTACAACTTGCAATATTTCTTATAGAAGTGATATTTATAACTCAAATACATGTATAGTATAGTGCTGTGAAACCCATCACATACATGTACCGTACAGATTTGTAATGAATTAAACTTTTGCATAATACAATGTAAAGCGCATAGAGACATATTTTGTATAATTATGCGCTATAGAAATATGATTTATTATTATTTTGATCTAATATTTGTAGGTGATTGGTACACATTAAAGGTGGGGTCTGGTAACAATGCTCAAAACGATATCATGACCTAATGGTAGCGTCAATGAGCGTGATTCGCCCAATGGGATTGTGATGCCTTGCATGAGTGGGCGAATGCAGGATATCATATATATTTGAATGTGCTTTGCTTCAAGTTTATATAACTTGGATTGTTTGTATACCATATGCATGTACCACCTCTAACATTAATTGCTTTTAAATGATACATCTGTACATATTATGCAAATACAACAACAAATGCAAGTCATTTAGGATATGAAGTTATTTTGATATAATAATGATTTTGTTTCGAACATTATAATCAAACAAATTTAATGTTATTCTCTTGTAGCTTTAACAGTGTACCGGTAATTTCAGTTCAAGTGCTTAATGGAACCATATTTGTGGATAAATTATCATATTCTTTAGTTTTCAAATCTCTTTTAAATATACGATCAGTGTCATTGCAGCAAATTATTTTGATGATAATTTTGATGTCCATAAGTTTTTGAAAGAATCCTAATTTTAGTTTTTCTTTATGTTGCCATTTGATAAATATGATATGGTTTTGATAATGGAGACTGTTTTGCACCAGAAAAAAACAAGATATCCAAACAACTTTGACGATACACTGTACAACAAATATATATATCATGTTTATGTGAAAAGTAATACTAATTGTCTTTTTAAAATGAATATAAATATTAATTCTATCATTATTATATTAATTTGAATAACTATCAATATGTGTATCATCTTCCCTTTTCTCTGACTCTAGTATTTAAAACTGTCTTTATTTGTGCTTCTGCCCTCTATAGACAGCGGGGGAGGAGGAGGCGTGAAGACGAGTTCGATAGGCAAGTCAACCCCATCCACGCCAGTCATCTCATCAAAGTTTGTACCCGGCCATCGGAAAACAAAAAGCTTAGGCGCAAAGTAAGCAGTAACTAAATTAGAACTATATTTTTTGCAGTGTTCCATTTAAAACAGAAACATCGAAGTATATGTCCATAATGACAATAATTTCTAACGCTTTGAACAACAGGTTGACTATCCGTCGTCAGGATGTCAACCTGTTTGAATCGTCGAGCCCCTCCTACCACTCCACCTACCTCTTACTACCGGCACTTTAGTTCTTTTTAGAACTATAAGCTCCAGAAAGGTTACCAACAGTCCTTCTAGGACTACACAAGAAACATTACCGACAGTCCTTTTCAGAACTCCCCAATCCTCCTCTCTCACATGGTGCAACCGTAAGCCTAATATATATCTACATCACCATGGAAGCCAATACTTATAAGCAGTATGTGTAGATAGTTTAATGATTGTTTGCTTGTCCATTTCTTCCACAGAAATGGACATGTACCGACATAATTCTAATCATATGATTTTTAAATCTTAAAAGTATCATAAACCATATATCTGCAGATTTCTAGCATTCATTTTCTTCTTTTACTTATTAAAACTTGTGTTTGTATTATTTTTATTTTTCCAGTGTTCCAAACCACTTAGCACCTGCAGAACCTCTTAGGTAAGTTCCTGTGTTTACAAATTTCTTGTAGTGAACACTATGCCCACACAATGACATACATGTACATGTGTCTTCTTGAATAGAAATAAACACTCATTCATAATAAAGTAGTAGATTCAATTTTCCTATGAAGATCTGTAAAAACAAAATGAATTAATTGTGGTTTAAGCAACTTTCTGTGAGGATTTAAGTCAAATGAACCGATACAAAATATAGTACCGGTACGTCTCCCTTTTTGTTATGATTAACCATAGTAGCGTCGAGCACTACCTAAGGTTATTTCTATAGGAATCTTCTTTTTACATGTAAAGATAATATAAACCAAGTGTGTTATTTGGCTCTTAGCATACAATATCATGTTTATGCCTATCTGTATATTGTATGTCACACTAATGGGATACAAATTTCTTTATTATTATGGTCATTAAAACTTGAATCTTAGATCTTGAACATACCATAAAACTCTGTGAATAAGACACACTTTTTTGCCGCCGAAAAAAATTGAAAGTCATGGGTGCGTCTTTTTTTTTAGTTTCGATTTATGCCCCTCCACCTGTTGCTCTGCCTGGCAATGCCTCCCAGCTCAGTAATCGGTGTGTTGACTCACCACTCCGAAACTAGAACAACACTCAAATTTGTCTGTCATCTTGGTTTGAAAGTAATCTTTCTAATAGATCTCAATATGTAGTTTATAACAATAATTCCTCAAATGTTTCTTCTATTACACACGGCATACCACAAGGGTCTATCCTAGGTACTCTACTGTTTTTAATTTACATTAATGATCTTACACATTCCTCTAAAAATGACATTGTTACTATTATTTGTGACAAGTTCACAAGCACGAATCCCCCCCCCCCCAAAAAAAAAAATTAAAAAAAAAATAAAAAAATAGGGGTGAGCCTTATACACAGGTGCGTCTTATACGCGGAGATTTACGGTAGTTTCATTAAAATGCCAAATTCACTGCTATGAAGGAATGTTTGTCATAATGAGGAGCTTAATTAATTCAGCACATGTCATGATTTTTTCTCTGTGTTATTTCCCCCCCCCCCCCCCCAGCTTTCCCAACACAAATTTCGGCAATGGTCCCAGACACCTCCTGGATGACAGTCTGTTAGAGGAGACGACGTCATCGATAAGACCCTCCGTATCAAGCTCGATAGAAGGTAAATCAATGGAAGGTAAATTTCACAATCAGTTCAGGGGGGTGTTTCACAAAGATCCTAACTCGAACTTAACTCTAAGTTGGACTTAAATACTATGGAGAGCCATTTGTAGCCTTAAAATAAAATATATTCAAAAGCGAAAATTCAAGTATTTTAGACGTTTTATTCGTTCCACATCAAGAACATGAAATCTCCTTGATAATAGAAAATATGAATGATTTTAATCAACATTTATTGCCTTTTAAATTAACTTTTACAAAATATTTTCATTATTGCTAATGGCTTTCCATAATTTTTAAGTCCAACTTAGAGATAAGTTCAACTTAGGATTTTTGTGAAACACCCCCCAGTTCAGTCTTTATTTTTGCTCTCAATAAAAACAATGTACTTAAAATATATAAGCAACAGTGCATCATCAATAGAACAACAATACAGAGCAATTAGACGTAAACACATGAGAATGAGAATGAGGGGAACACTAGGGGGGAAAGAAACATGGACACTAGTAGAATAAAAGATTTCAGAATATAGGGAAATATTACAATGTTCATCATGAGTATGAAGAAGGGGAAAAAAGTCTTCATATATGCTTTGGTTAGAAGGAATTTTCCTTTTCAAGTACTCATCGTTTATTTCTTAATTTCAACTGAGTACTAAGAAAGTGAATATATCCCTATTAGGCACTTGCAGATTTCTGTTTTTACCCTATACTAGGGCTGTTGTTATAGTCTGGCTTTCATGAAGTAATAAAGTTCATTTTTCTGTGAGGCCCCCTGCCTCTTGTATGAGTTAGATAAACAATTATTGAATTTTTCTTACATTTATCAAACTGAATTCCAGTCTTCATTGCAAATTATGTACTCTATTTACTCTCTCTCTTACTTTCCCTCTCTCTTTCTCTCTCTTTATGTCCCTCTCACTTTATATATCTATCTCTCTCTCTTTCTCTCTCTATCTCTCTCTATCTTTTTATCTATCTCTCTCTCTCTCTCTCTCTTTATCTATCTCTCTTTCTCTTTCTCTCTCTTTATCTCTTTATTTATCTATCTCTGTCTCTGTCTCTCTTTACCTATATCTCTCTCTCTATCTCTCTCTTTATCTATCTATCTATCTCTCTTTCTCTATTGCTTTATGTATCTCTTTCTCTCTCTCTCTCTCTCTCTCTTTCTCTCTTTCTCTGTTTCTCTCTCCCCCTCTCTCTTTCTTTACATTATCTGACCACAGGAAGCAGTGAAGGGTCAGAGTTCAGTGATGACCAGGATGTCTGGTTAAATAACGGGTGAGTAAAACCTCCTAAATAGTCTCACACTCGATGGCTTCTCATGGCAAGTCACTCGCGCAGATGTCTACTATCAACATTCAAATGTTAAAAGGGCAAGAATTAATTATTACTACCTTGGTCTTTGTACTGACTTTGGGACTTGGGGTGGGGGGGGGGGGGGGGGTAAATGGGGTATTGAAGGGAAAATGAATGATACCAATCCCATATTAATCCATATGTGAACACAACATCATAAAAGCGTGAAAATGTCACATGGCGTGATTTTATTTTCAATTAGAGCACAATAAAAGTGTATCTGGTCAAAGTTTAGTTTTTAGCATTTCGTGATAGCAGGTACTCCTGCAAAACTCCAATTTAAGTCTTGGAATTTCTGACTTTTGAATTTGATACGCACATAACAGGGAAATCAAATCATGCATGTGCTTGTCTAAAATTGTAATAACATTCATATATAATATTATACAAATTACAATGCAATAAAATAATGGTCCTTGGAGTAATATGAAATTCTATACAGATCTGCAGTTCTTCCTTTCACATGATTGTTCTTATCCCCTGTAAAGTTTCTTTTAGAGAAAGGCAATAAAGGCAACTATAATTTTTGTTTATTTTTATAAAGGAGTGTTACGGAGAGCTGTGAGGATCTAGTTTCCAGTATCATCGACATCCCTCAGAACTTATTTACATTAAATGGTGAGTTACAATCATACCAGAAATGTGTAATCAAATTAATATGGAGTACTATCTGGTCAGACACTTTTAACAGCGTATACACATTTTCAGATAATTTTAATGAAACTGGCTGTATGTGGATGTGTATATTTTTCTAAGGATTCAGGTCTATTTTCCCTCAGTTTTTTTACAAAATCATTAGTTAGACTTTAGAATTAAGTTATTAAAATTGATGTACATGTTTCCTAACAATTTTTGTAGTTACAAGACATTTTTCATATTTTGAAGAATTTGTGTACCTAACATTTAAAATATAATATACGAAGAAAAATTATCAGATTAAATACATTGTAAATATGCTTTCTATACATTTGAAAGTCCCTACCTTTGTTTAGTTTCATGTCAAAAGAAAGAAAAAATATTCCATTGTTGGTGAGTGCTTGTATTATTCATGGACCACATCCTTAGCATATCTCTCATATCTCTTGTTGATTTACCTGTCTGACACCCACACAGCTTGCCTGAAGAGGAAACCGATTAGGAAAGCCGGCCGTAAGCTATCGGTGACGTCTTGGACGAGATTCTGGGTGGGTCTATGGGGCACCAACCTGGTCCACTACGCAGCCAAGTCCTTCAACTCAATAGA
The DNA here is from genome assembly GCF_000002235.5 of Strongylocentrotus purpuratus. Classification (NCBI taxonomy): domain Eukaryota; kingdom Metazoa; phylum Echinodermata; class Echinoidea; order Camarodonta; family Strongylocentrotidae; genus Strongylocentrotus; species Strongylocentrotus purpuratus. Next base: position 10,458,933 of record NW_022145610.1, read on the forward strand.
GAGAGCACACGTGAGTAGGGGGGAGGGATGGGTGTGAGAATGAGTTGGGTAATACCGTGTGGCTAATGCACGTAGGAGGTGTGGTGAATCTCTAGGAGGTTGAGGGAAGGAGCTGAGGGAGGGAGGGAGGGAGGGAAGGAGTGTGGGATGTTTGGAGGAAAGACGGCCGTAAGCTCTCTGTGACGTCTTGGACGAGATTCTGGGTGGGTCTATGGGGCACCAACCTGGTCCACTACGCAGCCAAGTCCTTCAACTCAATAGAGAGAGCACACGTGAGTGGGGGATAGGGTTGGGTGTGAGAATGAGTTGGGTAAATCTGTGTGGCCAAGTACATATAGGACGTTGAGGGAAGGAGGTAGGAACGAGGGAGGGGGAGGAGCAAAAGAGGGAGGTAGTTAGGCAGAGGAGGAGCAAAGGAGGGAGTGAGTGAGGCAGGGATGGGGGCAGGGGAGGAGCAAAGGAGTGAGGGAGGGAGAAAGGGGAGGAGCAAAGGAGTGAGGGTAGGAGGCAGGGGGAGGAGCAAAGGAGTGAGGGTAGGAGGCAGGGGGAGGAGCAAAGGAGGGAGGGAGTGAGGGAAGGAGGCAGGGGAAGAGCAAAGGATGGAGGCAGGGATGGAGGCAGGGGGAGGAGCAAAGGAGGGAGGGAGTGAGGGAAGGAGGCAGGGGAAGAGCAAAGGACGGAGGCAGGGATGGAGGCAGGGGGAGGAGCAAAGGAGGGAGGGAGGGAGGGAGGAAGGGGAGGATCAAAGGAGTGAGGGAAGGAGGCAGGGAGTGAGGCAGGGGAGGAGCAAAAGAGTGTGGGAGGGAGTGAGGGAAGGAGGCAGGGAAGGAGGGATGGAGGCAGGGGAGGAGCAGAGGAGTGTGGGAGGGAGTGAGGGAAGGAGGCAGGGATGGAGGAGCAAAGGAGGCAGGGAAGGAGGGATGGAGGCAGGGGAGGAGCAGAGGAGTGTGGGAGGGAGTGAGGGAAGGAGGCAGGGATGGAGGCAGGGGGAGGAGCAAAGGAGACAGGGAAGGAGGGATGGAGGCAGGGGAAAGAGCAAAGGAATGATGGGAGGGAGGGAGTGAGTGAGTTCCATAAAGAGTCTACTCATCCTGCAAAACTGTTTTGTATTTAAGTTTTCATCCATACTTTTATACATAAACAAAATGAAATTCAGTATACATGTATTTAACTCATCTTTTATTCTTTGCTATTTCTTCTCTCCAGTTCAAATCCAAGCCTTGCAAGGTGTTTTCCATCTCAGACTGGATGGTTTCCATGCCCGAAACCAAACACAGTAACGTCATATTATTAACAGATCCAAATACAGGTATGTAGTCCCACAGGAAGCAATCTTTGTAGGCATTTAGCAATTACCTAGGGTAGTAACATCAGAATGATGATACAGTGAAACGTGTCTATAAAGACCATCGAAGGGAGACGAGAAAAGTGGTCTTTATAGGCAGGTGGTCTTTACATGTATGTACAGGTTCCTTTAGTACATATTTCAATGAGAAACCATTGTCAAGGGAAACAAAAAATGTGGTCTTTGTAGACAGGTGGTCTTTCCATACAGGTGGTCACTAAAGCAGGTTTGACATTAATTTTAATGATAAGTTATTGTTTATAGCACATATCATGATATAGTCTTTTTGATGCATTACTAACATAACACAGATATCATTGCCCGAGCTTGGTTTCCTTGCCTGACATGAAACGGGCCAGAAAACAACTTTATCTTTAAACATTCTTTTAATAAAAACTTGTGTCTTCTTTTCTCCCTCAGGTAACAGCTACAAGTACAAAGCACAGAGCTACTCGGTGGCTTGTGCGTGGGTCAGGAATCTTGACGAAGCTACAAAGAAAAAGAGAGGACCAAAGGTATGTCCTTGGGGATACCCGTTTTCAGGTTTTTGCCTTATTTCAAGCCCTACGATCTCTTTGTTTCGGGCTTTATAAGGCGCTTCAGGTTCCATATAGAGAGTAGATTTGAAGTACAACCATGTGGATAGTCCTTAAAGCCCCACTGCACTACTTATCGCTACTTGTGCCCTCTATATAGCAACAATGCCTACGCGGTACCCGTTGGTCCCCCATGATCCCCTTTTTCTTATGTTAATTAAGAGCTGATTTGAAGAGATGACCACCTGTCAGTGACCATGCAGGGAGGTATAATCCCTCCTTGCCATATTAGTGCAGACAAGCTTTAAGGACTAGTTTTACCTCAAATCTACTCTTAAAGTTATGTTCTCGCCATGCAAACCTGTACTGTCAACAAAAATTAGGCTCCATATTGTAGAACAAATGAGCCCTCGACATGTGCGAGTCTCTTTTCATAAAGTTTAAAGTCAGTCCAACTGGTATCCCTGCTTTTTCTTCTTATTGCCTTATCTTTTATGTAATCTGAATGTTCAAAACAAAACAAAACAAAATCCCAGAAAAAAATTGTAATAGAGAAACTGATAATATACGCATAAATAGTGCCATGATTAGAGACTCTAGTTTAATATTAGGGAGCCAAGATAGAATTGAGTTGACAAGGTTTATTGATACAAAAGTCACAGCTAAAAGCTGACACATCATTAATTTACAAATAAAACTGTAATGTATAAAATAATGCAAATATTACAATGTAAACTAGGCAAATATAAACTTTACCAGACATTCACTAGTGAGATTGACATGATAAAAGAAATAAAATGAAGAAGAAAACAAAGAAGGAACTGAAAAATAAAGGAAAAAAAGCAGGATAGATGAATTATTTCCCTGAGGGGCATAGGTGATTTTTGTATGCAGTTAGATACTTACCGGTAAGCAGATTTGACTGTATGTGAGTTGTCAATATGTCTAATGAAACTAATTTTCTTTTCAACTTAGACGCCTGCTAACCTGATGAGCTTTGAGTGATTCTCTAATCGTGACTGGTCCGTGACGTCAACATGCGACGGCTCGTTTATCGTCATGACAACCAACCTATGGTGCTTCCATTTGTCTGCCATGGTACTATACAGTAGTAGTCTGGAGCAGCTCTCTATATGTGATGTGTGTGTGAGTTCCTAGTCTAAATAGTGTGAAGTTCCTGGTCCGATCTCTTGGACCAGGACTCTTGTACTTCAACCTCATTTATGGTGTGTTTGATAATAGCTCCAGGACCTGAGTAGGAATTGATATGTCCTAGTCTCGGTCCTGGCCTATATCAGTCTATTTGCATGTTACTTGTGTAAGGTCTTTTTATAATAGTTCTGGTATTTATAATTCTATTGACATACCCTGTATGTTTCAAATAATGTCAGTTTTTGCAGTAGTGCTGGTCCTTATAAGTCAAATTTCCCTACACGTGGTATGTTTCAAGTTTGGTTAGTTTTTGCATTAATTCTGGTCCTTATTAGTCTATTGCATACATTATATGTTTTAGGTTTGGTCAGTTTTTGCAGTAGTACTGGTCCTTAATATTCAAATTTATGTACACCCTGTATGTTTCCATAGCCGTCTTTAATAACTTATTTTCAATCTCATCTTTATTTGTCACATATTCATATGTAATACTTTGCTATAAAACAGCCAACTGGACTTTCTTTTCACGAAATTGTAATAAGTACAGTACAAGTTTTTCTAATATCACATTGATATGCAAGTATATTTTATAGAATGCATTTTAATGAGGTATCAGCTAGACTTGTACCCAAGACGGTTTCGTGAGAAGCTGCCCTGGCTTAACTTTGTTGAAACTTGTGACATTGCATGTCTCTCTGGATGGTTAATGGCTTTTGATGGAGCTCAGGCTCCTTAAAGTAAAATCAAAATGTTCATTGTGAATAGTTGCAAGCTGAAGCAAATTCAGCCTGTTAGAACTTGTTTATAAAAAGATATTGGTAGTAATTCTACAAAATGAATAACATGCAAAGACACACATACATGTGGTACATAACTTTGTGGCATTTAGCATCCAATTCCTGGTATCATATAAACTTTATATTGTAATGTTCATTAAACCAGTGCTTCAAATTAATTTCTATTATCAAATACTGTATTAAGAATCATTCTCTTTTGGGCCATTTTTAGAATCATTCAGTAAACCTTACAAAATAATCCTTTGTAGTTACCTTTCTGGTTGTTTCTAGTGTATGCAGGGATCAATATTTATTTTCACTTTATCTGCTGTATGAATTTACTTCATTTGACAAAAGTACAATGCCTTCCATTTCATGATGGGAGTAAAGATACTTAATTAACTAAATATTTATTTATATTACCATTGGGCCTATTTTTGCTGTACAACTCAAACAGTTTTGCTGTGGAAGCGTAAATGTGTTCCTGAAATTACCTACAGTTGATTTTGTTTGGTTAGTAAATCACAAAAATACTTTAAATTGGAAAAGGGAATGTGTATATGGTAATAATGAGTACAGATACTTTATTTCCCTCTTTTTATAAGGTCTATCCACTTATGCCACTGTAAACCACCACATTTTGGGGGTCTATTACTGGTGAATAAAAAGGGGAGTGGGGATTGAAAAACGATCCTACATGTACTCACTAAGATTATAAGATACAAAAATGTGAAGAAGAAGATATGAGAGCATATCGTCTCTTGAAAGGCAGAAGGGCGTTACGTTATATCTTTTAACACTGAGTTAATGCCCTTCTGGCTCCAAACAGACCCCATGACCTCGCCCAGGCAGTTGCTGAAGACTGGGGGGGGGGGGGGGCTTTTCACATAACTTGTCATCAGTGACGAATGACAGTTTTTGTTATAAGCTACTGAAATCCTTACTTCTGATTGGTTATCAGCAGATTTGTCACTGATTTTTGTCACTTGCATTGAAAAAAAAGCCTTGTGAAACGCCCCCCAGGAGGCTTGGAGAAGAGCCATTATTAAAAGGAAATGAAACCTCCAACCCCAGAGCTCGGTAAAAACTGACACTAAACAACGATGACGAGTGTGTGTAGAAAAAACCCTGCAGTTTGCCATGGCATATGTAAACAAGACTTCATAAACGTAGATGTAAAAATGTAAAACATTTAAAAGTAGGCGTGGTCATGGGGGAGGTTTATAGTTTGTGACGTGGCAGCATGTGCAGTTGACATTGACCAGAGCTGACCCCATGACCATGCCCTTTGACCTCTAACCTATGTGCAATAATATGTACAGTTTGTTTATATTAATTTTTTTTGTTTGTATATTTTTTTTCTTCTCAAGAGGCTGATAAGATTGTATTATAAGTTTGTAGAAAGTAAAAAGATTGGCCGGTATTCATAAAAGCATGATAGGTTTTGGTCCAGAAATAAACCAGGATTAAGGGGATCGAGCTAGTTCACAAATTTGCAAAGCACCAATTGTCAACCTTTTTCTCCCATACCAGTGACAATTATTCTGTAAATTCTGTAATCAAAATAGGTTTTAAAATTAATTTTATTAAATTAATTTTTCATTTGATTTTGTGACGGAATCCATTTTGTTTATTCATGTCACTAAGGAATGGACAAGCACTATAATGTCCTTTAAGCACGACAGTAATCTACATTTGCCTCTCTTAACCCGGGTGTAGTGAATGGTTACCTGGTATTAAGTTGATGTTCCTTGAATGCTTTCAGCACCTTATGACAGCTTGGCCCTGAGCATCCCCTTGAATGTATCTGTTCATAATATATCGTTTATCATTTTCTTATCAGCACTCAAAAGACCATGCATAAACCAAAGAACCAAGTCATTTCTCTGTCTGCTTTTTATGAAAACTGGCCAATGTGTTTAGAGTTTAAAGGCAGGGTATTTTACTGACATCGCTTCCACCAGTGTGAAGTATTTTCAATTGCGCCATCGTTTGGTGAAGGCGTACATAGTGCGATTTCCGGTTAGGGAAGGCAACTTTATTATCACTCGCGTTCGTCCGGGTTCGGGACGCCTACTTATCTCTTAATCCCCCGTTCCCGGACGCGTATTGTACGCTGGCGGTCCCTTGGCGTCCCTTGCTCGCGTCTATTGTTGTCTGTTGGACAATAGAGCAGGCAGCCAGAAAAGAAGCCATCCCGTCCGCTAGGACCGCTGTCAATCAACCTCACCGCTATCCAGCCCCTCTCTAATCCTTTCTAATCTGGCGTCCCCTGACAATAGCTGACCCGTCTAGAACGCGTTAATCTGGCGTTCCCTGACAATAGTAGCACCCGTCTAGCTCGCGTTTAGAATACGATAGTAGATTTTCATAGATGAATTTTCAGTCTTGAAAGCAGAGCTAGAGCTGCAATCCCCCGGGTTGATTGATAATAATTTGTCCCAAAAATGTGTCGCGCGCTAAAATAATAAACCTAACCAGCAACGCCTCAAGTCTTTCTACATACAGCTGCATATGAGTAAAAGCTTCTGCGACACTGCAAATATATAAATCATATTTAGTAGTGTCTGTATTCCCCAACCTATTAATCAGTACTGCATTGCGTGGATCAGCAATTCGCGCAAATCACAACATGTGGATAGCCCCCTAACATGCGGTCACGTGATCTGAGCCCGACAGCGCTGGTAAAGACGCAGCACACTCGAAGGCCCTCGAAGGGCGCTTGCGATAAGCCAAAAAAATCGTTACAAAATCTCTGATTTCTTGATTTTAAGCGCTTTTTTTGGCGAAGCCGTTTTTAAAACTTGGCTAAGCCACCGCATGCTTTGGAAATATGGCTCCGATTCCGCACTTTTGACAGCAAAATTTGGCTTTTGGGGTGGATTTTTGGAAGTGACATCGGGATTTCCTTGTACTAGTGAGTGACGCTGTGTGTAGTGCAGTGCACTGATATGTAATTTGCGTGTGTTGTGGATGCTGGTTTGATATCACGATCGGATGCATGTATGTGTGTATGCATAGCCTGGGGTAATGCGCACGTCTTTGAGTGGTGTACATCCCCTGTGTTGTGTGTAATGTGCATGCGTGCGCGCCACAGGAATTGCCAACACGAAACATTGGCACAACTATGCATACGCTCGTTCTCACAGCCAACCTGTAGCCACGTTCGCACAGCCAAACTTAAAAAACCTGTATAAATACGTTAAAAACGTTCTGCTTGGCAGCTCTGTGAAGTCTGAGTTTTATGTAAAATCACAGCAGAAAATTCAGTGTTTTTACAAAATAAATATAGAAATCAAAATTAGGATTTACATTGCATGTACTACCTACAAGTGAAGATGTAGATGTAACTTTGCCTCCCTGTTGTTTTACTTTTCCCTTTTGTTGATTTTTTTAATTCTATGCATAATCAGGCCTCTCGCCAAGAAATTAAAAAGGCGTGGCGCGACACTAGGGAAAATTTGACCCCGCTCCCCTAAAAAAAAAAAAAAAACGTTTACAAGTATTAAGAGTAATTTGTTTAATTGTTATCCCTTTATTATGTTCCGGGTCATTGTCATATTTACCCTTGCACTAAATAATCTCAATTATCAATATTTATAGTATGTTGGAATTTGTGAAATTTGTTATCCAATGTCACGAAGAAAAAAAAATGAATATGATCATAGTTGTTTGATTTTTATCGAGCTAGACCAAGTCATGTATTTAAAGCTGTAATTATTTTCCTTATATTAAAAACAATATTGCATTTTCTTATTTTCACAAAATTGCAGTACTCAAATTCTCTGCCTCAAAATGACATATACACCCGTTGACTCCGAGACACCAAAAATAAGAAGAGCTGTCGACGTGTTTGTAGGCCCGCGTCATTAACATGGCCAGTTCATATTTTTAATTTGCTGGAAATTGTTCTTTAAAAATGAGAAATTCACGAGTTTGAGTAGGATCTCACTATATGATTGTTAAATATCAAAATTTTGAGCTTTTTTTATTGCCCGATATGAAACCATGCAGCCACAAATGAATTTGAACATTTTGATTGACTGCATAGTTGCTTAGTAACCAGACATACTAGTCAGTTCATTCATGACTTATGAAGCCGCCTCTGAGCTAATGTAAACAAAAACAAAGCCATTTATGGGCCGAGTGAATGAACTCAAGTGAATGTGACAGAGAAGAGAGCGTGAGAGAGGTTTTCCCACGCTCATCTTTTCAGGGGAAAGGGGGGGGGGGGGGGGAGGAGGAGATAACTTCACGAAAGAGACAGCGCAAGAGAGAGATAGAGAAAGAGAGGGAAATGTATGATGGAGAGCGCGCAAACATGAAAGGGCTAGGCCGCCAAGAAGGGATCGGAGCTGAACAAAGGGGAGACATTAGCATTTTGATAAGATTAGATCATCGACCAAGGCCACGTGATGAGTGATTGCTCACTCGTAGTTGGTTTCTCAAATAAATAACAGATAGTGATGAAATGTTCCAGAATGAGTGAAGTGAAGTTGTGGGTCTATCTTTGCCTTCCTGTTGGTTTTACTTTTCCCTTTTCTTGAATTTTATTTTGTACAATGCATTTTCGTATTTATTTAGTCGCCCTTTTTACCTGCGGCTGCCATCTTTCCGTCTCCCGATCCTTTCTTTCTTCTTGAACTCTAATATTTCTTTATTTATATCTTCATCACCAGGCGCGCACGCAGTGAGAGGGAAGGGGGACCCCCCCCTCATTTTGTGTGTGTGCTTATGGGTGACCCCAAAAACATCATTTCCTGGACCAAAAAAAAAAGTGCTCTTACCCCCTCCCCTGCCTGTCAGTACAAAATTTTCGGCGCAATTTAACCCCCCCCCCCCCCCCTACGAACAAATCCTGGGTACGCCCCTGTTCATCACTTACTTCATCTAATTTTGTAATTCCATCTCTTAGATTTTGTTTTCAATGATTAATGATGATAACGTTATTATATCGTTTTTCAGAATTTCATTGAAATTAAAAATTTGAATTGTGTTGAAGACTGCGAATTCATTCTTTAATACGTCTCCCGATTTCTTTATCTTGAAATTCAATATTTTTTCCTTCACCTAATTTATCTGCCCCCTCTAATTTTTTAATTCCATCTAGTCTTTTAAATAATTTTTTTTTTTTGTTCTTATTTTTTTCTTCAATTAAATACAAACTTTATTTTTTCTTGGAATTGAATTGAAATTGGGGAGGGTGTGCATATTTATTCTTAAACAAAACAGAGAATGTCATAGATCATTGGAGAGTGGGACAGAGAAAGACCGAGTGAGAGGGGAATTGGAGAGAACGAGGGAAAGAAAGAGGATGCAAGAGATGATGGATGTTGAAATTCTTATTGTAATCCTCTGTATATTTACGAGAAGTAAAAAGAGTTCTATTTCTTATTTTCAATCTAAATGGTCCGTATATGCTCTAATAATTGAACAATGTTGTTCTCATGCCACATGGCATTGCTCTTTATCGTAGTCTAGTCACAACGGGAAACAAAGAATGACAGATTTATTATGACATTCCCGCTCTCAGAACAAAGGCGCGTAACGATGTTAAATATACGCGATGTTTTGGAACTTTGGTGTTGATTGACATGACGCCTCATTTCAGATAAGCAATCGACAATAGTTATAATGAATAAATGACACATATTTGTAAAGCTTAGATCCTCTTCTTTCATTTGATGCAACTCATATAATGCATATTTCACGAATGAGCGATTAAAAAACAATTTGAAGACATGATCCTTTGGTAAGTTCACTTTCTGCCCTTTCATAAATTAAACCTCGGCTCAATCAGGAAAAATGAGCCGGGAATAACAAATTTCTGTTTGTTTAAAGTAATGCTTGCACTTCCATAATTTGATTAAACGAATTCGTTTTCACTGGCTGCCTGCCGTAGCAACAGAGTTATGGAAATTATGGAAATGCAAGCATTACTTTAAACAAACAGAACTTTGTTATTCCTGTACAAATATGTGTCTTATATTTATTATAATTTTGATTAAGTTATCATAAAACATCGATAATTTTCCGTTTCGTTTTCTCATGGGACGCACTAGCTAAAGAAAGTGTTGATTAAAGAAAGAGAGATAGTGGTAAGAGGTAGAGAGATAGTGGTAGAGAGAGATTAGAAAGGTGACTGGATGAGAGAGAGGGAGAGAGGGCTAACAAAAAAAGGGTCGTAGAGAGGGCCTGGAGAGAAAGATAACAGATAAGAAAGGAAATAGTTGTGATTTGAGATACAGATGGATTTACTACTATCGAGAGAGAGAGAGTTTCAAGGTGTATTCCCGAATTAAAAAGGGGAATTGTTGGATCTGTTTTTGTTATCGGAACAAAAATTCTCCTCACCATTGTCCAGTCGCAACAACGACATACAAATAATGACAGATTTATTATGACATTCCCGCCACAAGTCGGCGCTCTCAGAACAAAGGCGTAGGCTGACAATCTTAAATATCGCGGTCTGTCTGAACTTGGGTGTTGATTACAACATTTCCAAGATACGGTTATCAATCCAACTTTCTACTTCATTTGTGCCTTTTCATTGCACCCACGAAAAGATCGATAGAAATGTCAGAATGTCTATTACCCTTCCCAGCTCAATGGGCGGCACAGGGTATGCAAATTAGAAATTGTTCTAGCGCTGCTGGTCGCTACAAGGCGGCCGCGGCGTAGTATCATTCATTCAAAATCAGTTTTCATAAGACCAAACGTCCAAAATGATGACAAAAGATGACATATAAAAATACATAACAGTCTCGTAGAGTAAATATTTCAAAGAACAAAACATGCATGTCTACGTCCCTCTACCTCTCTTTCCCTCTCTCTCTCAACCTCAAACAACGGACCTCTGCATCGATTGCGATTCACACAATTTTCATTTCATTTACATTTCATTTAAAATGGGGAAAGCCTTCCGATCGCTAGAAGGAAGAAATTTTACTGGCAAGGTGATTAAACGAGTTCTTGCCCCTCTTAGCGCGACAAAAAGAAACCCTATTCCTCTCAAGAATTATGTAATATTATGTAAGATAATCCCCCCATTCTTGCCCCTTTCATTGGGTACGCGTTTGGGACGCTCGCGTTCTCTAAACAAAGGAGGGTACGCGATGAATGGAGAAGGTTTTAATCCACCATACCTTACGCGTTAAGGACAGTCGCGTTCTGCTAACAAGAGAGGGGACGCGATCGTCCTGAACCCGGACGAACGCGAGTGATAATAAAGTTGCCTTCCCTTATGTACCCAAGCATCGTGCAAGTGTCATCAGTTGGTGATGCATTGTGGGACATTGATGTCAACACATCGGGACATTGTGAGCAGCAGATGGCGGTATACCTAAATCTAAATTTGGGTCAGGAGAATACCCTGCCTTTAAGTACATTTATAGTTCTGTAATCTCACCAACGCAGCGTAAATGGTTTGTCTTCCTATCTAAAGGGTTCTATTGAAATGTCAGAGTTGACTTGTCTTAACTTTTCAAAAGGTGCATGAATCTAATTTTTGATTTTTCACTTTACTGCATTCAGTGACCAAAATTGTTGATGTTTAATAATAACTTACAGTTCGGAAACTAATGCTGTAAAGATTACTCAATGCACTTTGAATATTAAAGAGGGAATAGATGGAAATGAGTGCCACATTTCCCTTCTAATTATTTTCTCTGATCATACTATTTGTTATCTATGTTCACTTTCAATTAAAAAAAATATATGCTTATAAACTTGAATGCATCTATCGAAAAAGGTGTAAATTTTCTAAAGCTTATGCAAGATTCAAGATTTCTGTTGACATGCTTTTCATGCTTGTGGTTTACAAATGTATTACAAAAAAATGCCCCTTTTTTTCAGGCAAAGTTTGCTAAAATTGGAATGAAATACTTTGTAACGCTACATCGCAAATTATTGTCTGTTTTAGTGAATTATAAAACTTATGATGTGGCGTGTGCCTGTAATCCAGCTAAAAGTGGAAGTTACAAACTGATTCAGCCGAGGACACAGGTTCGAAACTGAGTCACGTCTTTCGTATGGTGACGTTTAAAGGTCGGTCCCCAGACGTAAATAATCATATCTGATTGATGCACGTCTGTAAAAACACAATACACACACATGAAAGAATGTTTTCTTTATGTGCACACCTTATTAAATTTGATCTTTTACCGTTTATTCTAATGATGTCGATATTATTTCTCCTTTGTGGTATTTAAAATATGATGTTGATTATTGGAAACATTCAGTTCACCATATTATGTTATCATCTTGCCTTTTTTTCAGATACTATTCCCTTTAAAAAAAAAGTATGGTAATACAAGATCATTACATGAACATTACATCATTTGTAGCTATGTCATTCAGCTATTTAAAAAAAAAAGTGGTCTTATTTGCTTTTTATGATTTTTCTCCCCCACCTTTAAAAAAGGGGGAAATGGAAAGAGGTCCAAATTATATTATGCCATTATTTAAAGTGATAGTACGTATATTGAACTGTTAATTTGCACCTATACATGAAGCATATTGTTTGTAGCAAAGATCAGAAGTAAAATCTTTAGAATATTAAGTTAAGAGCTGCAAACTGGATTAGATGTTGTCATTTGTAACAGTCCCTTTAAATGTCTGTTGTCTGTAGCACGTTGCAAAATTTAGATTTTTCAACATAAAATGCAGTACTAAATGAGAAAATGAAAGCTTGTTAAAAGAAAAACCTGTACAGTGTAAAATAGCTCTGTAAATTGTAAATTTGTAATTATGCCCTGTACCAACATGGGGCAAAAATGCATAAGACAATGTACGTTTTGTGCATTTTGACGATTGGTACTTTGTATATCTTAGATATTTGTATTTATTGAGATATCTTGAATTAACAAGCCACCCTTATTTAATGATACAAGATGTCAAATTGTATCAATCTATTAACTTATTAAAGTGACTCAAGTTACTAATGCATCTCTGTTTGGAACCAGAAGGCAATTACATTTTAACTCCGGGTAAAATGATATGATTTAACACCCTTCTGGCTCCAAACAGACCATTTTTTTTCTTCAAATGCTGTATTTATCATTTTTAAAAGCTTTAGAATTATATATGATGTATGTCATATGTGAGGTATGATTTAAATATGACGTAGGATGTATTGTGGCATCCTGCAAAGTCATATTTCTTTGTTTCGCACTTGAATTCAGAAGCCTTTGCCGTTATGCAAATTTATCCGACTGCAACGTTCAGATGCTTTCATACTTCTTTTTTTGCTTTGGGTTTTAAATGCTAATTGGAACCATATGCTCATAATGTAAGTCATCAGTTTCTAAAATGCATAAACAGTTTGGAGTAGTTGGGACTAAAGGAAAAAAAACTTGCACTCAAAATGCTTAGTTCTCTGATTCTTGCCTCGAGACTGATATTTCAGATTTGCGTAAAGAATCTGAAATGCCTGCTCTCTATCATGAAAGGATATCGCATTTTAGTAATGATCGATGACATTTTGCTCATTTGCATAACAGAAATCAATCTTTTGCTTAAAAGTTTGGTGTGAAGTCGTGAATGTAAGTGTAAGTCTTTTCTCTTAGCCTATGCCATTTCTTTGTTGTTCTTTATCTCTTAATTATCTTCTCCCTCCAGTTTTCTCTCTCACTCACCCTCTCTCTCTCTCCCTCTCTCACTCACCCTCTCTCTCTCTCTCTCTCTTCCTCTCCTTTCCTTCTCACTATCTTTCTTTACTGATTGTAGTATCTTCACTTTTAGCCAATTCTTTCTTTTTCTCATCTTAGTCTTTGACCTTTTTTTCTATATACATTTTCAGATTCTCTCTAACTTTCTCTCTTTACACAGTCTCCATCTCACTTCGCTTTCTCCCACTCTCTGTCAATTTATGACTAATTTCTCTGTCTATAAACTAAACCCTTCTCTCCATCTCTATCTTCTCTCCATCTCTGTCTCTTTCTACTCTCTGTCTCTTTCTTCTCTCTGTCTCTTTCTTCTCTCTGTCTCTGTCTTCTCTCTGTCTTTGTCTCTTTCTTCTCTCTGTCTCTATCTTTCCTCTGTCTCTATTGTTTCTCTCTTGAAACGTCACATTATACAGCAATGCAATTGGCATTCTGACATGTAATTCATAAGATTTCTACATAACTACGCTGAAACACCTATATGGAAACATTACAAAATTGTAATAAGTCCTTATGATGTCTTATTTTGCTTTGGGAATGGACAGATGGGACTACATCAGCTCTCCTTTTGGAATGTATTGGAGAGAAAAAATACTTGTAATTTTACCTTATTTCATACGATGTAAAGTGTGATTCTTCACATTAAAGTAACAGTATTTGTAATTTTGCATTGTGTATTCTTGTGATTTCTTTCAAGTGAGCTTATGTATCATGTTGCATGGGGGATAGGGGAGGGAGTGGGTTTGGAAGAGAGGTTAAAAAGTAAGACGTGATAGAGAGAATTTTGGTGAAGGGAATTGTGTAAGAACAGTTGAAAAAGAGATAGAAAAACAAGAGACAATGGCACTCTTTGTTAATTTATTTTATTTTATTTCCAAAGGAGGTGTATCACACATTTTTTTCTGAGAGAGTTTTGTTTTAGGAATAAAGCAAGAAAATGTGAAGAAAGTGGAGAAAAAGAAATGGAAGAGAGAATAAGGAGGAGATTTACTACAGATTGTGAGATTGGAAGAGGCTAGTGAATTAGGAAAATGTAGAAGAAAATGAGAACGTAATACATGTAGAAAGGGAATAACAAGAAGATATATTTCGTATAATTATGAACTTTCTCGGGATATCTATCCACGACTTCTGTCCAGTAAATATTTGCTGTTTCAGGAACTCTCCCTTTTCCTCTTGGCAAATCTGAACCAGTTTCTTCTCCTCGTCATACTAATATTTGACAATAAATAAGAAAAAAAAAATACAAACTGCATCTGTGATCAAATATAAAAGAGAAAAAAAGGAAAATTAGAAAACACTGGTTTAATGTCCAGATCCCCACCCCCCGCTCTGTACCATTGGTTTAACTGATTATACCATCTCCATATGTGAATTCATTCATTTTTGGATACTTGTTTTTAGCACTCTTCCTTTAATCCAGTCATGTTTAAATTGCTTCATGATGTTCATTAACAAATTTTAGTTATTTAAATTTGACGAGTGACGAATTGAAAGAACACACACACAAAAAAAAGGTGTAAAAATCTGAATTATATATTAAATTGTTCAAGTCCCTGAAAGAAATGCTGCATACTTTACCTGTACCTTCACAGTTACAATCGTAGCCATTGACAAGATCCAAGCAGGTTGCACCATTGACGCACTGGTTATCGACGCATTCATCGATGTTGGTTTGGCAGATCTTGTCAGTATATCCCGCTATAGCAGGTGCACTCATAGTCGTAAGGCAGGTCTGTGCAGGCGGCCCCGTTTTGACACGGGCTACTGGCATAGTCTGGCAGTTTATATTTTCACAAACTCTACCTGAATACTTCCTAAGTAGGGATAGAACTAATGATGAATAAGTTTGTGAAGTTGATCCTGTTTCAAATAGGTTGCTGGCAGATTGGTCTCGCAAACTCTACCTGAATACGTCTGAAGTACACTGTAGGGGTAGAACTAATGAAAAATAAGTTTGTGATGCTAGCCCCATTTTCACAGTGGATTCTGGGGCAGTCTGGCAGTTTGGTTTCACAAACCCTTCCTGAATACATATGAAGTAGGGGTAGTACTAATGATAAATAAGTTTGTGAAGTTGATCCTGTTTCAAATAGGTTGCTGGCGCAGTTGGGCAGATTGGTCTCACAAACCCTACCTGAATACATCTAAAGTGGGGGTAGTGCTAATGAAAAATAAGTTTGTGATGCTAGCCCCATTTTCACAGTGGATTCCGGGGCAGTCGGGCAGTTTGGTCTCACAAACTTTACCTGAGTACACATGAAGCAGGGAAAAGGTATATAATGATAAATAAGTCTGTGCTGCTAGCCCAATCTTCACAGAGGATTCTGGGGCAGTCTGGTAGTTTGGTCTCACAAACTTTACCCGAAGTACACATGAAGCAGGGAAAAGGTATATAATGATAAATAAGTCTGTGCTGCTAGTCCAATCTTCACAGAGGATTCCGGTGCAGTCGGGCAGATTGGTTTCACAAACTCTACCTGAATACACATGAAGCAGGGAAAAGGTAAATAATGATAAATAAGTCTGTGCTGCTAGTCCAATCTTCACAGAGGATTCCGGTGCAGTCGGGCAGATTGGTTTCACAAACTCTACCTGAATACACATGAAGCAGGGAAAAGGTATATAATGATAAATAAGTCTGTGCTGCTAGTCCAATCTTCACAGAGGATTCCGGTGCAGTCGGGCAGATTGGTTTCACAAACTCTACCTGAATACACATGAAGCAGGGAAAAGGTATATAATGATAAATAAGTCTGTGCTGCTAGTCCAATCTTCACAGAGGATTCCGGTGCAGTCGGGCAGATTGGTTTCACAAACTCTACCTGAATACACATGAAGCAGGGAAAAGGTATATAATGATAAATAAGTCTGTGCTGCTAGCCCAATCTTCACAGAGGATTCTGGGGCAGTCTGGCAGTTTGGTCTCACAAACTTTACCTGAATACACATGAAGCAGGGAAAAGGTATATAATGATAAATAAGTCTGTGCTGCTAGCCCCATTTTCACGGAGGATTCCGGGGCAGTCTGGTAGATTGGTTTCACAAACTCTACCTGAATACACATGAAGCAGGGAAAAGGTATATAATGATAAATAAGTCTGTGCTGCTAGCCCCATTTTCACGGAGGATTCCGGGGCAGTCTGGCAGTTTGGTCTCACAAACTTTACCTGAGTACACATGAAGCAGGGAAAAGGTATATAATGATAAATAAGTCTGTGCTGCTAGCCCCATTTTCACGGAGGATTCCGGGGCAGTCTGGCAGTTTGGTTTCACAAACTCTACCTGAATACACATGAAGCAGGGAAAAGGTATATAATGATAAATAAGTCTGTGCTGCTAGTCCAATCTTCACAGAGGATTCCGGTGCAGTCGGGCAGATTGGTTTCACAAACTCTACCTGAATACACATGAAGCAGGGAAAAGGTATATAATGATAAATAAGTCTGTGCTGCTAGTCCAATCTTCACAGAGGATTCCGGTGCAGTCGGGCAGATTGGTTTCACAAACTCTACCTGAATACACATGAAGCAGGGAAAAGGTATATAATGATAAATAAGTCTGTGCTGCTAGTCCAATCTTCACAGAGGATTCCGGTGCAGTCGGGCAGATTGGTTTCACAAACTCTACCTGAATACACATGAAGCAGGGAAAAGGTATATAATGATAAATAAGTCTGTGCTGCTAGCCCCATTTTCACAGAGGATTCCGGTGCAGTCGGGCAGATTGGTTTCACAAACTCTACCTGAATACACATGAAGCAGGGAAAAGGTATATAATGATAAATAAGTCTGTGCTGCTAGCCCCATTTTCACAGAGGATTCCGGTGCAGTCGGGCAGATTGGTTTCACAAACTCTACCTGAATACACATGAAGCAGGGAAAAGGTATATAATGATAAATAAGTCTGTGCTGCTAGTCCAATCTTCACAGAGGATTCCGGGGCAGTCGGGCAGATTGGTTTCACAAACTCTACCTGAATACACATGAAGCAGGGAAAAGGTATATAATGATAAATAAGTCTGTGCTGCTAGTCCAATCTTCACAGAGGATTCCGGGGCAGTCTGGCAGTTTGGTTTCACAAACTCTACCTGAATACACATGAAGCAGGGAAAAGGTATATAATGATAAATAAGTCTGTGCTGCTAGTCCAATCTTCACAGAGGATTCCGGGGCAGTCGGGCAGATTGGTTTCACAAACTCTACCTGAATACACATGAAGCAGGGAAAAGGTATATAATGATAAATAAGTCTGTGCTGCTAGTCCAATCTTCACAGAGGATTCCGGGGCAGTCTGGCAGTTTGGTTTCACAAACTCTACCTGAATACACATGAAGCAGGGAAAAGGTATATAATGATAAATAAGTCTGTGCTGCTAGTCCAATCTTCACAGAGGATTCCGGGGCAGTCGGGCAGATTGGTTTCACAAACTCTACCTGAATACACATGAAGCAGGGAAAAGGTATATAATGATAAATAAGTCTGTGCTGCTAGTCCAATCTTCACAGAGGATTCCGGGGCAGTCTGGCAGTTTGGTTTCACAAACTCTACCTGAATACACATGAAGCAGGGAAAAGGTATATAATGATAAATAAGTCTGTGCTGCTAGTCCAATCTTCACAGAGGATTCCGGGGCAGTCGGGCAGATTGGTTTCACAAACTCTACCTGAATACACATGAAGCAGGGAAAAGGTATATAATGATAAATAAGTCTGTGCTGCTAGTCCAATCTTCACAGAGGATTCCGGGGCAGTCTGGCAGTTTGGTTTCACAAACTCTACCTGAATACACATGAAGCAGGGAAAAGGTATATAATGATAAATAAGTCTGTGCTGCTAGTCCAATCTTCACAGAGGATTCCGGGGCAGTCGGGCAGATTGGTTTCACAAACTCTACCTGAATACACATGAAGCAGGGAAAAGGTATATAATGATAAATAAGTCTGTGCTGCTAGTCCAATCTTCACAGAGGATTCCGGGGCAGTCTGGCAGTTTGGTTTCACAAACTCTACCTGAATACACATGAAGCAGGGAAAAGGTATATAATGATAAATAAGTCTGTGCTGCTAGTCCAATCTTCACAGAGGATTCCGGGGCAGTCGGGCAGATTGGTTTCACAAACTCTACCTGAATACACATGAAGCAGGGAAAAGGTATATAATGATAAATAAGTCTGTGCTGCTAGTCCAATCTTCACAGAGGATTCCGGGGCAGTCTGGCAGTTTGGTTTCACAAACTCTACCTGAATACACATGAAGCAGGGAAAAGGTATATAATGATAAATAAGTCTGTGCTGCTAGTCCAATCTTCACAGAGGATTCCGGGGCAGTCTGGCAGTTTGGTTTCACAAACTCTACCTGAATACACATGAAGCAGGGAAAAGGTATATAATGATAAATAAGTCTGTGCTGCTAGTCCAATCTTCACAGAGGATTCCGGGGCAGTCTGGCAGTTTGGTTTCACAAACTCTACCTGAATACACATGAAGCAGGGAAAAGGTATATAATGATAAATAAGTCTGTGCTGCTAGTCCAATCTTCACAGAGGATTCCGGGGCAGTCTGGCAGTTTGGTTTCACAAACTCTACCTGAATACACATGAAGCAGGGAAAAGGTATATAATGATAAATAAGTCTGTGCTGCTAGTCCAATCTTCACAGAGGATTCCGGGGCAGTCTGGCAGTTTGGTTTCACAAACTCTACCTGAATACACATGAAGCAGGGAAGAAGTAATGATAAGTAAGACTGTGAAGCTGGTCCTGTTTTCACAAAGGTTGCTGGTGGAGTCTACCCAAGTAAAGGATAAAAGTGATGATGACTATGGTTGTAGGACAAGCTTGTGCAGCCGGCCCAGTTTTCACATACATGAAAGTTGCTGGTGCAGTCTGGCAGCTTGATCTCACAAACTCTACTTAAATACCTATAGTGTAAAGGATGAAAGTGATAAGGAGGGAGATAATAGGGCGGGTTTGTGCAGCTAACCCAGTTTTCACAAAAGTTGCTGGTGCAGTTTGGCAGTTTGAATTCAAAAACTCTATCTAAAAATGTATGAAATACAGAAGGAGATGAAAATGATGATGAGTATGGACGTATAGACGTATGAATAGGCAGCAGCAACTGAAGTACATGCATCTACTTGAGGCAAAGAACGTAAATGAAGATATTCAATTGCAGTACAAATATCATCAAAGGTCACAGGAGGCACGATAGCTCAGTCGGTAAAGCAGTGGTCTCGTAATCCGGTGACCCAGGTTCGAAACCAAGTCGATGCGCTAGTGCCCTTTGGTAAGGCATTAATCCTCATTACCAGGTCCCTTGGAAAGGACCTAAAGCCGTCGGCCGTCTGGTTGCTTACTTACAAGCTTTTATGCTTTCTTAGCAGTCAGGTAAACTAACCACCATTACGATTTGTTTGATGGAAATCTCCACTTACATTCATATCCGTCATCTCTGTCAAGACAGTCTGCACCCCCTGGACATGGGTTGCTAGAGCAGATGTCGGTGCACCGAGGTCCATCGGACCCTGTGTCAGAGCAGTTGCATGCGTACCTGCACAAGAACAGAAAACAAATGTACACTGTCAATGACAAGTTCCTGTTAGAGAGGGGTTGGATTGGTGAAGAAAAAGAATAACATTGAGGTAAACGAAAGCAAGGGAAAATGTAAACAAAGCACCGATTGTGAAGAACATCCATGTACCACATTTCGATATCTGGTAAATGTAGAGGAATATTAGTGTCAATTAATACGAGTTAGACTTTCTTTCAAGGGGATATTCATTAGTTGCACACCAGGGCCCTTTTTTTTTTTTTTGTTAATTGCGATGAAAATGCTAGAACCTGATGAGTGTATGGGCCAAGCTATTGTGCCTGACAAGAGCCTAAGAAAAACTGACACAGAAATCTGTATACACCTAGGGGGTAAACAAAAAACCACTGAGGCCCAACAAGATAAAAATGTAAAAATTTTACTTTCAAAAGGGAGATTGATATATTGATATTGATTTATTCATCCACAATGTAAAAATATGCTTTCCACCAGCATTATAATGAAACAAGAAACAGAGTACAATAATATGAAACACAAAAAACAATTACGCAAACAATTTCAGAACAGAAAAAAATCTTGTCATTTCACAAAAATAATTTTTACGCCATCCAAAATTGTTAAACTTCCTTCTGATTAGATGATTAAAAATATCTCTCCACTGCTTTTAACGGGCCAGGGACAGGTCCAGGGGGGCACAGGGGGCACGTGCCATCCCGGCCGCCCAAAAACATGTTAAAATCAGCCCTAAATTCGCTAAAAATTCCCCAAAATGGACGTGCCCCCCCCCCCCCCCCCCCCCGGTCCCCAAAATTAAAAAAAATATATATATATATATATATATATACCAATGGCTGACCTAAAAAGTTGACCTTACCCCCCCCCCCCCCCCCCCCCCAACGGAGCAAAATGTCAAATTTACAAATTTTGTGACCAAAAAAAAAAAAAAAAAGTGTCCTCTTACCCCCCCCCCCCCCTTATTCAGCGGCTGGCTGAGTCGTTGCAATTTTTGGGGGACTATAACAAAATATATATATGTTCTCTTACCCTCCGTGTGGAGAACTGGAGAAATGTATCAAGAAATAATTAGAAAGTTTGTAATTTATCAAAAATTTATATCAGATGTATACTGTATAAATATTGATATGAAATGTGAAAGAATTTAAAACGAGTGTAATTCATATGTCTGCAATTTAATACAGGTATCTATATTATATGGATTACAATTAATATTTATTGAATATCTTTTCAATATGGGAAGGAGGTGCAGGACCTAAAGAAGAAGATAAATCTGGTAAATTGCTTTAGAAATAGCCCTCAGTAAATGAATAGATATGAATTCACAGACCAAAAAGAAGAAATACCCACATGCAACCCCACATACAGTACCGGGTATGTAAACATATACATGTATATAGATTTTTTTTAAAGAAATATTTATTTGGAGCACATTTGCTGCCTAGTTTAAACTTAATTGGCAGTTTCTTTGTTGTAGGATTTTTACGATTTAGATATTGCTAAACTTATCGTTTTTAGAAAATACATTCTACAAATAGTGTTTGCAAATTCTATGATGCCTGATGAATCAGTGTAGTAGGTAGTTGATACGTACATGTGCTCTCTGCATGCTCTAATTTGAGTAAAAAATTCTTGAATATTAAAAGTCTTTTTATGA
The DNA here is from genome assembly GCF_000002235.5 of Strongylocentrotus purpuratus. Lineage (NCBI taxonomy): Eukaryota > Metazoa > Echinodermata > Echinoidea > Camarodonta > Strongylocentrotidae > Strongylocentrotus > Strongylocentrotus purpuratus. The sequence goes on from NW_022145610.1 coordinate 10,480,622, forward strand.
AAGTCTATGCCCAAATGACGCTTTATTTTTAAACCTTTGTAAAAGGTATTCAGGAATAGTTTTGTACAGAAGATTGCTAAATCACACAAAGTAAATATAAACTATTGAATTATGTATAGTTGGTTTAAAGGTAGTTTTCTCACCCATTCACTTCGTCCGTGCACACTCCACCATTATCGCAGGGGTTTGATGCACACTCGTTGATGTTGATCTCGCACTTGATCCCGCTGAAGCCTGGTGCACACTCGCATCTGAATTGGTTGACCTCGTCCACACAAGTAGCGTTGTTGGAGCACGGAGAACTCGCACACTCGTCTATATTTGTCCCGCAGTCGGCATCGGTGAAGCCCGGAATGCAATTGCAAGAGTGGCCTACGGGTAAGTCCATGCAAGTTGCGCCGTTCAGACATGAATTGATATCCTCCTGATCACACTCATCTAGTTCTATCTCGCATATAATACCTATATAGTCTTCAGCACAAAAACACTGAAACTCGTTAGGGTTATCGACACATATGCCGCCGTTTTGGCATGGCTGCGAGACGCATTCGTCAATGTCCGTTTCGCAGCGACCCCCCTCGAATCCTCCAGCACATGTGCAAATGATATTCCCTTCGTTGACAGAGCACGTGGCACCGTTCTCGCATGGAGTCAACGAGCAGAGGTTTTCTTCACAGTTGGGCCCGATGTTCCCCGCCGTGCAGGTGCAGTAGTACCCACCGTTGGTGTCGGAGCAGCCTGCTCCGTTCTGGCAAGGGCTGTTCTGGCACTCATTTACGTTGGTTTCGCAGCGGGTTCCAGAGTAACCTGTACCGGTGCAATCACATGTGAAGGAGTTGATGCCATCCTGGCAGGCTCCTCTGTTCAAGCATGGATTCACCTCACAGTCATGGATTTCTAAGGTACACAGAGTGCCTCCATAACCTAATCACAATACACAAACAGGAGAAAAGGATGCAGAAGAATAGATATATGATTTATTAAACATTATTTGTTTATTCACATACTGGTACAAGTATAAATAGCAGCAGATGACAAGCATTCTCAAAAAATTGCACCCCTCACAATTTTTCAAGTTGCTAATATGGGCATATCATAATTGTGATTTTGCAGAATCAGAATGGCAGAAATGAAGTGAAAAGGTGAAAAAAAATCTGCCAAAATCGGGAGGGTTAATTGGGAGGTCTGCTAATTACCCTATATTTGCATTGAAACAGAGCCTGGAGCAAATGTCCCCTGAGGAAATGTTAGATTGCCTACCTGCTGAACAATGGCAGATGATGTCATCCAAAGCAGCATTGGTCTGGCACTCGCCGCTGGCACCACAAGGGTTATTGTCGCATAGAGTGGAGCTGGTGTTACATGCCGGTCCTCCGTACCCCGTGGCGCACCTGCAGAAGGTGGTGTTGGACTCCCCATCCTCCATGCAGGCACCGTTGATGCAGTCCAGAGCAAATGATGGGTTGCTGCAAAGGTCACCTACGAGAAGAAAGAAAGAAATGCCTTTGATAAAAAGAAACCTTAAAGGAGCTACACAAAGAAAATTCACTAACAACTCATAATTAGAACAAATTACATATGGATGGAAAGATTTTCTCTTGAAAAACACAAACAATTTGCTGAGAAATCATATAGATATCATGGAAAGGCGTAAAATGCAATTTTTCAATACCCTCCTTAGACTCCCGAACGCCCCTGAATGTAAGTCAAACACACAAGCGTAGCGAGCTCTGAATTGTGACGTCACACACTGGACGAACAGCTCAGTTCCGTGTAGCAGTATGCAGCTAGCCAGCCATGTCCCATTTGTGATGTCACAAATATTGACGCTCTACAGAGGACCGCTGAAGGCAGAAAATCTAAATGTCAAAACTAACATTTTTGAGAGTTGATTACTGCGGGCCCCAATCATATTTTTAAGAGAATAGATGTTGTACTTGATCGGCAAGGCTTCCCCTTCGCAATGATATGAGTTATGCATCAAAACATACACTATACGCTATACCCTCGCCCGTGAGGAGTCATGAAAATGTCACGCATAGCTGATCTTTGAACTTGGCATCTCTGCTATAGGTGGTGATACATTTAATGTTAATTAAGTTTACTATTATGATAATTAAACCTGTTCTTTTATTCCCATTGGCATGATGAAGAGACCACCGGGTTCTAAAGGAGTTGTGTTAAAGAATGGGTCACAAAATGACAAAATCATAGCTGGCTTACATATTGAATACATAACAATCATGGTCTATACAAACCTTGTGTAACTGTGACCTGGAAGGAACAGCTAGTTGCCAGCCCAGCTGCATCCCTTGCTGAGTACGTAACAGGAGTAACACCAACAACAAACTGACTGCCAGGTTGGATAGTACTTGTTAGTACTGGTGTGCCAGAATCATCGGTTGCAGTGGGTGGTGTCCAGGAAACAGCAACTGAGTTTGCTGGTGGAATTAAAACTCCAGAAGCAGATGCTGGGCAATTGAAAAGCTGCGGTGCCTGGTTTCCAACAGCTCCTTGATTATGATAAAAACATTGAAAAAGAGAATGGGTGTGTGTGTGCGCGTGTGTGTGTGTGTGTGTGAGAATACCATACATGTATATTGAACTTCTGCAAATGATTTTTTTTTAATAATGGGATACATGAATGTCGTACACTTAATGCCTATGTACATGTACCATATGGTGTTCAATTAGTACCGGGTAGCGTTTCTCGAAACCGTCATAACTACAAGTTCACCGACATCCCATTGAAACGCGTGTTTTAAGTTTAACACGCGTTTCGATGGGATGTCGGTGAACTTGTAGTCATGACGGTTTCGAGAAACGCTGCCCTGGTGTATATAATGCATGTTGACATGTATCCAATCGAGTCATCCTCAATGTTTTGATAGTATTCATTCTGCCTAAATCAAAACAAAACATGATCAATAAAATAGTTTCTTGCATCCATAACACAAAATTATCTTCAATCTGGCTAATTTTCAGCATAATTTCCCAAAACATCATTGCTTTATTGGTTTCATCCTGAAGAAAAGAAACTGTTTCTGAGGACCCATGCACCTCCAGGAGGGTTATGGTACCTTATTGTGATGGTTAGACTACCTTACAATGACTGTCTGTAAGTCAACAGACGAGGCGGTGAGACATGCTCTAGGTTCAACCATTTCCTGTTCTTTTATTCCCGTTGGCTTGATAAAGAGACCACCTGGTTCTATAGGAATTGGGTTAAAGAATGGGTCACAAAATGACAAAATCATAGCTGGCTTACATATTGAATACATAACAATCATGGTCTATACAAACCTTGTGTAACTGTGACCTGGAAGGAACAGCTAGTTGCCAGCCCAGCTGCATCCCTTGCTGTGTACGTAACAGGAGTTACACCAACAAAAAACTGACTGCCAGGTTGGAAAGTACTTGTTAGTACTGGTGTGCCAGAATCATCGGTTGCAGTGGGTGGTGTCCAGGAAACAGCAACTGAGTTTGCTGGTGGAATTGAAACTCCAGAAGCAGATTCTGGACAATTGAAAAGCTGCGGTGCCTGGTTTCCAACAGCTTGATTATGATAAAAACATTGAAAAGAGAAAAGGTGTGTGTGTGTGTGTGTGTGTGTGAGAGAGAGAGAGATAGAATACTATAGATGTATTTCATGTGAACATGAACTTCTGCAAAGGATTTTTTTTAATAATGGGATACATGAATGTCGTACACTTAATGCCTATGTACATGTACCATATGGTGTTCAATTAGTACCAGGTAGCGTTTCTCGAAACCGTCATAACTACAAGTTCACCGACATCCCATTGAAACGCGTGTTTTAAGTTTAACACGCGTTTCGATGGGATGTCGGTGAACTTGTAGTTATGACGGTTTCGAGAAACGCTGCCCTGGTGTATATAATGCATGTTGACATGTATCCAATCGAGTCATCCTCAATGTTTTGATAGTATTCATTCTGCCTAAATCAAAACAAAACATGATCAATAAAATAGTTTCTTGCATCCATAACACAAAATTATCTTCAATCTGGCTAATTTTCAGCATAATTTCCCAAAACATCATTGCTTTATTGGTTTCATCCTGAAGAAAAGAAACTGTTTCTGAGGACCCATGCACCTCCAGGAGGGTTATGGTACCTTATTGTGATGGTTAGACTACCTTACAATGACTGTCTGTAAGTCAACAGACGAGGTGGTGAGACATGCTCTAGGTTCAACCCTTTCCTGTTCTTTTATTCCCGTTGGCTTGATAAAGAGACCACCTGGTTCTATAGGAATTGGGTTAAAGAATGGGTCACAAAATGACAAAATCATAGCTGGCTTACATATTGAATACATAACAATCATGGTCTATACAAACCTTGTGTAACTGTGACCTGGAAGGAACAGCTAGTTGCCAGCCCAGCTGCATCCCTTGCTGTGTACGTAACAGGAGTTACACCAACAAAAAACTGACTGCCAGGTTGAAAAGTACTTGTTAGTACTGGTGTGCCAGAATCATCGGTTGCAGTGGGTGGTGTCCAGGAAACAGCAACTGAGTTTGCTGGTGGAATTGAAACTCCAGAAGCAGATTCTGGACAATTGAAAAGCTGCGGTGCCTGGTTTCCAACAGCTTGATTATGATAAAAACATTGAAAAGAGAAAAGGTGTGTGTGTGTGTGTGTGTGTGAGAGAGAGAGAGATAGAATACTATAGATGTATTTCATGTGAACATGAACTTCTGCAAAGGATTTTTTTTAATAATGGGATACATGAATGTCGTACACTTAATGCCTATGTACATGTACCATATGGTGTTCAATTAGTACTGGGTAGCGTTTCTCGAAACCGTCATAACTACAAGTTCACCGACATCCCATTGAAACGCGTGTTTTAAGTTTAACACGCGTTTCGATGGGATGTCGGTGAACTTGTAGTTATGACGGTTTCAAGAAACGCTGCCCTGGTGTATATAATGCATGTTGACATGTATCCAATCGAGTCATCCTCAATGTTTTGATAGTATTCATTCTGCCTAAATCAAAACAAAACATGATCAATAAAATAGTTTCTTGCATCCATAACACAAAATTATCTTTAATCTGGCTAATTTTCAGCATAATTTCCCAAAACATCATTGCTTTATTGGTTTCATCCTGAAGAAAAGAAACTGTTTCTGAGGACCCATGCACCTCCAGGAGGGTTATGGTACCTTATTATGATGGTTAGACTACCTTACAATGACTGTCTGTAAGTCAACAGACGAGGCGGTGAGACATGCTCTAGGTTCAACCATTTCCTGTTCTTTTATTCCCGTTGGCTTGATAAAGAGACCACCTGGTTCTATAGGAATTGGGTTAAAGAATGGGTCACAAAATGACAAAATCATAGCTGGCTTACATATTGAATACATAACAATCATGGTCTATACAAACCTTGTGTAACTGTGACCTGGAAGGAACAGCTAGTTGCCAGCCCAGCTGCATCCCTTGCTGTGTACGTAACAGGAGTTACACCAACAAAAAACTGACTGCCAGGTTGAAAAGAACTTGTTAGTACTGGTGTGCCAGAATCATCGGTTGCAGTGGGTGGTGTCCAGGAAACAGCAACTGAGTTTGCTGGTGGAATTGAAACTCCAGAAGCAGATTCTGGACAATTGAAAAGCTGCGGTGCCTGGTTTCCAACAGCTTGATTATGATAAAAACATTGAAAAGAGAAAAGGTGTGTGTGTGTGTGTGTGTGTGAGAGAGAGAGAGATAGAATACTATAGATGTATTTCATGTGAACATGAACTTCTGCAAAGGATTTTTTTTAATAATGGGATACATGAATGTCGTACACTTAATGCCTATGTACATGTACCATATGGTGTTCAATTAGTACTGGGTAGCGTTTCTCGAAACCATCATAACTACAAGTTCACCGACATCCCATTGAAACGCGTGTTTTAAGTTTAACACGCGTTTCGATGGGATGTCGGTGAACTTGTAGTTATGACGGTTTCGAGAAACGCTGCCCTGGTGTATATAATGCATGTTGACATGTATCCAATCGAGTCATCCTCAATGTTTTGATAGTATTCATTCTGCCTAAATCAAAACAAAACATGATCAATAAAATAGTTTCTTGCATCCATAACACAAAATTATCTTCAATCTGGCTAATTTTCAGCATAATTTCCCAAAACATCATTGCTTTATTGGTTTCATCCTGAAGAAAAGAAACTGTTTCTGAGGACCCATGCACCTCCAGGAGGGTTATGGTACCTTATTGTGATGGTTAGACTACCTTACAATGACTGTCTGTAAGTCAACAGACGAGGCGGTGAGACATGCTCTAGGTTCAACCATTTCCTGTTCTTTTATTCCCGTTGGCTTGATAAAGAGACCACCTGGTTCTATAGGAATTGGGTTAAAGAATATGGGTCACAAAATGACAAAATCATAGCTGGCTTACATATTGAATACATAACAATCATGGTCTATACAAACCTTGTGTAACTGTGACCTGGAAGGAACAGCTAGTTGCCAGCCCAGCTGCATCCCTTGCTGAGTACGTAACAGGAGTAACACCAACAACAAACTGACTGCCAGGTTGGATAGTACTTGTTAGTACTGGTGTGCCAGAATCATCGGTTGCAGTGGGTGGTGTCCAGGAAACAGCAACTGAGTTTGCTGGTGGAATTAAAACTCCAGAAGCAGATGCTGGGCAATTGAAAAGCTGCGGTGCCTGGTTTCCAACAGCTTGATTATGATAAAAACATTGAAAAGAGAAAAGGGTGTGTGTGTGTGTGTGTGTGTGTGAGAGAGAGAGATAGAATACTATAGATGTATTTCATGTGAACATGAACTTCTGCAAAGGATTTTTTTTAATAATGGGATACATGAATGTCGTACACTTAATGCCTATGTACATGTACCATATGGTGTTCAATTAGTACCGGGTAGCGTTTCTCGAAACCGTCATAACTACAAGTTCACCGACATCCCATTGAAACGCGTGTTTTAAGTTTAACACGCGTTTCGATGGGATGTCGGTGAACTTGTAGTTATGACGGTTTCGAGAAACGCTGCCCTGGTGTATATAATGCATGTTGACATGTATCCAATCGAGTCATCCTCAATGTTTTGATAGTATTCATTCTGCCTAAATCAAAACAAAACATGATCAATAAAATAGTTTCTTGCATCCATAACACAAAATTATCTTCAATCTGGCTAATTTTCAGCATAATTTCCCAAAACATCATTGCTTTATTGGTTTCATCCTGAAGAAAAGAAACTGTTTCTGAGGACCCATGCACCTCCAGGAGGGTTATGGTACCTTATTGTGATGGTTAGACTACCTTACAATGACTGTCTGTAAGTCAACAGACGAGGCGGTGAGACATGCTCTAGGTTCAACCATTTCCTGTTCTTTTATTCCCGTTGGCTTGATAAAGAGACCACCTGGTTCTATAGGAATTGGGTTAAAGAATGGGTCACAAAATGACAAAATCATAGCTGGCTTACATATTGAATACATAACAATCATGGTCTATACAAACCTTGTGTAACTGTGACCTGGAAGGAACAGCTAGTTGCCAGCCCAGCTGCATCCCTTGCTGAGTACGTAACAGGAGTAACACCAACAACAAACTGACTGCCAGGTTGGAAAGTACTTGTTAGTACTGGTGTGCCAGAATCATCGGTTGCAGTGGGTGGTGTCCAGGAAACAGCAACTGAGTTTGCTGGTGGAATTAAAACTCCAGAAGCAGATGCTGGGCAATTGAAAAGCTGCGGTGCCTGGTTTCCAACAGCTTGATTATGATAAAAACATTGAAAAGAGAAAAGTGTGTGTGTGTGTGTGTGTGAGAGAGAGAGATAGAATACTATAGATGTATTTCATGTGAACATGAACTTCTGCAAAGGATTTTTTTTAATAATGGGATACATGAATGTCGTACACTTAATGCCTATGTACATGTACCATATGGTGTTCAATTAGTACCGGGTAGCGTTTCTCGAAACCGTCATAACTACAAGTTCACCGACATCCCATTGAAACGCGTGTTTTAAGTTTAACACGCGTTTCGATGGGATGTCGGTGAACTTGTAGTTATGACGGTTTCGAGAAACGCTGCCCTGGTGTATATAATGCATGTTGACATGTATCCAATCGAGTCATCCTCAATGTTTTGATAGTATTCATTCTGCCTAAATCAAAACAAAACATGATCAATAAAATAGTTTCTTGCATCCATAACACAAAATTATCTTCAATCTGGCTAATTTTCAGCATAATTTCCCAAAACATCATTGCTTTATTGGTTTCATCCTGAAGAAAAGAAACTGTTTCTGAGGACCCATGCACCTCCAGGAGGGTTATGGTACCTTATTGTGATGGTTAGACTACCTTACAATGACTGTCTGTAAGTCAACAGACGAGGCGGTGAGACATGCTCTAGGTTCAACCATTTCCTGTTCTTTTATTCCCGTTGGCTTGATAAAGAGACCACCTGGTTCTATAGGAATTGGGTTAAAGAATGGGTCACAAAATGACAAAATCATAGCTGGCTTACATATTGAATACATAACAATCATGGTCTATACAAACCTTGTGTAACTGTGACCTGGAAGGAACAGCTAGTTGCCAGCCCAGCTGCATCCCTTGCTGAGTACGTAACAGGAGTAACACCAACAACAAACTGACTGCCAGGTTGGATAGTACTTGTTAGTACTGGTGTGCCAGAATCATCGGTTGCAGTGGGTGGTGTCCAGGAAACAGCAACTGAGTTTGCTGGTGGAATTGAAACTCCAGAAGCAGATTCTGGACAATTGAAAAGCTGCGGTGCCTGGTTTCCAACAGCTTGATTATGATAAAAACATTGAAAAGAGAAAAGGTGTGTGTGTGTGTGTGTGTGTGTGTGAGAGAGAGAGATAGAATACTATAGATGTATTTCATGTGAACATGAACTTCTGCAAAGGATTTTTTTTAATAATGGGATACATGAATGTTGTACACTTAATGCCTATGTACATGTACCATATGGTGTTCAATTAGTACCGGGTAGCGTTTCTCGAAACCGTCATAACTACAAGTTCACCGACATCCCATTGAAACGCGTGTTTTAAGTTTAACACACGTTTCGATGGGATGTCGGTGAACTTGTAGTTATGACGGTTTCGAGAAACGCTGCCCTGGTGTATATAATGCATGTTGACATGTATCCAATCGAGTCATCCTCAATGTTTTGATAGTATTCATTCTGCCTAAATCAAAACAAAACATGATCAATAAAATAGTTTCTTGCATCCATAACACAAAATTATCTTCAATCTGGCTAATTTTCAGCATAATTTCCCAAAACATCATTGCTTTATTGGTTTCATCCTGAAGAAAAGAAACTGTTTCTGAGGACCCATGCACCTCCAGGAGGGTTATGGTACCTTATTGTGATGGTGAGACTACCTTACAATGACTGTCTGTAAGTCAACAGACGAGGCGGTGAGACATGCTCTAGGTTCAACCATTTCCTGTTCTTTTATTCCCGTTGGCTTGATAAAGAGACCACCTGGTTCTATAGGAATTGGGTTAAAGAATGGGTCACAAAATGACAAAATCATAGCTGGCTTACATATTGAATACATAACAATCATGGTCTATACAAACCTTGTGTAACTGTGACCTGGAAGGAACAGCTAGTTGCCAGCCCAGCTGCATCCCTTGCTGTGTACGTAACAGGAGTTACACCAACAAAAAACTGACTGCCAGGTTGAAAAGAACTTGTTAGTACTGGTGTGCCAGAATCATCGGTTGCAGTGGGTGGTGTCCAGGAAACAGCAACTGAGTTTGCTGGTGGAATTGAAACTCCAGAAGCAGATTCTGGACAATTGAAAAGCTGCGGTGCCTGGTTTCCAACAGCTTGATTATGATAAAAACATTGAAAAGAGAAAAGTGTGTGTGTGTGTGTGTGTGAGAGAGAGAGATAGAATACTATACATGTATTTCATGTGAACATGAACTTCTGCAAAGGATTTTTTTTAATAATGGGATACATGAATGTCGTGCACTTAATGCCTATGTACATGTACCATATGGTGTTCAATTAGTACCCGGTAGCGTTTCTCGAAACCGTCATAACTACAAGTTCACCGACATCCCATTGAAACGCGTGTTTTAAGTTTAACACGCGTTTCGATGGGATGTCGGTGAACTTGTAGTTATGACGGTTTCGAGAAACGCTGCCCTAGTGTATATAATGCATGTTGACATGTATCCAATCGAGTCATCCTCAATGTTTTGATAGTATTCATTCTGCCTAAATCAAAACAAAACATGATCAAAAATAGTTTCTTGCATCCATAACACAAAATTATCTTCAATCTGGCTAATTTTCAGCATAATTTCCCAAAACATCATTGCTTTATTGGTTTCATCCTGAAGAAAAGAAACTGTTTCTGAGGACCCATGCACCTCCAGGAGGGTTATGGTACCTTATTGTGATGGTTAGACTACCTTACAATGACTGTCTGTAAGTCAACAGACGAGGCGGTGAGACATGCTCTAGGTTCAACCATTTCCTGTTCTTTTATTCCCGTTGGCTTGATAAAGAGACCACCTGGTTCTATAGGAATTGGGTTAAAGAATGGGTCACAAAATGACAAAATCATAGCTGGCTTACATATTGAATACATAACAATCATGGTCTATACAAACCTTGTGTAACTGTGACCTGGAAGGAACAGCTAGTTGCCAGCCCAGCTGCATCCCTTGCTGAGTACGTAACAGGAGTAACACCAACAACAAACTGACTGCCAGGTTGGATAGTACTTGTTAGTACTGGTGTGCCAGAATCATCGGTTGCAGTGGGTGGTGTCCAGGAAACAGCAACTGAGTTTGCTGGTGGAATTAAAACTCCAGAAGCAGATGCTGGGCAATTGAAAAGCTGCGGTGCCTGGTTTCCAACAGCTTGATTATGATAAAAACATTGAAAAGAGAAAAGGTGTGTGTGTGTGTGTGTGTGTGTGTGAGAGAGAGAGATAGAATACTATAGATGTATTTCATGTGAACATGAACTTCTGCAAAGGATTTTTTTTAATAATGGGATACATGAATGTTGTACACTTAATGCCTATGTACATGTACCATATGGTGTTCAATTAGTACCGGGTAGCGTTTCTCGAAACCGTCATAACTACAAGTTCACCGACATCCCATTGAAACGCGTGTTTTAAGTTTAACACGCGTTTCGATGGGATGTCGGTGAACTTGTAGTTATGACGGTTTCGAGAAACGCTGCCCTGGTGTATATAATGCATGTTGACATGTATCCAATCGAGTCATCCTCAATGTTTTGATAGTATTCATTCTGCCTAAATCAAAACAAAACATGATCAATAAAATAGTTTCTTGCATCCATAACACAAAATTATCTTCAATCTGGCTAATTTTCAGCATAATTTCCCAAAACATCATTGCTTTATTGGTTTCATCCTGAAGAAAAGAAACTGTTTCTGAGGACCCATGCACCTCCAGGAGGGTTATGGTACCTTATTGTGATGGTGAGACTACCTTACAATGACTGTCTGTAAGTCAACAGACGAGGCGGTGAGACATGCTCTAGGTTCAACCATTTCCTGTTCTTTTATTCCCGTTGGCTTGATAAAGAGACCACCTGGTTCTATAGGAATTGGGTTAAAGAATGGGTCACAAAATGACAAAATCATAGCTGGCTTACATATTGAATACATAACAATCATGGTCTATACAAACCTTGTGTAACTGTGACCTGGAAGGAACAGCTAGTTGCCAGCCCAGCTGCATCCCTTGCTGAGTACGTAACAGGAGTAACACCAACAACAAACTGACTGCCAGGTTGGATAGTACTTGTTAGTACTGGTGTGCCAGAATCATCGGTTGCAGTGGGTGGTGTCCAGGAAACAGCAACTGAGTTTGCTGGTGGAATTAAAACTCCAGAAGCAGATGCTGGGCAATTGAAAAGCTGCGGTGCCTGGTTTCCAACAGCTTGATTATGATAAAAACATTGAAAAGAGAAAAGGTGTGTGTGTGTGTGTGTGTGTGTGTGAGAGAGAGAGATAGAATACTATAGATGTATTTCATGTGAACATGAACTTCTGCAAAGGATTTTTTTTAATAATGGGATACATGAATGTTGTACACTTAATGCCTATGTACATGTACCATATGGTGTTCAATTAGTACCGGGTAGCGTTTCTCGAAACCGTCATAACTACAAGTTCACCGACATCCCATTGAAACGCGTGTTTTAAGTTTAACACACGTTTCGATGGGATGTCGGT